>NC_053403.1:26086447-26436447 GCF_016859285.1 Xiphias gladius | reverse complement strand
TAACAGTTGTATCCACCAATTTTACAGTGAAAAATTACACTACACATTCAATGATGTATTAAGCTATTCCAAAAAACAAAACACATACACATATAGAATAATTCATACTTCAGTTCCGCTCCAGTTGAATAAGTAACTTTGCAGTAACAGAAAAAAAAACACAATGACTGCCTTTGAGTTTCTTTACAGCTTATACCGAATAAATATCACATAGCTACCAAGGGTCCAAACTCTTGGAAACTCTACGGGCTTGTCTGCTTTCACATGCAGCGCTGCGAGCTTGATTGACACACAGCCTTTCTCTAAGCTAAACATAGCACATAGATGAGGACATGACAGAGGAAGTTTGCCAGCAGTTCTGAAGAAATGTTACCGTATGAACTTTGCAGTGTTGAGACGAGTAACAGCAAAATTCGACAACGTATTATGCTGGAAAGCTCTGACAAGCCCAGTGACTGACCATGAATGAATCAAGTAGCGGTCATTTACAGTCTCTGTTTTCATATGCAGAAAAGTTCAAGTACCCTAAAAGATTCGTGAATTTATTTTTCCACATATTTGCACATTACACACTGCTAAAACACTGACGTTTTTTCAGTGTTAACGGAGGTTGCGGGTGTGCTTAGGGCTCAAAGACCCTGGCACAAGCCCTTAACTGCTATAATAGATTATAATACATCTTCAATCATATGAGCATCCTGTACTATAATATCATCTCTCTCTCTCTCTCTCTCTATATATATATATGTATATATGTATATATATATGTACATGTGTAGGTATATATACATAATTCCCGGTTTATATGTGTACGCTTTTGATGCCGAAACGACCCACTTTCCCTACAGGAGCAATAGAGGTTCAGGCGCATGGGTTTATTTTGAAAGTAATGGCCGGAAAACAAAGTTTAAAAACACAGTAACTTGTCAGCAGGCAGGGGCTGGCTGCACCCACCCTGCTCCTCCACCTTCCGTCATCAGCGTGTCCAGCAGATCACTGAGCGCTCCTATAAGCGGCTCCACAGCAGACCTGCGGACAGTGAGCGTGAAGGCGCGCAGAGACATGGACAGGAGGACACAGTGAAGGCAGAGGACTGACCACGGAGCGCACTAACATCACACACTCAGATGTGACAGATTGTCGCTGATCCTCTAGTTGAAGAGCCACGGGAAACCACTTCGCCAGTTGTCAGCGCGTGTTTTGGCACTCTCGGTACCGCGGGGATCGATGCCGTTTCCTGCTTCTTTTGCATCACTTTCCATTGAGTTCAATCATTATTGACTTGTTTCACGCCACAGAACAAGACCGGATTATAATTTCCTCTTGGATTTAAGTCTTCAATTTAACTTCTCCCCGACACCAAATTTCTCTTTAAACCGCTGGAAACTGCGCACGGAGATGGCGCAAAGGGTAGGCCTGCGTCCAATTTCATTTAATTTAGATTGTTTTTGTTTTTTTAGAATTTGCATTGTTAGACTGGTTTACATCCTCATCACAGATTCGAGTAACTAACAATTAACTTAAGGTAAATGCATGTATGAAAAATATGATGTGGACAAACAAAAAGGAAATTAAGGCAACACCTAAATGTAGCCCGCATTTCACAGGCTTTACGGGAGTCGCATGGGGATCCAGGTCTAATGCCAATACACTGATCAGCCACAACATTAAAACCAGACGCTTAATCTTATTGTAGCTGAACGAATATATATATATGTGTATATACACACACATATATATAGAGAGATGTTATTCATTTAGACGGAAAAGTTTGTGTCCTCCACTTGTCTCCCGCCACCTGTTCTTTTCATTTCCTAATGTCATCTGCAACTTTCACCTCAGTACGATGAGCTGGCTCATTACGGAGGCGCGATGGACGGAGTCGGAGTGCCCACCTCCATGTATGGAGACCCGCACGCCCCCCGACCCCTGCCGCAGGTCCACCACCTGAACCACGGGCCGCCTCCGCACCCGACCCAGCACTACGGAGCCCACGCGCCGCACAACATCATGCCCAGCAGCATGGGCAGCGCCGTCAACGACGCACTGAAGAGAGACAAGGACCAAATCTACGGGTGTGGATATAATAATAATAATAATAATAATAATAATAATAATAATAGCAACAATAATTATAACGTTAAAAATATTAACAGCCATTGTTATTGTTATTATCATTTTGAATGTTTTTGTTGTTATGAGGCGATAGAAACAATTCTAAATGAAACCTCATTATGCTTATTATTTAAAGCTCAGTTCATTTCATCTTTGAAACAGACAGAATGGCATTTCACATAAATCTCGTATAAAACACTATTCGTTTTTTTCTTTCTGAGGACAAGTAATTCCAATTTGATCAATGCTCCTTATAGCTCTGTGGCATGGAGAATAATTTCAAAAGTTTGAACAAGCTGTTTGCATTGGAAGCTGATGAAATAATCTGACTGCAACGGCGCGTTTGTTGCATCCAATGAAGGAGGAGGAAATAAATATTTGTGGCAGCTTCCAGAGCCGAATTCTTTTGCTGAAGTCACCGAGCTCGATGTGAAATGTTATCTGCCGCTGCTTTGAAGTACCGTAGGCAATAGTTCAGGCTCAGGCCTAACAGTGAGCGTGGAATCCAACGGGCCTCTCTCCGCTGTGTTGCAGCCACCCTTTATTCCCTCTGCTGGCTCTGGTGTTCGAGAAGTGCGAGCTGGCGACCTGCACTCCCAGAGAGCCCGGGGTGGCGGGAGGAGACGTCTGCTCCTCTGACTCCTTCAATGAAGATATAGCCGTGTTTGCTAAACAGGTAGAAGCACACAGAGGTGCTCCGAGTATACTGGAAGTAAGGGAGTCACAGTTAAGTAGGAGTCAAGAAAATAATCTTCGTTCACGACCCAAACTCCAACGCTTGATTTTCTCGGCTCTAGTGAAGCATTGTAATCTAGTCAGTATGATGGACTGCTGATGTACTCTCTTCATTCTAAGGGTAAAAAACAAAATCGGTTTGAAAACACCAGCTGACGCCTTTCGTTTCCCACCCCTCTTTAGATCCGCGCAGAGAAACCCTTATTTTCTTCCAACCCAGAGCTGGATAACTTGGTGAGCACGTCCTTCTCTCACTTTAATTCTCTGCTCTTTACTGCGGTGTGTTGCTCTCTGCGCGTAGCGGGACGCCAAAGACTAGCCCGGGGCAACCTCATACCTTAAACACATATGTTTTTTTTTATAAAGGAAAAATAATATTTGTACGGTGTTGGTAATTAGCAAATGCACACAGTCATTAATCCTATGGCACCGGGAGCATCTCTAAAATCACGTCTTGTTCTGTTGTCATGTCCTTTTTCTGCGGCTGATTTTAAAATAACCTGTTTTAGATGATTCAAGCAATTCAAGTCCTTCGATTTCATCTGCTGGAATTAGAGAAGGTAAATATCCTCTCTGTTCTGTCTACTCTCCGCCGTTAATACACAGTCGTTGATTCTTTTAACAACAATTTATTGTTCTGGTCTCAGTTCAAATTAAATGACAGACTGGATTTCGCAGGTTCATGAGCTCTGTGATAACTTCTGCCACCGGTACATCAGCTGCCTGAAAGGCAAAATGCCCATCGACCTGGTCATAGAGGAGCGAGACGTCTGCAAGTCCGACTTCGACGACCTCTCGGGATCCTCCACCAACCTGGCAGATCACGTGAGTCACCTGCTTTCGCTAAATTCCCTAAATTCGCTGACGGGATCGTTTTGGGTTTTTTTTTTTAGCTTTTTTTTTAAATTTCAGATCTGTGTAAGCTGCTGCAGAGGCCTGCTTCTCACCGTTTACTCCTACTCTTCACATTATTGAAAACGTAGCAGCTGTTGTTTAAACACAAAAGTGGCTAAAAGCTGCTGTAGACCAGGGGTTCCCAAACTGGGGTTTGGGGTCCATTCAAGTGGCCAACGATAAATCTGGGGGTTCGTGAAATGATAAAAAGATAAGGAGGAAATACCACGTTTTGCTACACAAAATGATGTTTTATTTTTGCTCTGATGTTTGCATTTTTAAAATGACATACGGGAGAGTTTTGCCACTACAGGCCAAAAAATGATTCAGATAAATCTATCCGAGAAGGGAAAAATCCAAGAAGGCATGGCTTCAGTTTCGGAGATCGTAGGGCAAAAAGGTTGAGAAACACCACTGAAGACCAATGCATTTCTCAGCAGGGACCTATCCTTTTGCCTGTGCTTTATTTTCTTTACTGACAGTGCACGGAGGGAATCTGACAGGACGTTAGAGCTACATTCCTGTAGCGTTTAATGGATTAAGCCTCATAGAACAGGTTGTTGGGTTTGGTGAGTTTTTGGCTGCATTCACGAAGCAGAGGGCTGCGGCTGTGTGCTGGTTGATGGCGAATCTGCCGCGCCTAAGATGCTGTGCAGAGCCTCAGAAGAAGATTTCTGTAAAACACAGAGAGAAGCTGCTCTGATGAGAATTAGCCTAATATGGAGAGTTGAGATTTGTTGTTTAAATCATATTATGTAACTTTATTTATTTGGAAAGTATTATGATGATGATCTTCATGGCACACAATGCAGCTGCAAACGTCGTGTTTGCTGTTTGGCTTCAGTCCCTCTCAGACCGGTGTTTCTCGGCCAATAGGATTATTATAGCTAGAGCGGAGGAGGTCTTTGTCAGGCTGCCCCCCCTGCTGTGCGCCTTACACAGCCTCTTCCTATTTTTGGCACCTGTTTTCATTTACAAAGAAGCAAATTCAGATGTTGGAATAAGTCAGAGTTACAATGTAGCAGGAGCAGTGTTGGGCTTTATTGCTACGATGCATTCATTTGGACAGAAAGCAGGCTGATTCCTTGCTTTACTGATTTCTTTAGCTGTAGTTTTACAGTCTGTAATTCATTTGTGTGTTTCAGTGGTGTCCCATGGATGAACTACACTCAACATTTAGGAGCTCCCGGTTGCTGCAGATGAAAATATTTGTAAAACTGATAAATAGATTGAAATTAGGTTTTTGATATAAACATAAATTACACAGGCTGTATAATCAAATGAAAGGTTCCCTCTAGTCTCTTGAAAATATAATACAAAATGTGTCTTATTTAAATGTACATGTGAAACCCCCCTAATAAAACCTAATTATAGGATCATGGGCGAGAAAAGGCTGAGAAACAGACTGAGATGTTGTGTCAGTGTCATTTTTACCTTACAAAGAATAAAATCTTCAATATTTTGGCACAAAATTTTTACAAATTATTGTGTAGCTGCAACACCAGTGAAAAACATCAGTAACTTCATAAACATGCATTCTCTTTGTTCCTGAGAGTGCAATTCCTAATTTGCTTCATTCTGCATCAAGTGACAATGCACAGTGTGTGTGTGGAAGTAAGGGAGTCAAAGTTTAGAAACACAGTGTGAGTGTGTGTGTGTGTGAGGTCACCAATTGATGTGACAGGACACTCTCCTGCTGTAATGCCTTCATCCTAACAGCTGCTGCATAATGGATGTGCTGCTCGGCTCTAGGTGCGAAAACGTGCACAACTGTGCAAGGTACCTGCATGTTAAGTGTACCGCAATCTGTTGATCATTTAAAAGGCCTAAAAGCAGTGTGTGAGGTTACAGGTATGTTTGTGGATTGTACATTTGGTTTGTTGGACTGGTCGTGTTTCTGCAGCACTGGACCTCCACTCAGACTGTGAGGGCTCATACTGATGAAGAAAATCCCCGTTTAAACACTTTGTCTGTTGACCCCTGACCGTTTATTCTCTCGAAGCGAGCACAAATCTGCCTGTTTGATTTGGTTTCATCAGGTTCCAATTTTAATCAACGTTTTTCAAGATTTTTAGTGAACGTGCCATTTACCTGTGCAGAGATCTGCACGAGACACTGACGCTCACTTCTAGAAAATTGCAGAATCAAAGGAAATCTCTATTGACTCTATTGTTTTGTGACATTTATGCAGGTTTTACTGACACTCTCACACTGCTTCAGTAGAAATATTTTTAAAACTTTCACTCTCAGCATTTTATGTCTTTACTGGACATTAGAAGGTTGAGATTCAGTGGAGCAAAGAGTCCTGTCCTGAACTGAAACACAGATGATAATAAACTTTTGTCGGTGCTTTAAACACATAGACACGTAGACAGATCTCTTTAACCCTAAACCCAAAACCCAAAGTCAGTTTTATCGACTCTACTTCCATATTTTGACTGTGACTGTGACTTTGGCTAATTTAAAGACATATGTGACAGGGTGAAGGTTAGACCAACGTGTACCTGAAAAGTTACAATACCTGTTTAATCCTCCTTAATCCATCTGCTCTGGTTTTCCCTGGAACAAATCCTCTGCTTAAATGCCATAAATTCAAGTATTAAGGTCTGTGGCTCTCACTCAGTCCTTTCCTGACATATACTGTATGTTAACTTCAACTCAAACCTCGTGGTGGGTCATGAGTCTGTAGGAAATTGGCATCTTTGTTACAATAGCGCAACTGGCAGATTAATAATTTAATGTAATAATACCCAGTTTGACCTATTTGTGCTTAACAAACATCCCTTCATTCACAATATCTGCCATGTTTGAGAAAAACATAGAGCTTGTGTACATTTTGATAGCTGTCTCTACCTTACGTTTGCTGCTGTTGGTCATTTGGTGTAGGAATGTAATCTGTCTTTACAGTGAGTAATCTGGATAACAATATGCAGCAAAGAGCTACTGTACAGGGTAAACAGAAGCATGAATGTTTGGTAGAAATCTCATCCGTGTATGAATCTAACACACGTGTACACGAGCCTTCATTCTTGTTAACTGGGTTTGAACAGATGGGCTGTGAGGAAATAAGACCTTCATTATCTTGATAAACGTGCAAACACATGGCACCTCTTTAAGTAGCTGTGTGTACTGAGGAGTTGCAATTATTGTGTGGCTGGATAAGAAAAGAGGGGCCATCACTGAGAGGCCTCATTCACACTGCGCCTTTGTCCCTGCGCTTCTTGTTGTCATCTGCCGAGCTCTTCATCTGATCACCATCCGGCAAACAGCTGACGCCGAAAGGCTGAAGAGGGAGAGCTGCTGTTTGTTTTGGGCTTATAGCTATCTGAGTGGCCAGGCCAGTCGGCCCAATAAATACGGGGTTTCTCCCCAACACTGGTCACAGACACAGCCAGGACACAGAAGGGTTCACATGCTGCAAGGCTACTACACTGTCCTCTGAACTCTTGCTCCTACTCTTTCTGCAACTGTGTTTAAACCTCCCTGTAGGAAAGAATGGTAATGTTGTTCTTGTCTCACATTTTTGACAACTCGGTTCCTGCCTTACTATGCTAATCATGCGAAGCAGCTGTCTTTGTGTCTTTGGAAACTGCATAATGGACCTCATACTGGACCTGTTGGACCTTCTTCATCTATTTCTCCCCTCTCCTATCTTCTTCTCCTGTCTTTCCTTATCTCCTGTCCCCTGGTGTGTGGACCTCTCCCTGACCTCTCAGAACCCAGCGTCCTGGAGAGACATGGATGACGCCCACTCCACGCCCTCCGTGGGCACCCCGGGACCATCCAGCGGGGGACACGTCTCCCAGAGTGGAGACAACACCAGTGAACTCGGTAAGAGCGCCCGCAGGCCTCCTGCGTCCTCCATATCAAAGCTTTGACTTTCCTGTGACCTCTTTGTAAGGCATGGGCCCTGCTGCCTGGTGACTTGGGGGATCCTTTCAAGAAAGTTCGTGCACTTACTTCATCTAATCACTTAAATCCTTTTTCTTAATTGCACTGATCACAACAGGTAATTCTCAAGTTTAGTGAGGACTGCTGTGCGCCATTTTAAAGATCTACATCCTCAGTATGAAGCAGTGGGCTTTTGGGCTGAGTAGACACAGTAGGGAAGTCAGAAAGTATTGACAGACAGACTGTAGCTACCACTGAGGATACTGAGTCATACAGGTGGGAGTTTTAGCACCCTGGGGGTTTTTTTGTATTTTAAAAAAGTACATACTAAATGACTCCAATGATTCCAATTATTTTAGATTCACTAAATGTAAATTTGACTACTTTTTATGCCATCAAAACTAATAAACAGATGAAGGATTTACTGCTTTCCCACCAGGATTTAGTCGTAGCCCTGTAGAGAAGCTTCTGAAACGGATTTTAGACTTTGGTGATTGTAAATTGTGTCTACAGAAAAGATGATTGGTCATGATTTGATTTATAACCCTAGTATTTCTAAAGTTCTGTCTTGATTACGTGACAAACGAAACCCTTGTTTGTTTCACTTTTTTTGACAGTGAGACAAATTTACAATATACTGTATACAATAAATCAAATTGATGTGTCTGTGAAGATTCTCAGTCATCCATGTCATGGTATTCTGTAATTCCTGTGCGAATGCAGCTGGACTTGCTTGAAGTTTTTCTTCAAGCAAGTCCAGTTGCCTTCTTATAGCTCTTACAGAATCAAATTGATGCTTTTAAAGGACAAATTCAAAACAGTGGTACCGGTTTGTGCATTGATGCCTTTGCATTTTTAAAATTACACAGTGGGGTTTTAACAGATGTGAAGGATCTAAACTTTGACTTCAAAAAAAAAAAAAAAAAGAAAAAAGACGCCCAAAAGGGGAAATAATGTAAATTTTCCAATGTAACTGTGGTTCCCTCAGTTTTACAGTCAGTGTGGGTTTTCAGATACAGCTCAGTTAGCACAGATGAAGAGATCTTCTTAGTTTACTCTAGTTGTCTGCTGCTGTCTCCCTCTGATGATATCCAGCCCCACTCCTTCTTGTGTCGCCCTGGTGTTCCTGCACTTAATGGGATTTCTGATGTGCTAATTGGAGGCTATAAGGGTTTTATGGCTTGTTTTTGTTTTTCTCCCCTTTGGCCGCAGTAAAAATAGAATGGACTTTAAAGCAACTTTCCACCCTCTGCCCATCAGGCATCAATGAGCAGAGCATTGACGAGAACAATAGTAGGATGCTTTGCAAGACAAAAGATTAAGAGACAATCAGAAACACACAAAGTGTCGTGGATCTGCTTTTGAAAATCATTTTGGATTCTCCACTTCACAGACACACCGATAGTGAGACATGTATGCTTGGTACATTTTTAATTCACCCATTCAGTGTGTCCAGAAGTTTGTGTTGAGGCGAACTGAGAAAGACCAGAGTGTGAATAGCTTCTTTCCTTTAGGCCTTTTTTTAAACAGTGGGGGAAAAACCCAAGGTCCATGCACTTTTGACCTGGGAGAGAATGCATAAAGGATGGGGGTTCAGAATGCCCCCTGCAGGGATGTAAGGACAGAGCACTTTATGTATGAGGAACAAAGGAAAAGAAGAGGGCAGAATGATCAGAGCTATGGTTGCTGCAGCAGGATCTGCTGCATGCTACCTGCTGCTTCTCCCCGGGCTTCGCCGCCTTGTTTCCAGTCTATTCTCATGCTAGGGAAGAGTCAAACACACAACCTGAGAGGACAGAGAGAAAAGTCAGAGGCATATCATGCTAATCTAGTTTGGAGCAGGTAGATGGCCTACATGGAGTTGCAATAATGTTGTCAAACAGATGTCATCACATTTACATTGAGTTCACTACAGGATGTACAGGATGGTCACCTTATATATGAAGTACACTGATGTGAGTGTGAATGCAGGAACGTCATCATCTCTTTGTGATTTCATCTTAAAATCTCCAGTCTCCTTTCGATGATGTTCACATGCAACCATTCTGCATTAGTGGTTATAGAGAAATGAATGGATTGAACAGACACCTGTCTGCCAGGTCTGTGTCTCTTTGCATTCCAGCAGTCAGCACTGCCTTTGTTTTTGTTTTTTTTGTACAGATACACCGACTCCCCGAAATTTGTGCCTTTGCCCAGTATCACCTCCAAATTCGAAAACATGTCCTCCCTCTTCATTGTTGATATTTTCAATTTTCCCTGCCAAAACATGATGGAGGAAACACAATTGCTTCCTGGATTATGCCCATTGGCAGTATCTGTTTTTTTCCAGTCCAGGATATGTGATGTTCTTATACTGCACGTGCGGTGGCGGTCAGGAAGACTGGGCAAATTAGAAGACCAGGTTTTACATCCTGTGTCCCACATGTTGTTAGGTTAAGGACTAAAACATTGGTTAAAGTTAGGGAAAGAGTGGGCTGTAGGTCAAATATTTAAAAAAAAGTTCCATCTCATGGTTCACGTCAGTGACAGTTTTCCTGAGGAATTACATTCATATTGCACCAGACTGCACCGTTCAGTGGTAGTGCTGGAAGTAGTGTGCCCAGTATGTAGCAAAGCAAAGGGTAAAGGTGGTGGCTGAGCGTTTACCATATCCCACTTTAATGCCAAAGACCAGCTCAACATTTCTCAGTTTTTGACCAAGACCACAATCTTTCCCTAAGCTAGAGCAAGTGCTTTGAGCTGGCTAAACATCAGCATGCTGTACATCGTAGGAATAAGCAGTTGGGAAAATGTCAGCATTAAATCTTTAGGGGCACATTCGTTCGCAAAACTTACAGAACTGTTAATGCTTAATTGACCTTCATAACCTGTTGGACTTTCAGAATTTCACAGCTACAAAACTTTGTAGCATTCATTATTTTTTGTGTTGTGTTACCTCTTGGAACAAAATGAGAGAATATTTTAATTTTTGTTTGTTGGAAATCTTATTTATTTAATAAATTTGTTAATTTATATTTATTTATTACTAAACCAATGTAAAAATTCCATTTGAAATCTTGTGGAAGTAACCCACGAGCTGAGCTACAGAAAGCAAACTGTTCAAAGACTGCAACATTGTGCAAAAATAAAAATTTAGGGATCAAATTAAATTTCCAATTTTTCAAACCTACAAATGAGGATTGTGAAGTTCTCCAAACATTTTCCTTTTGCAGAATGATTATGAAGGCTTAAAATTTTATGACAATCCAACAGAGGACATTCAGTGACTGTGCTGTCTTCACAGTAGTGGGCTGTCATTAGTCATGCCTCCATGGTCAAAGGAAACCTTTTAAAATCCACTGTCATTTGGGAACACTAAAGTGGTGGCGCTGTGGCTTCAAGCCCTGACTAACCACAGGCACATGATCCATCCACTGTATGGCTGGCGGTTTGGCTCATGCCTGCCTGCTGCTCTTTAAGCTCCCAGGTTCTGGTTCTTGCCTTGTAAGCTGTGTGATATGTGGAGAGGGCTGTCTTTGATAGCTCAACCCCCAGGGTGACTGCTGGTGACCACAGCTACAGGGGCTGAGCTCTCCCAGGAATGTTTGGAAGGGGTCTGGGGGAGGACGAGGGGGAGGCTTGAAATGTCCATCACAAAGACCCAAATAAAACAAAAGGCAGTGGGAGTGACTCGAAAAGATCCTGCACACTGGTATTGAGAAGTGGAATGTGAGGAACAGGATGTGTTGCATCTTTTTGTCACATCCAAAGCCTGGAGTCAGGAGGAAGGAATGAGGCGAGGTGGAGGTGCTGACATGCCAAGGACATCACAGCTTCATTGAGAGGTCGGGCTAATGTCCCTGTAGCATCTGCCATGCTGTGGATCTCAGAAATGTTTTAAAAAGGCTAGGGAAAAGACAGAGAGAGAAAGAGATCCATGCTGGCTCTGCAGACAGAAAGGAAAGAGCAAATTGTTGTGTCCGCTTTTCACAGAAAAGAAGACATTATTTACGTGAAAAGGAATGACCAAATTTTGTATTTTATGTACTGTTAACTGTGCATATTTTACTCCCAAAGGGTCAGTTCACCCAGATTACAAAAATCATATTTCTCATATACCTCTAGAGGCATGTATGTATGTGATTTGCTTTGGTTTTTGGTTTTGTTTCCACCCCCAGCACAATGGAGGTGAACTGAATTTCATCTGTGCTGCTCACAGCATAGAATGGCATTTGAAAAATTACATTCAATCTTACTGTGAATAGCTTTAATTGGAGCTGCTTTCTAGCAAAGAAATAGAGCCAGTCAACTGTTGACCGCCTGTTCTGTGAGTTATCCACAGTTAGGGCTGCAGCATAGTTCTTGCAACAATCTATGCACTCTCGCGAATGCACTTACAAACCTATTCAAAAATATAACTGCAGCTAGCCCAGTGACCCAGCGTATGTTTCTTGAAGTTTGCAAAATCTGGTTGTCCAATAGTTGTGATTAGATGATGGTCACACATAGCATGGGAAACACAGTCCTGATATTACTTTAGCCGCTTGCTGGGTAACAAAATGAGGGTCAGCTATAGCAAATACGTCAAATGACAAGATATATGCTGGTTAACCCGTCTTGTTATATGCCATACTGTTGCTGTAATGTGTAGTCTACATTTCTACGAGATTTTTAAATGGGACCGAATGATAAGGTCTGTACAAAGCAGTTTGCATGTACATCAAGTTTTACATCAACCGTTTGGAGATTTGGCCACAGTGCAAACTACAGTAAAAGTGCAGAGTACAATCACAGCTCGCACTGACAAGAGCATGCGTGTACTCATCAGTGATTTCAGAGGAGAAGGTGTGAAAACTTGCACAAAGACCATGCTGAGCCCTTAAGGGACAGTTTTGCTTCGAATAAATGTCACTGTCGATTTCATAAACACACTTTTTCAGTGGGATGAGCACCTTAAAAAATTGTTTTTTCACCTCCAGATTTAAGTAAGAAAAATTTTTTTTTTTCCTTTTTTCCAAATGTGATGTGTATGGACTGGCCCTGTAAAACCAAATAGGGACGATTTGATTATAAAAATAGCAGGTTTGTCGGCTTTTAGCACAAAGTGGGGCTGCATCACAGAAGACAATTTCATCCCCTGTCAATTCTCCCTTCTCACCCAGATGCCAACTCTATTTGCCTACTTTTATGAACTTTAGTCATCTATGCACCTCTCTGAATCATTTAATAGTGAAATGCAAATGGTCTCCTTCACTGGATCCATCAAGTGCTCCAGCATCCCTACAAATCCTCTTCATTCCACACACACTTGTGTCTGCAACTTATTTGTGGATTTCTGGGTCTCTGCAGTAAGAATTTTCAAACACTACCTCACACTGCCATTTGGTGCTGCCAGCATGCAAACTGCTTTGCTTTAAACAGCTTTAAACAGTTGCATCTCCCATCAACAGCTTCTAATTATCATGTTCACCTTCTCACACAGAGGATTCCCCATGTCTTGGAAACCTTCCAGACTACTCCATTTAGAGGCTTGTATCATGTCTGTCTAATAAGGGGAGGAGCCGGGAGGTGACACTGATGATGGATCAGGGCCCCACTGAGCTCATTAGACGGGCCGTGCTGGCTTTGCATCACTGATGCAGCTGGGGGTGCAGCAATCAGTTCTGCTAGACGCTCCACACTTTGTCTTATGGACCCGTCATCCACTGACTGCTTCGCCCAGCCTAACAGCCCCTGAGCTACAGACAGAAGAGGCTGTGGAGAAAATAAAACTACATTTAAAAAATATACAGTTTCAAATGTCAAGAATATCTGAAATATGTAATGTTTTACACGAAAATTAGCAAAATCATGACAACATTCTTGCACTAGGTAGGAAGCTATAGCATTTCCGTAATAAAAAACAAGAAAAAACTGAAACAGGTGCAAGTTTACATTGCAAAAAAAAAAATTGTCTTGCCAAATAATTCTTGACTGTAAATGAGTCCTATAAGTCAGTAAGACAAGACTACCAGGACAGTAAGATGTATGTCAACCTTGTTTTTAATTTTTTTTTAATCCAAAACAAGTTTATTCCAATCAATGTCAGTATCTTCAATCAGACTCAGTTTAAATGATCTCACTGACCAGTGAACTTTTCTAGTTAAGGGCTTTTTAGGGCTCAACAATAGATCAAATGACTTGGTAAGATGTCATTTTTTTTAATGAATATTTATTTTCTTGTTTTTTGCAGAACTTATTCACAGGTTAATGCAAAGCAGTTATCTGGAATTGAATACAATTAATGTTGAGAAACTGTATGCATTTTGCTTTTCCAAACCATCTAATGTGACACACCTCCAATGAAGAGCAAGTTATAATGATAATAATAACAAATATAATGTACAGCAACATGTAATATCCACATGTACATGCATGCAGTACTTATACATTAATAGATTTGCAGTATCAGAAAAAAATAAAATGAAATTTGCTGCCAAATGAAATGAAAAGGGTTAAATACTGTACATTAATCTTAATTTCTTAAGTATTTAAGAAATAACTAAATAAAGAAATAGAAAATAATTCAACAGTAATAGGGGGGACAGAAAAGTATGGCATCCTGTACATATACATACAAAATACATACAGTAAAAATGATCAATCCTGTGGCAAAGCTTTAATATAACTCTTTGTAAGCCACGGTTCTTTTAAGTAAGAGATACCAGATAGTCAGTGCAGGTTCAGTATTTGCTCTGGTTTCCAATGTTATACTACTAACCTCCTGCCGAGTATAAAAGCTGTCTCAACTCATTCATCAGCAAACTTAGGCGTATGTTGCAAATTCAGATGGAGCTTTCTGCCGTGTTGACAATATCTCAGTGCCTTCTGAATGGTTTTAATGCAGCAAGGAACATGAACATGAAAAGAAAAAAAAAGCAGTTAAGGCTGAGTTGGAACGATCTAAATAGTATAAAGAGGAATAAAACTATAGCAGCACAGGCTGAGCTGAGAGGTAGAAGGCAGTAGAAAGGACAGGAAGAGTTCTCTTCATATCTCCGGGTGCTGGTTTTTGTGTGTGTTTTTCTTCTTAGCCCTGGGGCAATACTCCAGCCATCCCTGCGGTAATGCCCACCCCACCATCTACTAACCGCACCCCCACCCCACCCCACCCCCACTCCGATCCCTCCTGTGTCCCGCATGCAGACACTGGCAGGCAGGGTGGAGCAGGGAGGGGAAGGGGGTAGCGAGAGAAGAGCAGGCGGAGGGGAAGGGGGCATGAGAGACTTGCATGGGTGTACGACTTTGAGACTGCACCGTCACACACTGGTTAGATTGGCCGAGTTGCTGGGGAACAGTCAGAAGCGATTAGTGTAGCGGAGGATCTGCCCCGCGGCTTTCCCTCTCTGGAGCAGAAGAAAGAGGGATGAGGAGTGGAGAGGAGGTGGACCAGGGGTGGGGTGTTGGGGGGGGGGGCTTCCTTAGATATAATTAGGCCGAGCAAGTCCAGTTTGTTCTTTCTTTCTTTCTTTCTGTCTTTCTTTCTGTCTTTCTTTACACATATGTATTTTAGCTTTACGATCTCAGGATGAAACATACTACAGTACCAAAGGAATATAAGGCTCAAGTCATTGTTAGTAAACTACTTATTATTGTGGCCCCTCTTTGATAGAGCTGTACCAGTGTCATCAGTTTCATCAAGCAGGTCTTGAAAAATAGTTGGAAAAAAATCTATTTTCCTTTAAATTGTTGGTGTTAATTTTACAAGAATACCATATGAACGGCCATTTTGTTTTTCTTCATTCACCCAGATCGACATTGAATTCATCTTAAGGGTTGTTTTGGTGGGGGTTGAGGGTGGGTTATTTTGTTTCGTTATGCCCTTACCCCCAAACAAATCAACTGGAGACCCATGTGCTGTATCAGTTGCTAGAAGCTGTTCTGTTTTTCATGATGGTCAAACAAATATGTTGATTTAAGCATAGCTATCTCTGGAAGTTGCCTGCCAACGCCTGTTGTCATTTTTGTGTCCATTATTCTGTTGTTATTATTCACTGATGTAGCTACATAGCTAGTTAGGTATGTAGGAGGCTGATCCTCATCCTCAACCGCTGGGCCAGCAACTCCTCTTCTTGTAGCACTTGTAAATAAAGCAGTTAATAAAACTTTGTACTGGTTACTTATGGACATCCCAAAGTTACCAAAGACAACAGCTGGAGTCTTGAATTTGAATATTTCACTCAGTGATCATAGCGCTTCCACTGACATGCTGAAACAAGACGATGCAGAATAGATACAGTAGGATACTGTCGGACAGCATGGAACAGGATGATTTTAACATTTAAAATACCCCACCCCCACCACCTGAGGTACCTGCGCCCAGAAAGAAGTAACTTAACCAACAAGCTGTAGGAGAGGTGGAGGACAAAACAAAGTAAAGAGTGGAGGACAGAGGCAGTGTGAACTCTGTACCCTGTCTGCGACTCAGAGCTGGACACCATCAGTCAAAACTCCCATAACCCCCAGAGCATCCAACCCTAGAACACATCCTTTTTAATGTCAATATTCATTAGCTGAAATATTTATGCATGAATATGGCTCATATAGGCGCATTTGATTGATGCATCTCTAAAAACAAAAAGACATGCTAGGGCAAATCTTAAGAAAAGTAGGGTTCCTGTCCCGCCCCAGGGGAGGAGTCTCTCAGATGCATTATTCACATGCCCTCCAGGCAGGCTTTCAAGGCTTCTCTGCCCCGAGGGCAAGAAAAATAACCACCACTGTTAAAAGTAAATCATCTCGGCTGATGCACAATTAATGGCAGAGAGGGAGAGAGTGCGGAGTGCCCCTTGTGTTGCGAGATGGAGTGAGTTAGCTAGCAGGGGCGGAAATCTCAGCTTAAAGGAAGCCTCCTGCCTCAATGCACGCCAGCTTCCTGCCGAAATCAAACAGCGATGCTGCTAATGGCAGGATCCAGAGCCCGGCATGACGCTGCGCTGCAGACAATCCGACACAGACGTTGTCTGTGGGGGGGGTCAGTCAGTGAACACATGAGAACACAAGGGTGATTGCTTCATGTCCTACCGACCCCCCCCCCCACCATTCTGCCTCAGTACCGCAAGCGAACGCTTGGCTTCTGACTGAGCAGGGTTTGATGTTATTGGGTTCATACTTCATTCACATGTCAGACTTTCGTTTTTTTGTTTTTTTTTCTCCCTTTACTTATAAGGAAATCATTAGTCTTATTTCAAACAGAGGTCACATCTAAATAAGAGTATATAGCACTGAGTCTGACTGCAGTTTGAACGTTCATTATTTCATGTGAGGCACACAGCTCCCACAGTCATTACCTCATGTCAAACGTGTGGCTCAGATTGAATTAATAGCTCTTGGTTTTATTGAGCTCCCACACTACAAACTCCTCTTCATTATCCAGTGGCCAGGGAGACAAGGAGAGGTGAGATGTAGAATCTTGTGCTGCCATGCCACAGAGGAATGCAGTCTTGCTCTGTCTGCCCTTTCGTTGCACGATTTTGCGGAGGAGGGTGAGGGCGACAGGGCCAAATTAAAGCTTTCTTGTAACGTGACTCCTCTTGTCTCTGATCGCAGGAGACGGCCTCGACAACAGCCTGGCATCACCCGGCACAGGAGACGAGGATGACCAGGACAAGAAGAGGCAGAAGAAACGAGGCATCTTCCCCAAAGTAGCCACAAACATAATGAGAGCATGGCTCTTCCAGCATCTTACGGTAAGGGAATCTACCCCGGATCCTGTTAAGTTACTTTTCCATACAAGCCGCATCCAGATGTAGCTGTTTATAAATTCCAAACACAACATTTGTCGTCTTCTCTGTAACAGCAAACCTACAGTGATATCACATAATGCTAGAAATGAATGTTGTCTAAGCTAAACCTCTCCATCAGGCATCAGTTGTTTGAGATGATGCCTCTTCACCCAGGAATGAGCCCAGGCTAGATTTCCCAAATGCATCTTGAAACTAAGTTCATCTTTGTTCCATTGTAAGAGAATGGAGCAAAGACGAACTCACGTCTAAAGGTCCCTTTTGAAATACCAGTTCAGGGTTTGTACAGAAATCAACATCAGAAGCCTTCTGTTTAGAAGCAGCAGCACTGTTCATGAGCTCTGTAAGAGGGGGTGAGCAAGTCCCCACGAGGAGAGCTTCATCTTTTATCCAAGGTCCAAAAGATACCGTCGCCGCTTCCTCCTTAGTTTTTCTACCTCTGCCGCTCTTAGATGTGTATGACCCCTCAGTTGTTTAGTTTGTAAAAGGCCCCTCACAGGTCCTGTACTTGGAGTAATCCCTTCTTTTCCATAGCCCACCTTTAGATTTTCCAGATAAAAAAGGAGGATAATTGAATTATCCCCTCTCTGTTCCCCGTCCCCTTTCAGGCCTAATTTGTTAAGCACAAGTTTTTGCCGTGGCAGGATGTGCCTATGAAAAGTGTGCAAGGGGACTTTGGCCCCTGAAAGGCCTATTGCAACACCCAAGCGATCAAGCATTCATCAGTCGTTGAGAGTGTGAAAGGAGCGGGATTATGTTTTGTCAGACATTTCTGTGTGAGGCCCGCAGTAAGAAGGCTGTTGGGGGAGTTCTGTGCACCACTAGCCATAGCCTCCTGCTTTTGTCGTCTATTCTGGAGACCCTTAAAATATCCCCTTCTGTGGAAGCTATAGAGAAAGCAGCTGTGAAAGGTTTCGACTCATTATATTATTCATTAACGGCCCATTAGCCTGGTTATAACTGTTGGTTTCCATGCAACCCTGCATTTATCCACACTGAAAGATTGATACCAAAGTTTGAGTTTTGGGAGCAAAACTGGAATCCACTGGAGGTCACAAGTGTAATTTCCGAGTCAATTGAAATTTGATTGTTTTCTCAGTTGAGATATATTACTTGTTTATATGTGATGCATCTCTGACACCTTAATTATGTAAAAACTTGCCAGAATCTAATTAGAAAACAAATCATTCTGCTCCTTGTCCCTAACATAAGGTTTTTGTTCCAACAGCAGATTTTGCAACCAACTTTCACAATTTGCATCAAAAGTCTTGCCCCTTCTTTTCAAGATCGTACACATTCTTCTGGAATTAGCAGAGCTTTCTCTTTGACAGCAGGTTCTCTGATGTCTGTTCCACTTGAATGTCCATAAATCTGCTTAAAAATATATACAAAAGACACAAATTTCAGATCTTGGCCTATCAGTATCAAAGAAATCAAGTGATTGTTGTATCTACATCAATGGTTACAGAGCAAACAGGAATTGGTAGTAGCAAAATATTCATGTCAGACCGGGGGTAACTTGTTTAGGGGGAAGGTGGGACCCTCAAAAAAAATAAAATAAAATTCAACAAATAAATGTTTTACACACTTGGCTGATTTCTGTTGGGGCAGATTCAGTTGTAGTTAACTCCATATTAACATTATACTTATTGTTTATATAAAGCAAAGCATGAAGGGAACTATAGTGGAAAAACTCAGATCATGTTTAGAAATAAGAATAACGAAAAATGAAAATGAGTTTTTTATCTTTTTACATTATCAATACATTTTTAACAGTGCAAACTTTCAAAGGAGTTATGCTGAGCTATCATAGAATATCAAAACAAATTACAACTTGATTAGTATAGACCGGATTTTCAGAGATGTGAGAGTGCTTTTTTTTGTTGTTTTGTTTTCTTTTGTAGTTAGTGTTTCTTAGATTTTTGATCACTGAATCATCCGCGGGCGTACATCAGGCCACTGGCTGAGCATTTGGTCACGTATGTGAAAAGGAGACTCCAGAGGCACAAAACTTTCTGTGTTGTGAAGCTTTGATTTGATGGCAGAGTTTAGAGTAATCTGTTACTCAACTGTGAGCCACCAAGCTGGGAGGCAGTGACTGCAAAAAACAGCCTTAGCACGTGTGTGTGTGTGTGTGTGTGTGTGTGTGTGTGTGTGTGTGTGTGTGTGTGTGTGTGTGTGTGTGTGTGTTGGTACTGTACAATAGTGGCCCCCAACTGTTGTGACTTCTGAAAGATTGGTAAAATGAAGTTGGGAGTCACTGCTGTATGTACAATGAATGTGTTTGCATCTGTGTATTCACATTTGCATGCCTGTGTTTGAACTCGTGTGTTTATGAATGCGCTTTTATGAGTGTCTGCATATGCAAGTGTAATGATACGCACGCGCGTGCGTGTGTGTGTGTCTAAAAATGAAGTGCTTGGAAGCTCATCCTTCACTGATGACCACAGGAGGTGGCTGCTGGCCTGACAGCAGCAGAATAAAGACTGGCCCGCAACCCTGTTCTCAGTACACAGGTCACCTCTGTCTGCCATCTGCTGCCCTCCTCCCACTGTCTCACACACACGCGCTCACACACAGAGTCAGCGGAGGGACTGGGGCCAGAGAACAGGGATGGAGCAAGGCTGGGAGGGGTTTGAGGGGTGATGGGGGGCCTGACCTTATCGGGGCCCCAAACAAAAGCCACCGTTGTGCCTCTTTATATCCCACCCGATCGTTTGTCAAGCAATGTCAAATAATGTCAAATACTGTCACACAATGCCACGCGCTTTTAGCCTTAAGTGTTTGGGGCCCAAACCGTGGTCAGCCTCCTTTTTCCTGGAGTCAGCTTGTGCACTCAATTCCAGGAATTACTGCACCTTGGAGAGACTGGCACAGAATATGATTCTGCTCCCTGAATGGGATTTTTTCCTGATGTACAACAGCCTGCACTCTGGGACAGACCATCTCTATACGTGGAGGCCTCTAAATGAACGCAAGCCGTGACATTTATTTCTTTTTATTTATTGAATGTTTTGTCTTTGTGTCACTCATAGCACCCTTACCCCTCAGAGGAACAGAAAAAGCAGCTAGCACAGGACACAGGCCTCACCATCCTTCAAGTGAACAACTGGTAAGTCACTCTAAAAGCAGATCTGAGCATCTGAATTGTCACATAACGTGTGACCGCTCTCATATCCAGTCACACATGCACAGTCCGGGTCTGTGGTTTGTGAAACACATTTTAATAAAACAAATTTGATTCGACTTTAGCGTTCATATTCTTCATCTCAGTCTTTCCTATGAGTCATAATGTAGTCAATCCAGAACACACAGAGGTCACACACATATTACTGGATTTTTTTTTGACGTACTTGATGTGCTCCTTATATCTTCAGTTTCAAAATAAATCCATGTGTTTGTTGTCGATACATCCATGATTACAGTTTACTTTCAATACTTTTTTGACAGCACTGACTTATAAGTACCTAAAAAAAATCCTCAAATTACATGGAACTTTTAGAGACACTTCATTTTACAAATCTGGAGATCCTAAATAATTTCCTACAAAGATTCATGGAAAGAATTGTGTTAGTGTTAGTGCTATAGTTACAGGGTAAACAGAAATTCTCTTATTCAACTTATTTTGGTTACAGTTTAATTCTGTTGAGTTCAGAAGTATTAAAATCCTCTAAATATTCATTCATCATTCAATTTCTGGAAACTTTATCCCTCATTTCTCCAGGTTACACTACCAATTTACTGCAATTAATGAATTAATTAAAACTGTATATATTTTCCCTATAATTTGCACCAGATGACTGGTCCTACATTTACGTGTCCTTGAACAAATATAGTACCACTGACATGCTAAACAATGCCATTTGAAATACACCTACTTTACCCTGAAAATAAGAATATATAGCATGCCTGTCTAAAACATGTATCGACTATAGGCCTGTGAATAAAGGGAACGAAGACTGAAAAAAGTGGCTGAGGGTAAAGGGGTTAAAGAGGACAGACCCCAGCTCTTCTTCACAGCCTCATTTTACATGTATGACAAGATGGATTAAAGCATGTTCGGGCTGAGCTGCCTTTGTAGACAGCTTAGCTAGAGACAGCGCCAATCAAACAATCACACATTCTGGATTTAGTTTCAGATGATACAGTTCTGCATGTCATCATTTTACTGGCAGCCTGTGCAGGGTTCAAATTCGGATTAATTAAGATGACATTGCGTCAAGGCTCTAATCCTCCTCTCAAATCCACCAAAGAGTTTGCTTTTAAGTGCATCAGGTTTCCAGGAGACCTAATTACATAGCCGCCCACCTCTAATCCCTGAGTTAAAGACGACCATAGCTTTAGTCAAGGCTGTATCCAACACAGATATCAAAGCATGCAAATTCACCGTATTGTCTGTTTGCTGGATGTATCAATGGCAAAACATTGGCAAAGCAGTTAGCCCCATCACAGCCCGAGGCTACAGAGCTAAACCCAAATCAATACATTTTTTTAAACTATGTGACTTACTCCTAATGCTCCAGATTATGTCAATAGGAATAAACTAGATTATTAGTCAGATCCCTGGAGACACACAGCAGGGCTCCTCTGCTTCAAAGGTGCCGAATGAAATTGACTGTTTTTTATAAATGCTGGATATTTTAGATGAAGAATGGGGCATCCTTTATTTCTCCAGTCATATACAGTGCAGGACAGAACAAAGACACAAATCTCAAAAGAAACTTTTAAGAACTAAGAAAAAAAAGATCTTACAATGTCTATGATCTTTTCCAGAAGAATCGGGATTTCTGTTTTCACTCACTTTACTAATAAACTGATTCCTGTTAACATGATCTACACAACATAGATTTAAGACTGTAGAAATCTAAACTCATAATGAACTTACTAGCTTTTTTTCAGAACTTTTAACCATTTCTCATGGCCTTCTTTAGTCAATGTAACTTGCTCATGTCCCTGGAGTTCCATCCCTAGGTCCCTGAAAAAGGCAGTGACATACTGTTAAAAGCCCAGAGAAAAGCTAGAAAGTAACCCTTGAGTTTATAATATTTTAATCGCGTATGCGTGAACCAAGTTCAAGAAAGCTGTACATTACAAATTGATAAATTTTACGTGCATACTACATGTGTAAGCTTTTCAGAATTATGTTGTTTTTTTTTTAAATATCATGATAATGTCCCTTTTTCCCAGGTTTATCAATGCAAGGAGGAGAATAGTCCAGCCTATGATTGACCAGTCCAACAGAGCAGGTAAAGCTGCACTTCATTCAGTGCTGAGTTAACTAAATAATTCCTTCCATTCAAAAGACTGATCAGGTGGAGGAGACCAGCTGGAGGCCGTATGAAAGACGTGATGAATAGGTATCAGAGGAGCCAGATATTTGGAGTACAAATTTTAAGAAGGAGGTGCAGAATGAGGCGCTGGCTCTGTATGCAGAGTGTTTGGGTTTGAAGGACAGTGATTGTACAACTCTGGGTTGCATACTCTGACAGTCTTGTCTCTCTTCTCACAGTGAGTCAGGGTACAGCTTACAGTCCAGATGGCCAGCCAATGGGAGGCTTCATTCTTGATGGGCAGCAGCACATGGGTCTCCGACCTGGAGGTGAGCAATTTCCCATACATTTATCAAATCATCAAGGGCAAAATCTCTAGGATAATTTTCTGCTTGTCGTCAGCTGAGTTTCTAACCATTCAAATAAAAAGCACTCTGCTCTGTTGCTAAAGTGAGGTTTATTATACTCATGTACAGTACATATACAGTAAGGTTTCATATACTCCCCGTTCGGTACATCTGTTTTTCTGCTAGGACCATCTCTGAGATGGCCACTGCACAGCATCAGCTAAGGATGCCCTTCTGTGGTTGGTCATCATACGACCTTTTGAAATCAAACTGAGCTGCTTGTGTAACCGACCATCACTAAGAATTACACTGATAATGATGACAATTTAACATTTCATGATTTATGTCAAGTGGCAACACTCAGGGCCAGTAGTTGCCATAGTTGTGAGAACTAAGTGAGTTGGCCTTAAAAAAAAAGTCACCATTAGAAATATTGTTTTAGTGTTTCTTTTATCTTGTCTGTAATTATATATTGTTTGTATTTGTGCTTTGTTTGTCCTATGGGCCAGAGGTGTCTTTAATAAACTAATATTATTATGTGGGGGGTTTTGCAGTATCAACCAGTATCAGTGGGTGTTTGTTAAGCATTAAACAAGGAATACAATATTCAGAATATTGCTCTGGAGGAAAAAGTAAAATCACTGGCTGAGTTCATCTCCAGTGAACAAAGACAAATTGCCTGATGAATTTTAAACTGTAGCCCAGTACAAAGAGGAGAAATCCCAAAGAGAAGAAACTAATATTATAAATGTAAAGTGTGTGATCTAGCCAGCCCAAATTTAAACTCAGCATCCTCACTCACAGCTGTCCAGGTAAGCTCCTGTAGACTAACCCCTCAACTGTTAGGACATGACAACTATTAATGTTAAAGTTAAAGTTAAAGTTGCAAGAATCACTGTGACATAAGGAAAAGTGACAAAATGCTGAGATCATATGGCATGTTCTACCTAGGCTAATACGATTTTTCCGCTTTGACATGGACCATCATACATCATCTTAGTGCTCCTTATGGCAGGTTCCAATATGATGCACACACAAACAAAGTTAATAGTTAATTATAATCATACAATAATAATTTAAACATTTTGATTTTATCTGAAATCTGTGAACATTTACAAATGTAGAGGCAAACGGTGTGTGTAAAACAAATTCCATGGTTTGGTGATACTTTTCTCTGACCTCACAGCCCCATTCACAGGAACAGTGTGAGGTCCAGAGGGACAAGTGATTTTTGACTCACATGAGAGGGATCTGATTCATCTGATTTGTGATGTCTTCACGTGATATCTAAAGAACAAGATGAAAATGTACTTCCACAGCTTTAACTTGGCACGGCTGGTTGTCTGTTGTGTTAGCATCGAGCTGAAGCTACTGCAGCAGCGTCAGAGAACAGTGCTCTCTGAGTGGTCTGTCATGTTGTTGCTGTTTAACAGTGTTTTCATGTCTCATTCCAGGGCCCATGGGTGGCATGGGTATGAACATGGGCATGGACGGGCAGTGGCACTACATGTAAAACCACTCCACTGAGGCGAGCCTGAACAACAGGGTGAAGTAAGTAATGTAATCTTTGTCTCTCTTCGTCTTCGAACAAAGGCCATTCCCCCAGTCACTTCTCCTCCACTGCTGTCACTCATATCTCTGCTCTGTTCTTTCCCTTTCTTACCAATCTAATGATTTTCATGTTCATGCAAGAAACATATTCACGGAAGTCCCATCACAATGTCAGTGTTTGTTCTTGTCTTTCTTGTTTGATTTTTAGGCAACATAGGTGCACTGCTTTTTAGCATTTCATTCTTAAAGAATGATGCTGGTTTATTACAACTTGGCTCTTATTTCAATAGTTTTGGCCATCGTTTCTATCAGTAATATTAAAAGTCATCTTAGAACGATTTGCTCGTCCGATTGTCTAACAGCATGTGAAAGCTTCTCTCTGAAGACAGAATCAAGGGGAGCTGTGTCGAACAATTTGAATAACTTGGTCTGTCCCATCGTACCCCAGGTACCACATCTCATCAGTGAGTGGCTGTTTACGACACAGTGCCAAAGCTACCAACACTCAGGACTCTGAGGACATGTCCTCTGTTTCCTTTTTTCTTCCTTTTTCCCGGGGATTTTGGAGGTTTTAACAACCTGGGGGGTGATCTGCAGTTTAAAAAAATGTTGTTGGGTTTTTAATTGCGTGATTCCAATATTTTGGATGTAGTAAATCTGACAAAGCCAGTAAATTAGAAAAATAGACAAATGATTATTTACTTCCCACCAGAATTTAGTCCTGGCAGTGCAGAGGAGGTTTTGAAACAGCAGCGAGATTTGTGTTAAATTTGATTTACAGCTAATGAAACTGATCAGTTTTCAGCTGCTTTCCTCTGTTAGGGACTGCCTTTTTGGTGTCTGTGGGGAGAAGGGGGTGCATTGGGGGTCCTTGGACTGATGACCGTGGGAGTCCTTAAAGCCTGCTACATTGGTAGCGTAACTGATAGAAATTGACAAAAGTAAGAAAATAAAACCCAATTTGTAATAAATAATTTCAAGTCATTTTCCTGTAAATCTCACATAGATAAGATTGTGCCTGAGATGAGACTATAGAGCTAGGATTAGTGGTCAGGGCACTTAAACACACAAACTGTACATGTGATGTTTTTAGCAATTGGAATAAAGTTAAGATTACACTGCCTGGTCTATAAAATGATTTTATAGCTAGTCATTCTGGAGGGATAAATCTGTCTGTGTGGGTCTACTAAATAAATTAAGTGTGTGGGAAACATTTCTCTCTCCACACCACTTCCTCTTTTCCTCTCCATCACTCTAAACTCCTCTTCCTCCATCTTTCTTTTCCTCCATCTCTTCTCCGCCTGCAACCTGATTAAGAATTGTGGTAGTAGTACAACCCCCCCCCAAGCTTCTATCAGCTCCCTACCACTGCTGACAGTTCTCAAATCAAGACATATCGCCTGCCGGAGGCACCCGAGCACAGAGAATTTTATTTAACACCCACTCTCCACTGCTCAATGAGCCTCGCTGTAATGACACTTACCTTGATTAATAGAGCTCTTTATATGTAAATAGGAGCCGCATTTGCTTCATTTTTTTCGCTGGGGCCAATTTTCAGCAACACAACCCCCTCCTCCCTGTCTGATAATTCCCCTGGCTTTGCTAATGAAGTTCAAAAAGCAGATAGTGACGCTTCATCTAAAAAATAATAAATAAATACATCTAGATCTGCATAGAGACATCGGGCTCTCAGCCTGAATAAATGCTGCCCATATATTTTTGGAGAGTGTTTAATCTTATTATTTCTCATTGAATGATCATTGACTAGTTACAGTAATAGCTCAGTAGAGCCGGGTGTTTTTGCCTCCCCTAATTTGATCTGTGGTGAGAGCGTATGCTGACTGCGGCAGTAAATCTCCCCAGGACTGCAGGAAGGAAGGCAGGCCATGTTTGGAGTCATATGAGGCTTTTCCATGCACGATAAAGTCCGAGCCATAACATTTAGTCATTATGGAATACATGACTGAATCTGCACTATTTTATTCTCCTCTCTGCTGCACAATACAGCTGGCTCCACCATATGTTTTATTATCTCAACTTTATATGTTTGGCAACGAAGATCTGGAAGAGAGCATTTCAAAATGCAACATGATGGAAGTGCAATGAGACCAAAATTGCATTTTTCCTGACATTAATCATAAAGAAAAAAAATAATTCTGAGATAAAGTTGCAAATCAAAGAGAAACGAAGAAGAAGAAATGAACAATTGTAAGATCAAAATCAAAATGAGCGCAAAAGTTCATTCTTTACCTTTCAAAACAGCGGTTTGACAAAAAGGAACCTTCAGTCAATGTCCGCCTTCTAGGTTTTTCTGCAGCTTTCAACTGCACCTCATGGTCTTCATTCATGGAACTATTAGATAATAACATCCTCTAAGTTCCATAGAGTAAGCCAGCTGATGACAGTTGAACTAAAGTATCTCCCTTACAACTAAGCAAACTCCATCCATCAATCAAAGCTTCAGCATGAGCTTGTAAGTGGACCTTGAGTTAAGAAGTCTTTTCATGTTTACATATCGCCGACAAAGACATCATGAAGAACAAATGTTTTGCCTTTTTACACAGTCTACAGACCTGCGGTTCCCAAAGTGGGGGTTACAATATAAATCTGAAGGGTCTTGATGGGGAAGATTTCTGCCGCATGTTCCTACTTTCAGAGTTTTGTCTAATTCTTTTTTTTTTTTCGGGTGGATACTGGCTCATTTATCACCTTAGGCCTCAAAAATGATTGAAGTGAAACAAGAAAAAAAGAATGGCTGTTTGTTTGACCTGGGTACAGCTGGTAGACAGGCACAGGGGACTGATGGCCACGGTTTCAGCTCCATACTGTCTGATTTATCACTGAGCTCTGAATTTTGTTGTAGACAGGAGAAGCTCTGGAGATCAGATTAGGTAAATTGGGTGAAGTGGTTTCTGGTTTTGGTAGTAGGCCTGCTGTTTGAAAGGTGTTAGAGCACACAGCTGTAGCCTGCATACCATAATGTTCATTTCTGTATCAAAGAGTGGAGAAGGAAAATCTAACCCGAGGTCCGCTTGGCTTGGCACAAAATATTATCTGGTCATTTCGGTGAGTGGTGGGGGCCAGTTGAGTCTCGGATACGGCCTGGCCTTACACGTCCTGACCCACTGTCCTCTGTCCTCTGTGTCTCCAGGCCTCCATGGTCGGCTCAGGGATCTTCTTCCATCTGGCAGCGGAGCTCTCTAACGAAGCTGCCGCTGCAGCTGCCACGTCACACCCACCTGACCAGTCCCACCTCACCTTGCTCGAGCCCGCACGGTGCGCGCGTGTACAGGATCACCATGGAAACGCCTAACCTCTGCACGAGAGGCCGTCCCATTTACAGTGAAGAGAGAGACTCGGTGTGAGGCCAGGAGCTTTAGGGCTGCACGAAAATACGACGAGCGAGGACTTCACAGTGAAGAGAAGCAGTTTGACACATCTCCTCATTTCCTCTTAAATTATTTATTTATTTTTCTACAACCACGGGGACGTCAACTCTCCTGTTTTTCTTCTTTTTGAAGTAAAGCTTTACCCCTAAATATGCCCATCACACACGCCCGCTCCTTTATAGGAAGAAGAAACACACTGTGGGATATCTTTTTAAAAATATGAGGTCTCGGTGAGAGTTTTAATTGTTGTGCTGTATAGATCTGTGCTCTTTATTTGGCTGTTTCTGTCCATGTTTGCGCTTGTGATCATTAGACGTTAGAGTGAGCTTCTGCCACTGACATGTTTTAAAAACCAAGCTGACTAAAGCCGAGATTTTTTAAGAAAAAAAATACCTGAATGTTTGTTTCTGTTCTCCATGCACTGCATCTCTTTCTTCTGTTTGGATCCTCCGTGTGTTCTTGAAAACTGGAACGGAAAAGGCTTGCTGGGGGAAAAGCATTAGATGGCGGACTGAGGTCCATTTTTTGACAATGTTTTAAATAGTATCGTAGCACCAAAACACAGAGAAGAAGTCTGCACCAAAAAACCAAAATAAAGACTTAATTGAGGAAGACAAAACAAAGAAGCGACAGAGTTTTTTAATGTGAATGTTGTTCTCCTTTGGGCTCATCTGAAATATCGGAGGGAGAGAGGTCGGTGTAGGCGCTGGACAAAATGCTTTAAGCAGCATCATTAGTTTGGTGGAGCAGGTCACGTAGCCGGCTCTGGTTCGATATGAGACGGGATTGCGGTTGTCCGCTGTTATCGGATTGATGGTGACAGGGATGATGGATGGCCCCGCTGCCAAATTCAACAGAATCACAGCCAAGTCGGAGTCTGCGGAGGCGGCAGCTTTTACTCACTCTTGTTTTTTCTATACAGCCTGTACTGCTGAGATGCTCGGATGCATGCGCGCGCGAGTGTGTGTGTGTGTGTGTGTGTGTGTGTGTGTGTGTGTGTGTGTGTGTGAGAGAGCGAGAGAGAGAGAAAGATGTAGAGAAACTTAAAAGTGGAACAACGGTGGTTGAGTCACATTGTTTCCTAAAAAATTGAATAAACTCCTTTGTTTTCAGTGAAACACTGATGATTTTTGCTTTCTGCTCCCAACATTCACAGGGGAAAATAAATAAACACAGAAACTACAAATAATAAATAAATTAAGCCACCGGAGCACAGAGGAGCTCGTTCATCACTGTCAGCCTGTAACGATCCTCTGCGGTTCGTATTGACGAGCAACGCAGCAGCCTTAGCAGACTGCAGGAGAGCGGGACGAGGTCTAAACGAGCCTTTATGATTATTGATAAGTATTCATTTTAATCGACAACAACCCACTGAAATGATATCGCTATAAGTTAAAACCCAGACGATTTGGCTTTCTACAATTTCTAGACAATTATTATTATTATTATTATTATTATTATGTTTTATTGTTATTGTAACGATAATAATACTAATTATTATTTAGGTGAGCTTATCTTGTTGAATCCGAAAGCTGACTTTTACAGTAAACTAGAATGAATCCAATAAAAGCCTCGTTTTTGCCGGCAGGTGCTGGCACAATGTCCTCAAATAAAACAACCTCTCTCCCCTTTTCAGCCACATTCACCTTTTTAATTGTCACTTGGCGCAAACAATGAATTGCTGCCGTAAATAGACTTAAGGCTTGAAGACCATGACGTGCAGGGCCGGATGAGCTGCAGGCCTGGAAGTACACCGGGCCTCTCCGAAGTCTGTCTCTTTCACATCATATTCCGCTATGGCTAAAGAGCCACGGTAACACATAAAATCGAATAATGAAAATAAAAATGATCTTATCCTACCGATATTTCCGAGTGGCAAAAAGACGAAACGTAAGGGCCTCGGCTGATTCAATCGAATAAACCAACGCACTGAGCAGTGAATCCACTCAATTCTCCACAAAACCAAAAATCTATTGCAGGGTTACTGCATTGGATTTCCCTTCGCACTGCTGGTGTGTGTTTGCTGCTCGCTGCGTGTCTACAGTGTGTTTCAAATGACTTTCCGCTTCATAATTAGATTTCAAAACAGCAGTTTCCCCAGAATTCCCCTTCTGATTCATATTATTCAGTCTGCGAGGGCAATAATGCGACTAACGAATATTTCTCTTGAAACAACCCTCATCTTCCTCTATGCCACACACGGGCCAGTTGTGGAATATACCGTGGCTGAAAGGACAAAAAGGCAGAAAAAAAGACAAATAGAGAGAGGAATGATTTTGTGGATCTGCTCATATAACGCGAATGAGCGCCGCTCTAACAGGCCTAATTCCTTCAGCCCTGCCGACTGCTCTGAAGATAAATCCGTTTTGAAGGCTGCCGGAAACGAGCGCGTATCCCGATGAAATATGGGTCAAAGCTCCCGCAGAAAGCTGCATCACATGATGCACAAACTCTGCTTTTTACTCACAATCCCGCCAAACAACAACAGGGCACACATGCTGTCCACGAGAATTTCTAATAGTAGGTGTGCAGCAGGAAGAGCAGTGAAAAACTGTACACGAATATTGAAACAATATCCATACCCTCCATCCAAATGCGTTAGACTTCATAGGACATTTAGACTTTGGGGTTTTACAGGACTATTGTTAAACCAACCTGGTTCACAATAAGGTCACTGTAAACTCCGACAAGTTATAATAATCTAGATATATTATAGATACAGGTCAACCAGACGAAATGAAAAAAAAGCATATAATTAAGAGCAGAGTCGCTGTCGATTCTGTACACTACATACACTATTATAAACTCATAGGGGCAACAGACAAATATGACTGGAATATTTGAAATATTATAGGAATCTGATGCCACTGAAGCAAAGGAAAAGAAGAACAATGCGGCTAGTCATATGCTCTATAATCTCACTATTAAATTCCATCCAACCGACCTCTATGTTTATATTATATAAATATTATGCGTATACTACAAAGAGAGCTACAGCCATCAGAATCAAGTTTATTGCAGAGTAGGTTTTCACAGGCAGGGAATTTGCCTAAGTGTTGTGGTGCATAACAGTCAAAAGTATGCGAAGTAAGAGAAAATACAAGTACCACAGAAGTCATACAATCATCAATATAAAATAGAAATTTACAATAAAAATATGTAAAATACAGTGAATTCAGAAAGTATTCAGACCCCTTCACTTTTTTCGCATTTTGTTATGTTGCAGCCTTATGCTAAAATTGTTTAAAACCATTTTTTCCCTCATCAATCTACACTCAGTACCCCATAATGACACAGTGAAAGAATGACAGAATTTTATAATTTTTTCAAAATTTATTTAAAAAAGAAAAACTGAAATACCACACTGACATAAGAAATCAGACCCTTTACTATAACTCTTGAAATTTAGTACAGGTCAAGTCAATTTTATTTATACTGCGCTAAATTGTAACTTATATCAGGGCACTTCACATATAGAGCAGGTCTAGACCGTACTCTTTATATTTATATTTTTTTTTAAAACAACTCCCTTTTAACAGGTAGCAACCTTGAACAGAACCTGGCTCATGGTGGGCGGCTGTCTGCCTGGACCGGCTGGGTTGAGAGAGGGTAGGGGGGGACATAGCACAATGCAGGTTCCACATAGAGATATATACTAATGATGAGATGAATATTAACAATCGGACTAAATATAATAATAATAATAATAATGATAATCATAATAATTGAAGCAGTGGGTGTTGAGCAGGATCATGGGGGCAGTAGGTGGTTTGCAGTCACAGATCCAGACTCTGCAGCTCCAGAGGCAGAAATACCTGCAGAAGGCCACAGGAGGAGAGAGGAGCTCAGTGCATCATGGGAAGTCACCTGGCAGTCTAGACTTATAGCAGCGTAACTTGGGGGGTGGTTTAAGACCAGCCTGAGCTAGTGATAACTTTAAGCTTTATCAAAAAGAAAGGTTTTAAGTCTACTCTTAAACGTATTGAGGGTGTCTGCCTTCCGGCCCAAAACTGGAAGATGGTTCCAAAGTAGAGGAGCCTGATCACTGAGGCTCTACCTCCTATTCTACCTTTGAAGACTCGAGGAACCACAAATAGCCTGTGTTCTGGGAGTGTTCAAGTGGGATAATAGGGTGCTATGAGCTATTTAAGATACAGTCCTGGTTGAAATTACTGGCACCCCTGAATTTTCAGCACAGAATTTAGAGTATCTTCAGAAATAAATTTAAATGAACCAATTTTGTATGATCAGAATATTTAATGAAATGTCCAAGGTTACTGGACAAAAGAAAATAAAAAAACAAAACTAGTTGAATAATACACAAAGTGTACCCAAACACAGTTATTGGCCTACACTGATATTTGGTTTCTGAACCTTTGGCATCAATGGCAGCCTCTAAACGTTTCTTGTAGCCATCTAGAAGCTTCTTGCACCCGTCTACTGGTTGTTTCTGCCACTTCTTCCACTGTTACGTGTCAGGCTCTTTTGAGTTTACAGGAGTCCTTCCTGCAACAGCAGATTTCAGCTCTCTCCAAAGGTTTTCAATGAGATTTAGGTCAGGACTCGCTGCTGGCCAGTTTACAAGAGTCCACCTTTTCCTTTTCAACCATTCTTTTGTGCTGCTGGATGTTTGCTTTGGGTCGTTGTCCTGCTGAAAGACCCAAGACCTTCACTTCAAACCTAGTTTTCTGACATTTAGGTAGGGTGTTATTTTCCTTATGGGCTTCATTTCGTCACCTATAAACAAACTGATGCACTTCATTCCCAGAGAGCTCTACTTTGGTTTCATCTGTCCATAGAACATTGTCCCAGAAAGACTGTGGCTTCTCTATGAGAGTTTTTGCAAACATTAGTCATTGCCTTTTTGTGCCTTTCTTTCAACAGGGGTGTCCTCCTTGGCTTTTACCCATACGATCCATACTAGGTTTAGTATGTGTCGTATGGTATGAGGCTGAAACCCCCCCTCCAGATTGCTCCAGGTCAGCCTGTAGCTATTTAGATGTCTTGCATGGTGTTTTTTCCACAATCCGCATCAACCTTCACAGACTTCTCTGATTGAATTTCTTCTAAGTGCCATGTCCTGGAAGCGTCTTAACAGTTTCATAACGGTGAAACTTCTTGATAACGTTACAAACTGCTGAACTGCTCTCCCCAAAATTCTCTTGTTGCTATGTCATTATGGGGTATTGATTGTAGATTGATGAGGGAAAAAATGAATTTAAACGATTTTAGCTTAAGTCTGCAACATAAAAAAATGTGAAAAAAAGTGAAGGGATCTGAATACTTTCTAAATGCACTGTAGAAACACGTTTAAAATACCCACCCTATGTAGATAAATATCCCCTGGCTTTTAGTGACGTCACCATGTTCCCAGCTCCCAGCTATTGACACTGATGAGTACAATGTCAGAGCTATGTTGGGAACAATGACCAAAACTAGGTCAATAATAAACAGGGATGATCCTTTTAGTAGATACTGAAACTTGTCAAAATCCTCTTTTTAAAATGTAATAATACACTTTTTAGGGGGCAGCATCCCGGTTCTTCACAATGAGTAACACACAGAGAGACGCACACTCACTAAAGGAAGAAGAAAAGTACCGATGAAGGTGTTTGGAGAGAGTCTACAGCCCTCCTCAGTCCAGTGTGTTCATCAGTGCTGGTCGTGAGACATAGACGGATGTAGAGTAGGTGTCCTCGTTGGGGCAGAGATGGTGATGCTGGTGGCTCAGCCATCCCCAGAATGCTCATCTTCTCAATCATGTCTTCATCTTGTCTTCATCCTGTCAGCAAGCCACAACCACTGTCCCAGATATTTACTGCTGACATCACCCCCACACATTACCTAATACATGCTGTGTGTGCACCACCACAACCCAACATCCTCTACTCTGGTTCTTTCTTTCTTTCTTTCTTTCTTTCTTTCTTTCTTTCTTTCTTTCTTTCTTTCTTTCTTTGTCATTGGAGATGGACTTTTCCTCACCTGGAAAATAGATGGGCACAGCTGGCAACAGCAGGGGGCAGTGACAAAAAGCTGCGGTCAACAGGGACAGTTTACAACAGCCTCCACAGTTTGTACAGGAAGTCACAGAAACACTCATGTCCTGTTAGAGCTGATCCTGATTTAATACAATGTTATCAGACCAATTGATCAGCTTGCATTCTGTGTCCAGTAATAGCTATTGCTGTACAGCATTAAAATGCCAAATAGCCAATCTGTGATCATCATGACTGTGTTCATGGCAGCCATCATATCAGTCTGCTGTGTATAAATCAGCTGACCAGACTTCACTGCTGGACCTGTACCTCTCAATCTAAAGACATTCAAAACATGAATCAACATTCAAAGTACACAAGGAGAGGAGAGAAATACAAGACAAAATAGTTTTCATCCATCTGTCAGATATTTAGACTGGTAGACTGTGAGAATCCTGACTTCCCATTTGTTAGCAAAAGTTTTATTGTGCCCATGATACTTAAAAAATTAAACCAGTCAACAGAATCAGCTTTCATTGTGTCAAAATATCTCAAAATAAACAAAATAATGAAAAGCTTCTTAACCAATCAGCTCTTAGCTCATATCCAACAAGCCTTTCTTTCTTTCTTTCTTTCTTTCTCTCTTTTTCTTCAGCCATGGCCACCATGTTACCATTTAATGACACACACTTTCTCGGTCAGTGAAAAACACTGATGAATTCACTCCTTCTGGTTTGAGCAGAAGTTTGAATTCCCTCAGACCCACCTTCTACTTCCATTCTACACTAATGGCAGTAAATGTTGAAGTGGAAAGTGTCAAGTTACAGGTGCACCCTGTTCACTTCCCCATGCATTTGGTGGCAGGTAGAAGGAATGGGAGTAACGTCTGTAGACATGGCATGACCAAACCTACGGGTCAGCTCTGTCAAACACCATTTGACGTATATACATTGTGTCCCTCTGACTCACCCGCTCCACTCTTTGAGCCTTCATCGATGTGGATGGATATTTACGCCCAGGACGGATCGCGGGCTGAGCATGCTTGCTGTTTAACTTTGGAATAAGGAAAATCAGGTGCAGAGAGAGGCCTTCATGTCAGTTTTATTTGGAACAATACATGTAGGAGGTCAAGGGTCAGAGTTGAGAAAGTGGCCAAGGGGCAGTGTTAAGATGGCTTCTTGGGAGGCTGATGGCCAAGTTTGATGTGTCAGTTTCTCTATACACTCACTCTGCTATTGTCTTTGAACTGTCTCGTGGCATTGGGATGGAATATTGCATTATATCAGTCATCAAATGTTGACCTCAACATCTGAAGGAAACTGTTCTCATGTTGGGTGAGCAAGTGTGCTGAGCACAACATTAACAATATCTTATAACACAAAACCATCATTTAGGCCTAAAAATCAGTGGACTTCCCCTTTAAGATTAGGGTAAGATGGAGTTATCGGTTGACCATAATAAAAGTAATTGGTTAAGCATAAGAAGGCACATGCGGATTTTTTTAATAATTTAGTTGCAGGCAGCTGTAAACACAACACTGGCATATTATCACCTTTGAATTGGTCACCAAACATGTCTTTTTTCACATCCAGCAGACACACAGTGACCGTATCATTCCTACATTCACTATTCCTGCTTTTCTCGGAAGTCCCAGCTCAGGCCATACAACTCCGAAGACTCTGTCCGTGGTGGATGCCCATGAATTGACATATATTGTCCATCTTATTTAGTCTTGTTTGGATTGTGGCTGAGCGCCATTTAAAAACACACACGCACATGCGCACACACACACACACATTACGTTTAGGCTGTGTTAAAGAGAGAGGAGGGGAAATGGGGAATTATTAACCACACAAAATGAGTTGTGCAGCCCTAAAAGCTCCTGGTTCTGGAATTGGTAAACTACCACACAAAAGTAAAAATAGCTAACATTTGGCTGGATAAAAAAGTAAATTTACATAATGTATTTTATGTGTGTTTGGTCAGTTTTCATCAGTGGTTTTTGCAGGTTATATTTTTTCTTTTTCTTTTTTTGCAGTGACAGCTGATTATTGCCCTGCTGGGTGCAGGCCTGAAGAAAGTAATATTGGCAGGTCAAAACTCCTTTGGCCATTTTAAGTCAAAATTTGGTACGTGGTGGTAAAAGAGGAAGTCTGGTTACTCTGACCCTGTGACCTTTTATGTAGTGCCAGCATCAAGTCAAATTTCCCCTTGACCAATTCTTCTTATTTATATTGAAAAATAATGGATCAAATCAAAATTTATAATGTGGCAGGTGTCGTTCATAGCGATGAACCCGCAGAGCTCCTCTGAGCTCTACAGAGATTCTCAGCCTTTATTCACTCACAGATTCTGCTCTCATCAACCTCCTTTTTAACAGCAGGCAGCTGTTTTCAGAGAAACAGCTGTAAAAAGCCACTTACCACTACCTGCTCAGCAGCAAACAGCAGACAGAAACAGTTAGAAACCAGCTGGGGAACATAGTGGAACATTTAGCAGCTAAAGAGCCAGATATTTCCCTCAGGAGTCGGTAGAGACCAAACCAAACAAAAGGGACAGATCTAGAGAAATCTCCATGGGGTGGCAAGAGGGTGGCATGGAGACTTTAAGCACTATATATATATATATATATATATATATATATATATATATATATATATATGCTGTAACTCAACATCATTACATTATTGTGGCACATGAGTAAAGCATTGAATAGAAATATCTAAAGGTGGCATCAGAAATCAATAGTGATTTATTTCCAAATCTTTCCAAATACATGTCTTTTTTAATTTAACATAAGCCCATTGCTTAGCATAGCTCATTAAATTATGTAAAGTTATGTATAAATTATGTCAGTGCAAGCTTCTTTTAAGGTTTTAAATTGCCTCCTAAGTAGAAACCTACATATAAAAACAATATTCCCCAATTGTGTCACTTATACTCAGTGAAGCCACACATTGAGTCTTGCCAACGATCCAAGATATCCAGTGTTTATCCAGTACTGCTGATTAAACATCAAAAATCATTTTCTCTGAGCTTCAGTTTGAGAATGAGGTGAAAGTGCAAACTTTTGGGTACTGAACTTTGAACCGTCACTGCGTGGCTGACTAATGTAGCTTTTTGTTTGGGGCTTGGAGCGAGGGATTTTAGTGCTTTTAACCTGGGTGCTTTTGTATGTTGCACTTGCATGACTGATCTGAAATGTGGACGTATTTGTCTGCAGAATGAACAGTTTCAGAGGTGTTGGTAGCTGCAGTCAATTTGGGTTTAGTCAGGTTCAATTTGTCCCTCACACAGACAAATATGAGTTACTGTTACTAAACAGAACACATTTTAACAAAACAACCCCTTCACTATCAATTTGTGGCTGTACTGTATTTCTACTAGTGGAATTTGGCAGCCCTACACACACATGTAGCAGGGAAAAAAGCCATCAGCAGCCATTAAGTGCGGCCGGTACCGGGAGAGGCTGCACAGAAAGCTGCCTGGCACGGAGAAACTAGAGGGAGCTGCTGCCTGCTGCAGGGACAGCCAGCGGCAGCGGTTTTAAATCGCTCTGTTACCATGCCTGTGTCCTCTCGCGGCTCCTGACTTCTTACCATGGCAAGGCTGTTTGTTTCTTTCTTATTTTATGGGGATAAAATCTGTTTTTGACCTTTTGTTTATCTAACATCTCCCTCCCAGCCTCACAAGGCAAGAAACAGTAAAGATGGGAGGGAGATGCTCATCATAGATGAACAGTAAGTATTACCTCATTCCTTCACTGTATGGTCTGCCGACTGCAGTTGAATGCAAGTGAAGTCATAAACAGCTCCTAATGGGGGAGCGTTAGAAGCTAGGAGTGTATACGAGCTTCATCTCTTGCTGCATCCACTTGCACTTGGACATCAGTGTTTGACTCTTTTAATTTTCCAACCAGCCACAACTTTTCATTTATATATTTTTGAATTAGATTTTCCAAAACTTAGGTAGATCCACCCCTACCCAATAAGTTTTCCAACCTAAAGGACAATATACTTGGTGTTCCCCACCCTCTCTTATGCCCCAGTGGACGGTTTCCTACATTAGCGCCCCTGTGGGGGCAGGATATATAATTCACAGACACACTGTCAAAAATCAGTGTTGAAAACTAAATAACTAACGCTTTTTATGATTTCACAATGCTATGGTAAAGTTTTGGTTAGGTTTAGGCACAAAAACTACTTGGTTATGTTTTGGCAAATATCACGGTTTGGGTTAAAATAGGTACTCACTTGAGGTTAGAGGACGTTAGTCGTCATGGTTAAAATACTAAAAGCGTGGTTAAGGTTATAAAACGATTGTGGTCATGGTGAAAAGAAACATTGACTGTAGGTTTGAAACAGGAAACAAACATCGGCCTCCCATGTTGAAGTCCAAGTTATGTCAACCCATCTGTCCTCCATGATGATGTGGCTATATAAAAAGCCAGTCCTGGTCCAAGGGCAGCTTCGACAAGTGTGATGTGGAAACCTGAAGCCTGCACTACACATACACTGAGAATGGACTTTCAGTGATGTAGGAGACATCTTGTACCCAGTAGTTAAAATTTGAAAAGAAAACAAATTGCATATTCCTAGATGCTGTTTTTCTCCAACAAGGGAGGAAGCATAGATGCCATTTAAAGAATTTCTAACCAGGTAATTGATTTTTTTTATGGAAAAACCATACCAAACACAAATTATTATTCATAGCAGAGTATTTTTATACATTGTTGAACATGCCTGGAGAGGCTCTTTAAATGTTTATAAACTTTTACAATTATCGACTCGATAGGAGTTCGCACCATCAGTACCCTATGTTAATTCTGAGTTGACACTGGTAGTGTAGCTTTATCCATTAGCAGTGTCTTCTCAGTGGAAGATATTCTTGCCTAACCCGCACCATCAGTGTCCCACTCCCTTAGTTTTACAGAAAAACCGTATTTTCTGTCAGCTGGGCCCTTCTTCCCCTGCAGCTCTGTCCATCTGGCTCTCGATATAAGTGTTTTCCTTCAGATTAGGGGGAGACAGAGGAGGATTCGGACAGGCACGCCGGACACTGAAATTGCAGCACTGGCCTCTGCTCTGGAATCAAAGTGACACATGTCGTCCCAGGTTTTTCACCTGACATTTTTGTTGCCACTGTTGTCCAGTCTGTGTGACAGCCCCTCACACTATACTTAGCACATCTCTGCAACCCCCAACCCTGCTGCCCCCACCCACCAATCCAACTCTCCTTCCTCTCATCCTCATGTGGAGAAATTCAACACTAGTTGTTTTGTTTACACATTTACATACTGACAAAACAACAGTAAACATGTGGAGAGTTACAGAGAATCAAAGCTAAAGTCTGGGAAATAAAGGGAGAAAGAAAAATAGCATCTGTTACCAGTTATTTTCCATCAAACAATAGGTCCTGGACCCAAAAAAAAATCTTCTCAAATCATTTATTCCTCATTAAAAAGAGTATTGATTAGAGTCATTCAGAATTTAATATCCTCAATATGTGCACAAATATTGTTATTTATTGGTACAAAGAACACAAACAGGCTTAAGCGGGCAGCTACTGTGACACCCACTGTAGTACTTTGCCTGCAGGTTCTCAAACTGACCAATCACGGTCAATAAGGCGCGAAAGACTACATCTCGGAAAAAGCTTTTAAAAGCTTACTTTATTGCTTCACATTAAACAGAATAAAATCAAAATGGGATATCTGGGGCTCGTGGCTACACTCTAACTATTTAACAGTTTAAAAAGAGGGGGAACAACCAGTGTCACAACTGATAGAAATTAAAGGAAAGGAAAAGGGCTTGTCGCTGATTCCTCACAGCCAGTAGACAACTTTACACATCGCTCAATTGCAGTCCTCTTTTAGCCACCACCATTGACTTGCAAAAGTTACACGTCCAACACAGCAAGATTAACAGCAAAACCAAGTGCAAGTAAGCGGAAAGACAAAGGGCAGTTGTGGGACCTGGACAGTTGAAGAATGAAAAAGCAAGAGAAGAAAACAGCATCTGTTAGACCGTGATATCTGACCCATAGAAAGGCATTTTGATTTCACATTATCAAGCAGAAGACTGAAAGCTGTCTGAATACTGCAAATCAGTTAATCATATATTTGTAATTAATATGATATAATTGTAATTCATTTCTTTTGTATTAATCTATACTGTATAATTAATAATTTTAAATTCTATTATGGTCATCTTCAAACTGGTAATAAATAAATAATTAATGAGTTAATACCTGTACAAATTGTCCCTTACATACTAAATTTTTGCTTTCAAATGCACTGCAAGGTGATAAAAATACTTTTCATTTATTTTAGAAATCAGAAATCATCACTTAGGTTTGGGAAGTTGTTGCACATGTCAGGCCATGTCCTACATGTCTTTCAAACATAGACACAGACACTGTTTTTTTCTTTATTTTCTTCATTCTTGTCCAACTTTCACTGCTGTCAGTCTTCTTTCCACCTACTTGTACCTCGTTTCTCCATTAGTCTGGCTGTGTTGGATGTCTAACTTTTGCTGGGATGTTCCCAAACTATCTCAAGATGCTTCCCACAATGCATCCAGCAACCTACATTAAAGACTTGTCAAAAACAAAGGTGGGAGTATTTGCAAAACAGTCTATGGAGTGGGCTGGCAACACACTTCACCCTTAAGGAAGCTCAACTTTGCCTGGAGATGCGGCAACCTGGAGCAGCCGCTGGACTATATACAGAGAAACACAGCAGAATGAGTGCCAGCAGTGGGGGCACGCCCAGACACACCTGCCTTCAATCAACCCACTGAGGAAACAGTCATTGGCTCACAGCAGTTGTGCAATCTCTCCAGCCCACACAGTCACAGCCACCCACAAGCGGTGTCAAATAGTGCTGATGATACAGGTCTACCCTGTTCGACCCTGGACCCTGGACTGAAATATGTTTCAAGGTTGGTGCTCGTCCTCAGCCAACATCCTGAGGTTTATACTACTCTTAAAAAGGAGGTGATGGTGAATCACAAGCAGAGGCTGAATTCACATTTAGCCTGGGCACAGTGGCCCTCACAGGTGGTACGAGGATATCTGCCACTGCAGGGGTTTGTACGACAAAAATTTCAGCATCTGTCCATGTCTGCAGAGCAAAGAATTTATGACCATGAGAGAGAGAAGTTTATTACTTTTTCCACCTCCACTCACTCCAGATTCTCACCAAGTGGAAGTTGTTCATGGGATCGTGTGTTCGGTATTCTTTCTGATGTGGTGTCATTATACCATGTCAACGTGTGCCTTGTGATGCTGCCTGAGGAAGAGTGCTAAGCTTGAACTGCATCTCTGTCCAGAGCAGCTGCCGGTCAAAAGGTTGTAGTTCCTTGTATTTGTGCACAACTTGAGCAGATTAAATTCTACCAGTTAAAATTTGTGATAGCCCAAAGAAGAGCTCTTTTTCTCTTCTTTAAGTTAGTACTGACCAATCTGGGAAGCATTTACCAATGGTGGTTGTCTAAATATGGAGTCTAAACTGTGCTGAGGTGTGTAGTTGACTGCGCTCTAGAGAAAATTATTTCAATAGTTCCATCTAGTTATACGGCATTTTAGGTACAACTACCAAATAAGGCATGCTTTATAAAAGATTTATAAGTTGTATTAAGTGGCTTTATTAATTATTGATTTCACTACTGATCTACAAACCATTTACTGATGCTTTGTGGACCAGAAATAAGAAACTAATTCAAACTAAAGTGTCACACTTGAGGACAAACAGCAGAGAGACAACGGGCTCAACTTGTTTTTCATAATGGGCCATAATTGTTAATAAAGCATCAGTAAATGATTCATTATCCATTGGTAAAGCCAACAGTTCCTACTACTTATAAAACCTTTACAAAGGTGACTCATTAGGCAATGGGACCAGTTTGGATATATCACATCACATCACAAACCAATTCAAAACACTAGATGGACATTTTGCATTCAGCAACTGGGGTTGATTTTGAAGAATATACTTAACACACTACAGCTTGAATTGGGTTTGAAATTACCATCTAACATGTTACTTAATTACTCCCACATGTGGAATGCTGTGCCTTGAATAAGCACTGACAAATGAGATATTGTATGTCAGCATAAATTAATGAGAAATTAAAGGTCAGAGTTGAAGCCAAACTCTGAGAGCACACATAAGACTTTGATTAGCCAGCCGCTGTGTTTGGCTGTATGTGTCACAAACAGTCAGGCTGTCAGGCTAATCACAGGGAGGCTGAGGGACTGAGCTAGGAAGCTTGTTTAAGCACAGTGTCGCCTGCTCCATGATGAACAGACTGCTGAATATTTCCAAGGGTTCAAGGTGGAGGTTTTCTTACACTGCAGAGGCTTTTCACAAGTATCTGAGCACCATTTTACGCCAATCGCTCCATCCAGAATTTTCTCCACATTTGACCCTTACTTTATGCATTTTATATATGTTTTTATCCAGAGCAACACCAGTCTGAACAGGTAGAGCTTTGATAACACGATGGAGCTTAATACATGCTGTGTTGATCAAACCTGTGCCCTCTTTGTTACAGGTCAGCCTCCTCATATGTTACACTTTCCTCACACTTTACTCATAGCTACACTTTGAAAATGTTGAAACTGTTCACTTCACAGCCAAAAACCTTCTATGGAGTCATGAGACTCCTGCTTTGAATTTTACACTTGAGTTACCTCAACTATGAAAGGCCATACCAATCTTTTAGCCCACATATCTCACGGGCTTTACATTACTGCTTACCATTCTTCACTGTAGGTTACATTATTGTTTAATCAGTTAAGTGATGAAGTTAATCAGTTCACTTCCAACCTTAACAACAAAACAGGTGATTTTTTTCTGATCCGGCTCAGGCCTCCTCACCATGAACTTCCCACTGTTCAAATGCATGTGAGGGATTGGAGAGCGAGGGACCTGGCTGAGCTCATCTGGTCCATTACGACAGCAGAGAGTGGGTCTGGTCTTATGGATGGTCAACATGTGCAGGGCCTCTCTGAAGGGGAATGAGCAGGGGTTGAGGCAGGGGACAGGACTCTTGGTCAGGCTGCGTATCAACTCAGTCATTTTTTCTCCACCCTCTGATTACAGTATTGCACAGCACATTGTTGCTGGTACAGGCAGCACTGACAACAGCAACACCAGGTTAGCGTGATAGTATCTGAAGTGAAGTGTTACCGAATCTTCAGCTTTTATTAGATTCGATTTTAGATTGTTCGGATGCAGCAAGTGATGTGTGTGCCGTAATTCTGATGCATAGAAACAGCGAGTTTTCCTCAGCGCTGCTCAAGCTGCGACCCGTGGAGTCAAACTTGGATGAAGTTCCTAGTGAGAATCTCTCACTGGTGGCAAATGCCTCTGCTCTTTGCCTGCAATGAGACCTGACAGGGACATCTCAAAGAGAAAGTGTGCCCTGACCACTCGCATCACATAAATCTCACAGGCTGGCCACAGAAATGCAGGGTAGTTGTAACGTCTCGCCATTACAAAACAGGAATCCGTTGAAAAGGCACATCCTGCCTTTAACTTGGCCTTTTACGTGTCTTTGTGATTGATCTTTTCAGACTTTTACACTTTGATTAACAATCTTTTGCCATTTATGGTCAGGGGCTTTTATTTTGAGCCTTAAACCATTTAAGACATTTTTTTTACATGTATGTTTGAATAGATGGTGACAGTCATACATCTCTGTTGTTCAATACAAAAGGCTTACAATGCCATAAATGATCAAAAAAAAAGAAAAACAAAATATTCCTCATAATTTTTAACACACATGAAGAAAGATGAGTAAATTCTCTTCAAGCATAATGTGATTGGCCGCAGGTCTTGTGATGGTCAGTTCAAATTTTCTCAAAAAAACAAAACAAAACAGTATTCCTGTGCAATGAGGGATTATTCGCAACATTTCAGGTGCCCTTACTCTCAGTTCGACCTCCATGTCAGGGGGGTTTGGATCACCTATATAAACCGTTGGCTTGTTTCAACCTGTCTGACTTATTTGTAGTGATGTTGCTGTGTTTCCAAATCTGAGCAATAGAGTACAACGTTACCATAACTGATAGAAATGATTGGCTGTAGTTACCATTGACCATCAGGTCCTCGGTAATATTTCCGGGAGTTTAGTGGGTTTATGCTGCATACACGTCACATGTGATGTTTTTGACCATCAAGTATTCACATTGTTGAACAAATCAAGATGGATGTGTGATTGCAGAGTAGGTCATGCTAGAGTTAAAAATAGTGCATTGACAATGTAGCACTGTATACTGTACATTACATTCATTGCATTATTCATTACAGACTTTGGCTGACTTGAGGTGTTTTTGTTTGTGTTTTCAGGCATTTTTATTTAGTGCCAAGTTGGATGTATACCAGCTTTCAGAAAAATGTGATTTCCCGATTTGGGAATTAGGACTTGGATGTTGACATTAACAATATTTCCATGTTGGAAAGTGGAAATTAGTAAAATCCTAGCTACAGCCTTACCCACAGCTACCAAAATAATACCCAAGAGAAAGTACGTCTTCATAATTGATCTTTAAAATGGGAAAACTGTGGTGACCAGTTAATTGCTGTTTATAATCTGGATCTGTATTCTAAATCCCAAAGCACTGTTTACTGCAGAAGTATTGCACTTCAGCAGAATCTGAGCTAAAGCTAAAAAAAGACCATACTGACATTCACATTCACAGTTATCTCTTTCCATCTCAACGAAGCAGTCAGCAAAATGCTTTCCTTTTACAATTTTACATTGCTTAATTGATTAAGCAGTATTAAGTTTTTACAGAGCTTAATTGATGGATAGATTGAAACAATTAGGATATATAGCTCACTAGAGCACCAAATGTGGATTAATCCGCCGCTGAAAATAATGTCCAACAAATACACTATTTACTTCTATTTGAGCAACGTTTAAAGAAGCTATAGTGGCTGGCTGATTTTGGAAATTAAAAGGCATTTTGGGATAGTTATTAATTGTAATACTATATTTATAGCTCAGTCAGTTACGTAATTGATGGGTTCATTTAAACATGACATATTATCACAGCATAGTTGTACTGGTAAAATGACTTGTTAGCTCTAGTGAACTGAATTACCACTGAGGCTTATGGCTGTACCAGCTACTACAACACCTGTCTCCTAGAAACTACGTTTATATACAACAAATTTAATAGCAAATGCATTTTGAGGGGAGTGTAACTGCAAGTGGACTATATTTTCTATTAATGTAATGAGAATATGTTGTAGATTTATGTATCGTGTAAATCACAGAGAGATGTTGATACTGAAATATCAATAAAATCACCAAAATATTTATAAAATATTTTGAAATACAATATCCACTTGTAGTGACTCCAGCATTATTAAACTGGTTTATTGTTCTGTTTAGACTCTCACAGTACTTGATTCCGGTTCGGGAAAGATCCTGGTCTGGTTTAATACAGAAAAAGTTCACAGTGAGTCAAGACACAACCTGTTTATTTACAATTAACAAAAACCACCATATTTCCCAAACCTTACATCAAATTTTGCAATTTTAAATAATAAATAAATGTATCAAAATAAATGGAAAATCTAGTAAAATGATTATATAAATTTAGTTAGAATCTTATTACAGCCAGATCTGTAACACAAATGAAATAGCGATGTAATAGAGGTAGATGGAGTACTTTGTTGCCAAACCATGGCTTTGGTTAATATTACAGCAATAACAACAATCACGATCCTTTGTTGAAATATAAAAGCGTTTTATTACACACTAAAAGCATCAACCATACAGACAAAACTCTCTGAGTAGAACAAACACAAGAAACATCCCTTTCTAGGTTGGTGAGACTGTATACAGACGTGTGTGTGTGTGTGTGTGCGTGCGTGTGTGTCTTTTTGAAACTGCGTGGTTTGCAGTAAAAATGAACCGGTTACAGCTAATTACCAGATGGACAAGATTAGGTCCTCTTACAGTGCAACCGGGGCCAGAGGTGATGTAAGGAAACGTGGTCCTTTCGTCTTTGTTCGGTAGAAAAGCGGTCTCTTTCCTGCCAGTGCAGGGCACAGCAGAGAAGAAAGAATTTACTGTGATAAGATTATATCATGGGTCACCATGGTATAAAACAGAATCCACGTGGAGGCATACGAAATCCCTACAATGTGAACCCCGAACCCTGGTGTCACAGTCCTAAAATTTGTAGGCCCATCATCCATCCCGGCTACCCCCTGGTGACTCTAGTGCAGTTCATAAATGTAGCGCTTCATTCATTGAAAAAAAGCGTTTCATCTGAATATAATTCAACCAGTGATTCCATCTGTCATCACATTGTAATTGGGACAACAATTCAATAATGTATAAATGGTGTTGTCCACTTGACTGCGAGGTCGGGCCAGCCTGCTCAGGTCCCGCCATCGCTCCTCTTCATGTGTTAACAACCGTGCACTGAGCTTCCAGTCAGTTTCACTTCATTTAGGTTAACGAGTAGATGCAGACGGAAAGGTAAGACCAACCCGCTTAAGACTGACAACTGATCAAAAGTGACAAACTTGGCAAAATACCCAGGCATATACAGGTTAAGAATATATTTCTGAGCCATTTTTAAAGGTCAACGTCCTTGACAGGAAACCATGATTTATTTGGTGAAGTCTTAAGAGTCTAATGTATATAAATTAAGTGTCAGTGTGACTAACAAATTTTGATTTTTTGAGTAAAATAATATGCAACGAGCACACCCTGTGGGGTTCACAGGGTTTTTAACTTGTACCTCAAACGAGTAAAAAGATTCCTTTGCAAGTGGGAGGGCAGCCTGTGAATCTATGAAGGGAACAGCATGACCTACCGTCCACAGCTTCTGGAAGACAAAGGAAAATAAACTGGTGCAGTTAATGGGGGTGCTCCAGAGTGCACAGGCTGTGTATTTGGTCCTGTCAGGTGAGGCCGTTTGATGCTGATTACATCTATCACAGTGAGCCGGCACAATTACTCCCAAAAATAAATACGTCAGCCAGTACACTTGGCATTATTGCTCGTCAGAACATTTGATACCGGCCATTGATCTTTCATCACATAAACATCTACTCCTACAAAAAAAATAAAATTCCTACAATCTATGAGTCTTATCTTTGTATAAATGAAGAAAGAAATGGCTTTCACCTAAAAAATGACTTCGGAGTTCCAACATTAGCATGAAGGTGGGAGGACACTTCTTAATTGAAACCAATCAAAAATCACAGAAAGCTTTAAATTATTGAAACAGCACACAAACACAAGTCAGCAGGTGATGAATGAGTGGGCCGGGGCCGGACTCATCCATCACCTCACCGGTTCGCCCAGCAGCGCCAACGTGACAGGAACGGTCAAATAACGTTTAGCACACTGGGAACCCTGTGTTTGGGGGGAGATTATTACTGTCACAGCTTTAATGGATTAGCTTGGACCGGTGCAGTTCCAGCCAATGGTGCGCGAGGACTGTGCATTAGCATAGCTATCAGAGGTCCAGCCAGGCAGCAGCAGGTTGGTGATTGACAGATGGAGGTGGCTGCCCAGCAGACATGTAGCCAGTCTAAGGCAAAACAGCGAGGAGCCAATTATGTGGGGAGAAACAGGGTCATTCATCATTCGGTTAGACACCTGTCCAGCCACACAAAGGAGACTAGAGAGCCTCAGCCAGCATCCCTAGACAGAGATGATGCTCATTAGATAGGACTGGGAGAAATAAAGCAAGCCACAGGTTCACATTTAGAGCACACAGCACAGAGATAACACAGACCATGGAAACGTGAGGTGTGTGCAGTTCTGTAAGTGGAAGCAGAGGAGCAGAGCTTTGCTTTTCTTGTCCATTGTACCTCAGGAGGCAGAATGGGGCACTAACAGTGCCAGAGGGAGTACTCCTAACATGAGTGTTGCTGCAGGTTCTTTGGAGGAAAAGAGTGTTACATAACTTTCAAAATGATGTCACAGGAAGTGATTGACAGAAATATGATAACCCAGATTCAGGTTAGAGGATCAATATCATTTGCATCTTTGTACAGTGATAAGTCTGGAACATGTTAAGCCTAGCTTAGCATGAATACTGTAAAAGGGAGTCAGCTGAGATTACCTAACTACGTCAAAAATTAAAAGAAAAGAAATAAAAAACTACTACAAAGCTTTCTTTTTACGTTGTGGATCTTTACTACCCGTACTGTAGAATCTGCACCCATGCAGAAATTTCACTTTAGGATTTATCATTTGGGAAGCATGAATGTCTGTTCCAGTTTTTGTGCGAATCCATTCAGTAGATATTTTGTGTTGGAAAATACAAAATAAATATCTATATTATTGAAAAACTGAAGTCTGACCTGCTGATGGCGCTAGAAAAGTCAGGGATCACTAAAGTTATTCACATTCACTGTCTGAGGACCATGTGTAGAAAATTTCATGACAATCCATTTAATATTTGCTGAGATATTTCAGTCTGGACCAAACATTGCCATCCATGGAGCAACACTGCTAGCGAGCTAAACCTCATACATTATGGTTTTAGGAATAGTTTTGTGTTGCAGTTTTTTTGTTGTACACATTTTGTACAATAGAACCTATCAGCATACAGTATAAGAACTAGCAGTATGAAGTTGTCCTCCCAAGAATAAACAACAGCACCTTTCATTATTTCAAAAGCCTAAAAATACCTAAGATTACATTTACCTGACAAGATAATCCTCAAGTGACCGTCTGGCAGGAGCAAAAGTGGAACTCTTATGATGTTACTGAGCCACAAAGTCCATGGAGAGAGGAGGGCATGTGACTTTAACACTCACATTTCTTCCCAACAGTCGAATTTTGTTTATTTTAACCCTAACCCTGACCAAGCAGTGGTGATGGAAGAATTACTTTGCAGTTTGGTGCAGACATTCAACATTGTTGTGAACTTTTCCATCCTCGAGTCCAAATTTAAAAACTTGTCCAATAGTTTGGACAGATGTTAATGCCCAAAAAGTCTGAGTGCTCATTTAATGTCCAGGCTACCTAAGCTGTTCCACTGGGGCATGGAGGTGTAGTAGACAGAGACACCAAGTAATTCTTATTCATGGACTTATGTTAAACTATTATTGCATTTTTAAGGACCAAGGACACAGAAGTTTGCCTTTTAATAGCAAGGGTGTGTTTGTCAGGCTCCTCAACCCTCAACTTCCCAGTCACGCCTCATCAGCCCTCAGCCCAGCTCCCTCCGCTGATCGCAGAATATAAACCCCCGCATAACGCTGAAATTAACAAACGCTTGACATTTGCTCCACGTCCAATTACTCAATATCCAAGGCTGAGCACATGTTTAATCAACATTCATATCCCCCAGGGATGGAGCGAAGCTTCCTGCTCCACTACCCCTGCCACATTAGACCTGTTCCCCTGGGCCCTCTTGGCAGGCATCACTGTTTACCTTCTCCCAAACTCCAGTGGAGACGGTGTCCTCCCCCCTCCTCCTGGGCCCTGCATTGCACATGGCGGTGCCAAATCAACCACACAAGGGAATGTTGGTTGGGGAGCAAGAGATTGATCCACCTGCCAGGACGGGGTGAAGAATAAAAAGCCACACCCCTGGCAGCCCTCTTTTAGCTCTTCCCTGCCATGCCCTCATGGAGTTGCCCAGCCCTGGTTGAGGGTCGAGAGTAGGTTGGATGTAGCAGGAGGAGCAATAAAGTGACTGGTTGAAAAGCGTCAGCTCCTTCTTTATTTTTTTTTTACAAAGCAGTTTTTTCTTAAATGTGTTATCGAGAAGAAGTGGTAAATAAGAGTCACAGAAAAAGTCCCCCAGGGTGAGCCCTGTGTCTTTAAAAATCCAAGCTATGCAGCAACTTTTCCTTTGTGTGTCTGTGTGATAACAGCGTGGAGACCTGTTCTGCTCACAGCATGGGAGGCATGCAGGGCAGATGACTCCTCAGCATCTGGGATATGCTGGACAAATGCATGAGAGATTTACAAATATGCATGAATGATAATACCCTACCATCACATTGCTGTTTATGGTTAACAAAATAAAACAAAATAAACTAAAGTCTTAAAGGGTTTCTTCAACCCAAAACAAACAAACACAAAAAAAACAGCTTCTTTTCCCACTTATCGCTCCATGATGTCAACATTTGCCATTAGAATGACTTTGTTCTGTGGAAACTGTTGACGTGTCTTTTCTGGGTCAAACAGAGGAACAGGGACACTGGTTCTGGAAACACAGGTCGCTGCTGAATTTATTCATTGTAATTGAATTGGATTGGATTTGGTGGAGGCAGACATCTCAGAGACAGATATCTTAAAACCTTGATAAATAAAACCAAAAATATTTTCATGGAGAAAATGGGGAGGAGAAAATGTGCTTTTGTAACAAAATATGTTTTTGTAACATTTTGTTTTGGGGAGAACTGACCTTTTAAGAGTAAGATGTGCACAATTATCAGTACTAAATGGACTTTAATTATTAGGGTGAACCAACGCTTTTATTATAACCCAACTGTAACCGAAACTCTCTCTGTTGTAAATTTCTAGTTGTGTAATAAATCTGCAAATTAACAATCATGTTACAAGAGTGCCATAACTTCTTGTACAGTAGGAAAAGTGGGAAGCACTGTATTTTACAGGTCATCCCATAAATTCTCAAATAATTTCTCGGACGTTTACTAGACTGAAATATGCCATTTGGCACTAATTATAGAAGAGAAAGTATCCAATTGGTACACTTTTAATTCTTCAAATCTGATGAATTGTTACCATAATGTAGATTCTTTTAGTGAGTGCAGAGTAGGTCAGCTAACAATGAACAGATGAAAAGATTAAGAAGAAATCTGTCAAAAGAATTTCACAATTAAATACAGTTTAACATAAATGGAAGAAAAACTAACTATATATAAATAATCGTATTAATCTGAAAATGGAACACTTCTTTAAGTGAAATATAATAATAATAATAATAATAATAATAATAATAATAATAATAATAATAATAATAATAATAATAGGCACCAAATTACATATTTCTTTCTAGGGAACTTCCTAGGAAATTATCAGCAAAATACAGAAAATACTGCATTAATGAGAGTTTTGTTAAATACATTTTTAGAAAATACTAGTGTACATACTGTATGTATGTTTTATAATCTGAGCATTTAATGGTCAAACAGTGGACTAATTGAAACAGGGACAAAGTAAATGAAAGCATTATTTCACATTATTACAAATGCTGTAACTTCCATAAGCAGTGATGAAAGAAGTATCCAGTTCTGTCATTTAAGTAAAAGTTGTCATGATGTAACATAAAAATAATCCATGACAAGTCAAAGTCCTGTATTCAAAATGTTACTTAAGTAAAAGTACATAAGTATCATGAGCAAAATCTACTGAAAGTATCCAAGTAAAAGTACTCATATGCATTAAATGGCCCCTGTGTGTCATTATATTGGACTAGTTGTATTGGTGCATTAATGTTTGGGTAGTGTTTTGATATTGTCAAGGTCAAGGGGAAGCTAACATGACTGTCACACCAGAGACCAGGTTCATATCCAGAGTCCTGTCTGTGGTTTAAGCAACAAAAGCATTTTCGTTAAGGTTCAGGAAAGATGGTGGTTTAGTTTAAATGTCAATAGTTGTGTGGAGTAGATTTTTACTTATATAGCCCATTATCACAAATCACAAATTTGCCACAAGGGGCTTCGCATACGACCCCCTCTGTTCTTACACCCTCGAATCAGACAAGGAGAAGCTCCCCAAAAAACACGGGAAAAAAATGGAAGAAACCTCAGGAAGAGCAACTAAGAAGGGATCCCTTTTCAGGACAGACAGACAGATAGAGACAAATTAAAGGAAAAACATGAAAAATGAATGGGGAAACAGGATGACAGTGTCCCCACCCATTGGACATGGGGGCTAACTGAATGGTCTGATGAGTATGAAAATAATGTGGATCATATGCTGTGGCTTTCACATCACCAGATCTCAACCCAGTTGAACACCTATGGGAGATTTTGGACCCACGTGTTACAAAGCGCTCTCCACCACCATGATCCAAACCCCAAACGAGGGAATATCTTTTAGAAGAACGGTGTTCATCCCTCCAGTAGAATTCAGAGACTTGTAGAATCAATGCCAGGGAACACTGAAGCTGTTCTGGTGGCTTGTGGTGGCCCGACACCTTACTGAGACACTTTCCTTTAATTTGTCACCCATCTATAGAAAAACATAGTTGATTTACAGAATGAACAATCAGGATGACAACATTATTAATAACCTGAAGTCACTGTGAACTTTTTCTGTAACAAACCAGAACAGCATCTTTCCCTAACTTTAACAAAGTGCTCCGAGAGTCTAAACAGAACCATAAAACTGTTTAATAATGCTGGAGTCACTTCAAGTGGATGTTGTTCTGCAGGATCAGATATTTTGGTGTAAAACAAACATGTTTTCTGATTTGTTCAGTATCAACCTACTTCTGACTTGCCAAATACTTATATTAACAACATATCCTCATTATGCTAACTGAAAATGTAATCTGGCCAGAATTATGTTTCCTTCAAAACATATTTGCTGTTGGAAATTAGCTGTACAGAAACGTCATCTCAAGGAGAAAGGACTGACTGAACAACAAGCAATTAAAACCAGGACTGTAGAGAGCCCAGTCTCAGTCTCGAATCCAGTCTTGAGACAGCTTTTTTTTATCATCATCATCATCTTTTTCTATCTCGTTAGTGTTTTTCTCAGACAGGTTTTCTTTAGGTCTCAGCCATTAGCCTCGCCTGTAACAGTCTTCGGTCTCCACTGAAACCAGCTGGCTTGAAAAAAATTGTACACCCATCCTTCCCAGCAACTCTAGCTGCTCCTGAAGCATGGCTATTCTTTTACCAGTGCTGCTAATGCACAATGTTCCAAGGTGTCTTACCATGTAACGAGAGAGCATCCTCTTTTTAGACATCTTTTTAGATCTGTTATCAAATGTGAGGATATTGGAATCATAGCTTGTGCAACAATATGAAGAATGTAGAATGGACACTGTTTAGTTTGTTGGGTCCTGGTCATACTGGTGTTGACTACAGCCCTGACAAAATCAACAAACTTGCACAATAAAACTTCAGCTATTTCCATTCAGTGGCATTTTTTTATTTTTATATGTTTTTGTTTTTATGGAACATGCAAATGTAAAAGAGTAAAAATTATTAATGTCAAGTAAATAAACACTTAATACAGGGGTGCACACAAAAATAAGCATTCTATAGTTTTAATCTACTCATCTGGGGACCCCCTACTGGCTGTGTGGCCCTATACTATACTATTATTGTTGCATAGATAAAGTCAACATTATTTTTCAAATACTATTCATCTAAACAAGCTAATACCGTAACTCTAGGGTTCTGCGTTCTAACACAGAAAACAGACAGAGGCAGGAGACAGACCAGGCCTGAACGTGTGTTGTGTAGGAATTACCAGACTGCTGATCAAACAGTGGATTACATCTGTATGTATGTGTGGTGCGGATATAAGTGGATGTGTCAGCGAATGATGGATGACCAGGGGAATGTGCTGCATCCCTGAAGTCTTATACAACCGGCCCAATCCCCCATCCATCTGAGCCTGCCCCAGCTAACTCATCTGTCAGGGAAAAGCCATTTTCTGTGCAGCAGTGCATGATTCTTAAGGTTATTCCATTGCTTTATTACAAACCAGGATGTGGTTCTCACAGTATACTGTACACCAGTCGAAATACTCACAAGCTGCTTCATAAAAGAGCTTCAATCAAGTCGTCAGTGTTTGGATTTGTTTTGTGTTTTTATTCTCGGTGGTACGTTCAGCCATATTTGCCACACTGAATCCGATATTTTTTCAATGAATTCATGAAAACCAACCTATTTCCTTTACCATTCACCCACAGTGAATATGAAAGGAAGTGATGTGATAGGAGCTCATATTTACTTGTCAGGGTGTGTGTTGTGTCTCTGATCTGTGTGGGGTTAATATGAAACGGGTCATGTTTGGAGACTGTGCTGTGCTCGGGGAAGCCACACAGGGAGACAAAGACAGGGCCACCGTCATCATTAATCTTAGTCAGTGGGCAAGGCTGGCCCAATCTGCATGACCAGGGCAGTGACAAATGCCACTATTGGACTGGGGCGTCGCATCTCCCCGGCTTCATTTCCCGTTAATGTCACATCCATCATGGCCGGCCCTGTCCTGCCATGTCGGAGGAGATGAGACTGGTCATGGGTAAGAATTAATTGGAAGGACAAGAGCGAGGTGATAGGGTGGAGGCAGCGTCTGGGAACAGGAACAGTCCCCAACTTGCAGAGAAGTGCAGTGTTTTGGGTGTTTTCTGGTAGAAATCCATTCACAAATGCCATTTTATTGTTACTGTTGGTTGGTGTCGGAAATAGAAGAAATCTCTTTAACAGTGCAATAAATTCTCCAAATGTTTTGCTATTACAACTTATTAAGAGGTTTTAAATTAATGAGACTATAGGTTTGCTTCGACACCTCTCTAAATGATGACACATTTTTGTGTGTGGTTTATTGAGGTTGGATTTAGGTAGGGCAGCACCCAGTGACGTTCTGCTGCCCTCTGGTGATAAATCCTGCCCCGACAGATGTGTGAAAACTAACACAGATGTGTTCATCACTGTGTCTCTCCATTCTGGACCGAAAGTAAGAGGATTATTTATGTGAATGGATCGTTACTCCAATGGAAATAAAAAGTCACATTATTCCTTTTCATCTACATCTACAGTATTACAGGATATTATAATAATGGTCACGTGATGTATCACTGACACGTCATAATAGCTCACTGCTATAGTGATCTAAGGACATTATGTACTGTTTTTAAGTGACTATCAAAATTAAGGACCCTACACTACCAGAAAGACCAGTGATATTGAAAACCAGATTATGTTCAATGACAAGCAATTTTAAAATGTATCTCCACATTACCTACACATGGCTACAGTATGGTTAAGTTTAGGGAAAGATTGCAGTTATGAAAAATAACTGTGGCTAGAGTATGGTATTTGTTATATCTATTTAAAAATCAGCACAGAGAGGATACTAATGGGTCTATACTTCCAGCCAGTAAAACCAGCATTTCCATCTTTTGATGAATGTTTCACTTTCGACTCTCGCCAAAGCTCCGGAAAGTTCCCACTGAGTAAGCATCTATTAAAAATATGGCATATTGGTTTGCGAAGCAGCCTAGATGCAATTTTTAAAATTTTCCATCCAGGTTATGCATACCAGAAGATGTGTCATTTGAGATAGAGAGCAACATTTCCCCAACTGTGTTGTGGTTAAATTGATCAAATGCAAAACAATGTATTTTATATCTCCAGATATTGTTAATTGTGAGGCTACATCTTAAGTTGACATCATCTAATTGCGGATCTTAAGTGGTTTTCTTTGTTGATAAAGAAGTTGAAATAAGCAGTTACATCCTAATGCCTGGTGATAAACTGATCTTCATATTCCACATTCTTTTGGGATTTGCGTGACTTCTGATACATTATTGCATTCAAGGTTTTCCTTTTTTTTTCTATCATTATAAGTGCTGTGATTTTTTTTCTTTTTGTTTAAACTATTCTTTTATATAATTAAAATTTCTCACCTTTTTCCTCAATTTACAACAATCTGAAAGAGGCCCTGATTTATGAGAAGCTGCCTTTGCTTTCTCTCTTTGGAGCATCACAACTCATTATCAAGCCATGGTGCAGTACAACAGTACTTTACAGACCATTTTGGACCATGTGGACCAAGGTAATCCACTAATTTTACTAAACTGTCCTGGAAAAATTTTCAAAAAGCAATGTTCACAATCAATCATTTGATCCTGACATAATTTAGATCACCATAAATGTTTAACATCATTCATAAATGAGTGAGCATTAAATTTTTTATATAACCTTTGTTAGAAGTATTTGGTAAAGGCAGGAAGAAAATAAATGAGTAACCGAATGACATTTGACAGACCTGTGGTAAACAATCCGAACTCGAGACTTTAATCTTTGTTGTTAAAGCAATCACATTACAGGGTTTTCCCTACCATTATAAGACTTAGGCGCACCGTTTAAGTATTTTCGCTCAGCATCTAAGCTGAATAAACTGAAATAACTATTCTGAGCGTTCTTTCCTGAGAGTTGGTTTAACATGTTCTGCTGCCACAGAGGAAATAAATTATTGATGAGTGACAAGTTCCCAGCATCTCCAACATCTTTACTGCAGAAATGAACCAGGGAGAAAATCTCTCAAACAGCCAATAATTAAGTCTGTCTCAGATGATGAGTTTGAAAAGACTGAAGCCTAAAAAATGTTAACTGTCAAAGAAAATAATTCTACAAGAGGAATGAGAGTGAGAGAAGAATCGACTCACTACAGTAACTCAGTCAGTTGGCTAGTGGCCACTGGGAAAGTGAGCTGTCTACAGACGTTTAACTGAACAAACGTTTTGGTAAGCAGCCAAACGCTGTTACATTGTCAGTTGGCTATTGGAGGATGAGAAAATTGCAGTTTACATGCAGTCACTATAGGTCTTGTTTCACCAATGTTATTTTGTATGGCGCAAAGTGCGATCATTATCAAAAATGTGAAGGACATAGTGGCCACTTCACCAGGGAGCATATCTGTTTCGCCTTTTTTCATGCTACTTTAAATGCCTTGTATCGCATTCCCATCTCTTCAAACTTATCCTGGGGGAATTCCAAGCTGGTCTTCAGGTCCTGTTCATCTCAAATAATGCCATCTAGTCTTTATTTAGTTTTCTCCACGATCAGCCGAATAAAACATTTGAAGTTTTCCTGCTGCTGAAGTAACTTCTCTTTGTAGGATTCTCTGTGCTGTTCCAGTAACTGGGAGAGAAAACTCACCAAAGCCACTGAATCATCCTCACAAGTTGATAGATGTTGTAGCTGTTGATGTGCAGTCAGGCCTGTATGTCTGAGGCTTAGTAGGCCCAAAAGCCCATCAACTTTGACTATAGCCACAAGCTCAATAGTTGATGTAATGTTGTCCACAGTGTTAAAAGAATATGTGGATCAAAATCAGATTGATTCAGTGAATGGCTGAATGTAAGAGTTCCAGACAGGATTACACAGAATCTTAGACAAGCCACATTTTCAGAGACAAGGCATGTCGGCCATCTTGGTGTCACTGCTGTCATCCCAAACTGTTGTTTCTTGAGGATCTGAGACTGATATCCAAAGCCTCGTGGACAGTACAATTTCATCTGTAATTCTGATTATCAAGTCAGATTAAATCAAATCAAATCCCTAGGAGGATGCAGCTTCTATTTTCCTTTTTTTCAACTATAAAGAAAACAGTACCTCACTCTGACTGCCATAAACATAAAAACATGAACAATATTCATAGCTCCTGAGTGGTTGAGGCTGGTGCACCTGACAGCAGACTATGCTGATGTGGATCATCTGGCCGTCTGGGTCACAGTTGTGGCATCCTATGTCCTAAACACACCTTCTTGAATGAAATGAAAATTACAGCTATTCTGAAGAAAATTGTGTTCACTGATCACAGTAGCTCAATTCAATTCAATTTTATTTATATAGCATCAAATCATAACAGAAGTTATCTGAGGGCACTTCTCATATAAAGCAGACCTAGACCATACTCTTTATAGTTATATTTACAGAGACGCAAAATTCCCCCATGAGCAAGCACTTGGCGACAGCAGCAAGGAAAAATTCCTTTTAACAGGTAGAAACTTTGAACAGAACCCGGCTCATGGTGGGAGGCCGTCTGCCCCGACCGGCTGGGTAGAGAGAGAAAGAGAGAGGGGGGGGCATAATAACTGCAGGTTCCACATAAAGATGTATAATAATAATAATAATAATAAGACTAATAATAATAATAATCAGACCAAATATAATGATGATAATAATAATAATTGTAGAAGTGGGTGTTGAGCAGGATCATGGGGGCAGTATGTGGTTTGCAGTAACATATACAGACTCTGCAGCTCCAGAGGCAGAAATACATGCAGAGAGTAACAGAAGGAGAGAAGAGAGAGACAAAAAAGCACAAAACTACTGGAGAGAGAAGAGGCCAAGTTAGTAATGAACACTGATGAGATATGAATACATATGGATGGAGAGGTAGAGGAGGAGTCTCCTTCCTCCTGCCCTAAGGGTTGGTTCAAGACCAGCCTGAGCCAGCCCTAACTATAAGCTTCATCAAAAAAGAAAGTTTTAAGCCTTCTGAAACGTAGAGAGGGTGTCTGTCTCCCGAACCCAAACTAGAAGAAGGTTCCACAGTTGAGGAGCCTGATAGCTGAAGGGTCTTCCTCCCATTCGACTTTTGGAGACTCGAGGTACCACAAGTAAGTTCTGGGAGCACAGTGTTCTAGTGGGGGAATAGGGTACTATGGGCTCTTTAAGATATGAAAGGCCTTTGTAGAGCTAATGCAGTGATGCTAAAACAAGAAAAATATGGTCTGGTTTCCTAGTTCCTGTCAGTACTCTCGGCGCAGCATTCTGAAACAACTGGAGGGTCTTTAGAGACTTTTTGGGAAAGCATTACATTAACAGAATTACAATAAATCACATTCAACACAGCTGTAAAGTCTGGATGTTGCTCTTTTGAATGAGATCTTAGCAATAAACCATCAACGTTGATGGCCAACAACAGCAGCCGTAGCACTGATGGATACACCACCATGTTAGCTAAATGCTCTTAGCAGTCATCAGAAGTAAAATTTGCTAAACTCTGCATCTTAGTACAACAAGCATTACCTTAGCAGCAGTGCCATAGTGTTCCATAGCAGCAACTGTGGTCGGTAACAATGCTCACTTAGCTCTAAGACTAATAATGAGAACTTTTAGCAGTGAGAATGGTACATACACTGAAACACCACCGACAAGATGATCATGGCGCATGATAAAGATCCTCTATGAGCTTTCAGTACCATCTCCCAATACAGCAATGCTAGCTGGTAACCTTAGCATTGGGGGCTAGCTAGGCTGTACTGTTAGCCCAACTGTAACATAGGATATAAGCCACCTTATTATACAGGACTCACTCTCACTTTACATGCTTATACTGAAAATTTTAAAAATACACTGTAAAACTGAAATGAAGCAGTCCAACAGAACTGATCCACAGCTCTGGGAGAAGCAAACTTTAACTCAAATTTCATTTCTGGCTTCTTTTTAGCTTGCTTCACCTCCTCAGTCTTCCTCTGTTGACTTGTTTTTGATGTGCAAGCTGTTTTTCCAGGTCTGGGTGTTGTGTGTGAATTAGGAATGTTTGATACTGAGTCAGACATTTACCTTAACTCTGATTGGTTGTTTTCATTCAGGCACGGTGGATTTTTGCAGATTGGATTACAGCATTGGGAGGAGCCAGAAACACCTGAGTCCTTCATACAATACTTGATTCATAGAAACCTGTCAGGACATAATAACAGTTTCAACAGATTTTAAAAAAAAGTTGATATCTATAAAAATACGATGTAATTTCCATTCTTTAATTATTAGTGTTAGGAACCATTTTGTTATGTTATGTAGTCAGTTAACCACTTGCAGTATGTTGATGTTTTGAATAATGTACTGATGTGAAATCCATATTTGTATTGGTCCTTTCCGTCATTAATAACTTTGTTAGGTTTATATATCGTTTTTATGAGTCATTTAGAAGGTGGCTGTGTAATTTTTGCAAGTAAACTCCAGTTTAAACAGTTCAAAGTTCAACAGAGAATTACTCACTTCTCCAGTTGAAAAAAAGTGAGAAAATGAGTACCGCCCCTAATACCCATGCCCAATTCTTAGGAATACAAACAGCCAGATTTCTTTGCACCTTGCTTTTGCCATTTGCACTTTTGCCAGTTGCATTTTGACATTTGGCTGTGTGCCTTTGCGCTTTTTGCCATTTTGCACTTGAGGTCCTTTATGTGATGCTCTTCTGTAGTTTTGTTGTCGTGTCTTTTGTTCATTCTCTGCCACATACTTTTCAAGTTTTTATAAATACACATAACCTGTAGCTCCTCTATTTTGTTAGCCAAGTCAACAGCAAATTAAATGAGAAGAAAGTGCCTTAGAATAATTTTATAACTTTTCAATTATTACCACGGCTTTGCTTTTAATATTTTTGAAGGTTTGTGTCATTTGGCCAACGCCAATCCCTTCTAAAGTTATGTTAAGTACAATTAAAGCTGCAAGCAGGGTTGAACAGGCCCTCCCACTTTGAGTTAGGCAAGTGGGGTACACAGTGTTAATGCAGGTCTTATGACATGGCTCTGAATTTGCTTGTTCATCGGACACAAAACCACTGAGTTAAACATAAATTACTGCGTCCACCAGTTGTATATTTGTATCATGCATTAAGGCAGGGACGTGTAGGCTTAAAACCTTCTGTTTTTGGTAAAGCTTATAGTTAGGGCTGGCTCAGGCTTGAGCCATCCTCTAGTTATGCTGCTATAGGCCTAGACTGCCAGGAGACTTCCCATGATGCATTGAGCTCCTCTCTCCTCCTCTTCCTCTCCATCTGTATGCATTCATATCCCATCAATGCTCGTTACTAACTCAGCTTCTTCTCTCTTTCGTAGTTTTGTGCTTTCTCGTCTCTCTCCTCTCTCCTCCGGCTACTTTCTTCAGGTATTTCTTCCTCTGAAGCTGGAGAGTCTGGATCTGTGACTGCAAATTACCTACTGCCCCCATGAGCCTGTCAACATGCACTGCAACAATTATTATTATTATTATTATTATCATTATTATTATTATTATTGTTGTTGTTGTTGTTGTTGTTGTTGTTGTTGTTGTTGTTATATTTAGTCTGATTATTTTTATTATTAGTCTTATTATTATTATACATCTTTATGTGGAACCTGCATTGTGCTATGTCCCGTCCCACCATGACCCGGGTCCTGTATAGCAGAATATAGCATAATCAAGGTCTTAAGGCTTTTCTGATCTAATGTGAAATGGATCTGGTCAACTTGCTAGGAGGAGTACATAAAAGTATAACACATGTAATTTCATGTTGCCGATAGGTGGCGTTATGACTATGGCTGAATATTGGGATGTAGATGTCTTCAGGCCGAGACTCTTGTCAAACGTAATGTTTGGGGCAGATTTAACAATGTATGTTTGAGAAATAACAACTTCCTATTTTATGGCTTAACATTGAAATATTGCACGAACATGAGGCCATGAGGTTTTTCTGACCACATGTGAGGTGGACCTGCTCAACCCGCTCGGGAAACTGTCATTTCCTGGTGCCAGTAGATGAGGCTTTGAGTATAACTGAATATCGGCATGAAGATGTCCTCAGGCAGGGACTCAATCAGACATGTGAAGTTTGGGGCAGTTTGGACAATGTATATTTGAGTTAGAACAACTTCCTATTTAATGGTGAGACATTGAAATTTGCCATGCCGCCACAGACATGCCATTTAATAAAAACTGAAAAGCATCACATTTTAGCATCGCAAACATCTTTATATTACACTGACCAAATATGACGTTGATCTGATCAGTTCTCTAGGAGGAGTTTGTTAAAGCACAATGCCGGTAAATGGCAAAGATTGGGCCAAAATTGCACAGTAAATGCAAAAAGGCTGACTTCCTGTTGGGTTTAGGATATGGCTCCAAGAGACTTTTTTGTAAATCCTCAGATATTTCATGTGCCTACCAAATTTTGTACTTGTAGGTGAAACATAATGTGTGGGTTACTCCAGTTAAATTATGTAGGGGGTGCTATTGAGCCATTTTGCCACACCTATATGCAAAACCCATAAAACATGTAAATTTTCACCACAACTGTGCAAGGTTTCGTGAGTTTTCCGCACCTTCAAAAATGCGATTAATTTTCTACTACTACTACTACTACTAATAATAATAATAATAATGATAATAAACATAGAAGTTTCAATAAGGTCATCACACTGATGGGTGCTCAGGCCCTGAAAATTAGAATCATCACTTTTATCCCACCATCAACCGTTCAGAGACATAAGCGGGCTGCACACCTGCCGGATAGCTTACTGAGAAATCAACAGCGGTGCCAAAGGAGAGAAATCTAGTAGATTTCCAAAAATAGTTGAGAAACAGTTTAGAAACACTGGCATATTCTGTCGTCCAGGGAACCCTGAAACCTAAGGGAGGATCCACCCAGGGTCCGCCGTGACTGGTGACCGACTTCAACCACCAACTGCTTTGGTTCCAGCTGAAAATCTCCAGACCACAAACTAAAGTAGGCAAAGATATCTTTTCTTTTACTCATAACTGGGTTGATGTTGAAATACTGGCATCATCTTCTAGTCCATAAACTTCATTTATATAGTAATATAGCCATACCATCCATAGCCTAAACATATTCTCTTGCACCATTGCCCAGTTTATCATATTGCTCATCTTTTCAGTAATTGATTAACATTGTTCTTTTCTCCCACTTTGCATCTTTTTATATCAGTAATTGCATTTATGCTGTGTTAGCAGACAGTAGTTAATAAATTTTAATTATTTAAGCCCAGTTGTTCCATTGTGTCCCTTTGAAGTAGAGATTGGAGATCCATTGAATTAGGGAGTCACGGCTTCTGAAATTAGACTGATTCGTTTGATTAATTAATTTCCCGCAAAAGCAGGTGGTCCCCTATGAGCGCTTATTTGATAATCTTGACCAAAACGCTATACCATTCAGGAAACTTTCACTCTGAAATCTTTTGAAAAAGATCCCCATCTCTAATGCCCCCCTGTTCATTAAGAATTAGGTATTAACCAAAGAGCTGTCCAGGTATGGACAGCTAGTGTCTCCAGTTAGAAATGTTTCTGTGGTTTGTAAATCACCACTGCTTAGACATGTTGTGTGTCAGAGGAGACAGATGTTTGTGGTTCTGAAAGACAGCACAACTGATTTAAATCTATCCTTTAATTTTAAAGCGGATGGATGTAACTACAATGTCAGAATCCATGAGGTGTTTTGGTTGTGGTATGTAGGAGCATTGAATCTGCTCCTGCCCAGAGAGATTGTCTCATGATCGGACTATTGTTGCACGGCACCGTCTGACCCCAACGGGACTTTTGGCATTGGAGGATCTGACTGCGACGGCTGGCTGGGGATAGTGAACAGCAGCAGGGAAAAGACAACATACAAACTGACAATGTAACAAAAACACAATGAGCATGAAAATCAAAGTGAGAATGGAGGCAGAATTGGACAGACTGATGAAGAGAAAGCTAAGCAGGATAATGGGTCAGCATGTGTTGATTTAATTGAAGATGAGGAGATGTGTGACTATGATTTGTTAAAAATTTCACAGAAGAGGAAGAATCCAGAGAGTGTCCAGAGTAGTGCCGAAGCTTTTAAAGAGACAAAGGCAGTGAAATGTTCAGGGGAGTCAAACAGTGATTTCAGATCGACACAGGAGGAAGGACACAGTGGTTACCTTCTGGCAAAGATCAGAATGTTTCTGCAGGACACCAAGGAAGTCAGGCTAGTGAAAGCTGAGGATTATTTTCAGACCTAAAACTTTTTGTTGAGTCAGATCGGTCTCTGAGAAAAAGCTCAGGAGAGCTAGATGAAGGATTCACAGATTAACGCATTTCCTGCTTCAAAGATCAGGAAATCTATGGATTAAAAATATTGATTATTAAAAGTAAAAGTAAAGTGAAAATTCCTGAAGATGACAAAAAAATGCCCATCTCTTTCCCACTTTTTCTGTTATGAGCTGTTCTTGTTTTTTCTGTCCTAAATTCATCTCTATCCCTGTGCGACTTTAACATAAGCAGTTTAAATGTGAATGGAACAAGGGATGATGTAAAAAGAGTCACTTTCTTTGAGCTGATTAAGCTTGAAAAGTTGGACATAATAACGGTTCAGGAGACACACAGCAACACAGAAAATGAAAAACAATGGAGGAAAGAGTGGAAATGGGACATCATTTTTGCTTGTATTTTGCTTGTGTTTTCCAAGAACTTCTTACGTTCTTCATTTGAGGTGGAGGAAATAATCCAGAGCTGTTTACTCAAGGTTAAAGCTCAGTATGAAAATATTAAACTGGTGTTTATTAAGGTTTATGTACCAAACAACGGCATGATAAGATTAACTGTACTGAATGTACTTTGTGACACCATCAGACACTGCAATTTAAGAGGTGATTGTAACTGCACAGAAAACCTGCAAAGGACAGGAATCACCAGGAGTCTCATTCTGCTTCATCACTGGTTTACTCCAGGTAAATCTCTTTTGTATAATTTCTTCTGCCAAAATTAACTGGGTAAAATGTGAGGCTGTGATTGTGTGGGAGAGGCTGAAGGATCAGCTCACTTTACGTGGTGGTCGGGCCTGAAATATTTGTGAGTCCTAACAGTCTTTACAGAAAAACTGAGAAAATATTTTAGAAAAGGTTAAAGGTAGTCTTAAAAAAAAGAAGTGGGGTCGTGTGCTTATTATCAATAACCTGGTTTCCTCTGCTCTGTGGCACCGGTTGGCCTATGTTGATCCTCCACCTTCTCCTCTAAAATCCAAAGAGTTTTGGTGGAGTTCTTCTGGGACATGTATCACTGGGTTCCTAAGAGTCTCCTGTTTCTCTTGAAGGAGGAGGGTGGACAAGATCTAATTCATCTGGCCAGTAGGGCCACTGCTTTCCACCTTCAGTTCATACAGAGACTGCTGACTGGGAACACAGACTTGGTGTGGAGACCATTGTCCTGCTGTTTTCTGCAGCAGCTTGGTGAACTGGGACTGAGCCAATCTCTGTTTTTAATGGATTCTAAAAAGACGAACACTTCCTCTCTGCCATATTTTTATCAGAGTGTTTTTACAGTGTGGACTCTGCTGGAGAAGAAGAGGCAGGGACAGACGGACTCTCTGTACTGTTTGTTGAAGGAACCTGTACTGTTTGAGGGACATTTGGATGCTCCTGGCAGGGTAAGACCCACTCTGTCCAAACTATTCCACACTGCCTTTAGTTCATACAGATTAACACATTAATGTCAAGTTCGCAACAGTAATGTTAAGTTTGACATTCGTAAACACTGATGTAACAAATTAGAAGCTACGCTTGCTTGGGTAATGTTGGCTGACCAACAGCTAGCTCACTAGCCAGCTACCATAACGGTGGTAACAAAAGCGAGTGTTAGCATGCTACTTTCTGACATTGGCAGTGGCTCACCTACCAATGTGTCTTAAGATTTGGCATCACAAAAGGCTAACATTGTTTAAGGTGTAGTGGACAATGTTTTTTTTTGAGGCACTGTTCTCTTACTTTTGTAGTTCATAGTCAATGGTCTGCCATTGACGACGCGGATGCTGACCACCACTGGACTGCAGCTCGCCCACCTTCTTGCATCTCTGGAGCTCAAAGCTCAGTGTCTTCATTGCAGGCCAGACTGGATAAGTTTCCTTAAAAAAAAGGCTAAACTAGTTAAAGCTAAATTTGAGCTGTAGTAGAAGTATAATATAGAATATAAAGCAAATCAATACAACATTAACATAATATTGTATAATACGTATAACATGGTACATGATGATATAATATGTCCTACTATATATGACATATAGTATAAGTGTACTATAATTTATGGTAGTATATACTGTACCTACTTCAAAAAATATTTGACCAGCATTTACCAGGAGCATTCCCTACAGACAACAATTATTTGCAATTGCATGACTGCACAAACAAGATCTGGTTTGAGCTGTTATATTTCTTTTATACAGGAAAAATAAGCAAGACAGTAATGCAGAGCTGCTGCAAAATCTAGAAGGCAGACAAGAGGTTCTTGCAGCACAGCAAGAACCTGAATAATAAAATGCTGCAGAAAATGGAGGGAGGCACCGGTGTTTGGCTCAGGCTCATGGGGCGCATGGTGGCAGTGATGGAGACGCAATGTCAGATATCCCCCTTTTTTTTTTTTTTTTCTTGGAAAGTTTTATGTTGCATACTTTTTTTCCCTGCAGAGCACTCATACTTTACATTTTTTTTTACTTGTATTTTGTATATACTTAATCAACAGAGAAACCTAATGCATGTTATGACAGTTTAGATGTGAACACAAAAACAGAACAGCTAGTGTTGCAAAACTTTGGCAGTGTTGCTGTAAGAAAAAGAAAATCACTCATCACCTCTGTTAAGGTACTCCATTAAGGGAGCTCTAATGTCAGCCCCTTCCGGACTCCCATGCTCAGTTAATGCCTTAACAGGAGGCTGAATGTTTACATGCCTCTCTGGGTGCTCCTCTGTGAAACAGTCAACCATGTCCCTCACAAATGCTATGAAGCACACAGCAAGTCAGCGACATTTTCTTGCTCGGCTCTAGCTTGCAGTAGTTTCTTTTTATGAAGCACCTCCATCGTCTTTTTAATCTCCCAAAAGCCTTCTCCACAGCGATCATGCACTGCTCAGCCTGTAATTGTAGGTGTGCTTTTCAGGGGTGAGTCTGCCATTCTCTGAATTGGGCTTCACGAGCCAATTCTGTATGGGGTACACTGGGTCACTGATCATATAATGTCCAACATCACAGCTAGCCACAGTCAGTTTGTTTTGTCATAGTAATTTCCCCCAATTTAGGACCCCCCAACAGTGACTGTTTCAGTACTCTTGAGTCATGCATTCTCCCTGGATAGCCAACACATACATCCCAGAAATGACCTTAGCCATCCACAACTGGAGGACAATTGAATGCCACCCTTCCCATTGTATTAGTCTTGCGGATACTCCTCTAGTGCTGTGTGGCGCCGATCTATTGCACCAACACACAGTGGTACCCCTCAATGACTATGGAAGAAAGCGGTCATTTCTACCAACTTCTCAGCATCAGGGCATGCAATGTGGACAGGAAGCAGCACCATGATGCTTGAGTTGCAGAAATCCTGAACACAATTAAAAACAGTTCTCAAGCCTACTCCAAAAAGATGGCTAATGGTCCTGCACTCATTGCCAGTGGCCAACTTCCAGATGGCAATTACGACGAGCTTTTGGATTGGGATGCACAAACGGTAATTCATGTTCCTCCCTATGACATGCCTCACCCACCGCAGATGTATGCAAACCACTCACAGGAAACACGGAAATTCTGTATGAATTGTAGAGAGCTGAAAACAAGAACAATTTTGTCCCACCAGTGGTAAGATCCTGGGTGTGCCCAGGCAACAAGCGATCTCTGCCTTGCCATCAGCCACATGACTATCTTTAAAGATAAAAAAATCAGTGTATCATTCATTTATTTGATTTGTTTAAACTGCAATGTGATCGATACCAGCGTAGTCTATGCTAGGTGGCTAGCTAAAGGCTAACAAAGGCTAACATTGACATCTTACATTCTGTGTTAACAAGAACAAAAACATGTTATATACAGTGTTAGGTAATTGCCTTTCTTCTGGAACATAGCTTCCATCCATAGCTATCATCACAAGCTGCACAAATGCATTGGACCAGTAATGTCTGGATGCCATGTAGGCACACAGAGCCAGAGGCAACACTTATGACGATGTAGTCTGCCATTGTTGTAGTTGTGCTTGGTGGTACCATAGCTGGGAAAGCGGAGATGTATACAGTGACATAGTGACGTGGTTCTATGGTGGCACTCTAGCCCGTTGAAGGAAAACCAGTTCTTGGAAAGTTCGCAGGTTGAACCAACTAGAAACCGGCACTAGTACCAGCCCAGAACTAGCACTAGGATCACGTTGGTGGAATGGGGGTATCTGTTGGCAGCAGCTGGAAGTTGCTCGACGTCCTCCCAGATCATTTCATTATGTTTACAATCTATGGTTGTCATCCAGATTGTCTATATATTCTAAATCTACTATGTTGATTTATACTATACACATGACAATTACTTCCTGTCTGTCTTTCCTGAAGCGGGATCCCTCCTCTGTTACTCTTCTTGAGGTTTCTTCCGTTTTTTCCTTCCATTAGTTTTTTTTGGGGAGTTTTTCTTTACCTAATTCAAGGCTCTAAGGACAGAGGGGGTTGTATGCTGTACAGATTGCAAAGCCTCTCAAAGCAAATTTGTGATTTGTGATATGGAGCTAAATGATCGAATAACTGAATAAAAACAAACTTAGCAAAAAAATGACCACTTGAACAGACATCAGCATGATAAGAACTACTTAAAATGATAGAAACCACCTTTGGGAAAAATTTATTTTAATACTTTGAATATTTAATTTGGTTCATGCCCCATCTGGTAATATCGAGGGGACAGGGTTTTTACTTATACTAAAAGGGTTAGTTATTTATTTCTCAAAAGAGATTTTTAACAGTGTATCTGTGGCATATCTCCTGCCACATGTATGTTGTATCAGAGGATTGGGTCAAGTTACCTATATGGACATTTAGGTTGGAGGACTTGTAGCAATGTGAACAGTATTTATCACGGTGAATTGCTTATGTAGAATACAGCCTTTATTAATGTGATTAGTTGGCCAGTAACAGTATTTGAAATTTGAGGAAGTGGCTGTGTCTTCATTTACATTCGTAACCCAGATTGTGCTTTTTACTATTTTACTATTTATAATAATATTATAATAAGTTCTTACAAAGTTAATGTAATAATGCCACAGGACATTAAACGTCAGCATTGACTTCCACAGAAATATTAATGGAATATGATTCTGATAACATATAAAGTCACTAATGCAAACACTCTAAACTCCATGTCGAGATAGCCTATTATGGGAATATTAAAGTGATATTTCTGGGCTAGGGACCCAAAAGTGATATATTTCACCAGACTGTCTTCTAGCCATAGAAATATCAAATGCGCAGTCCTTTGCCAGACATTGACACAACTACAATCTGAATGGAATTGACAAGCTCATCCTGTGATAAATGGGAATAATGTAAGCAGCAGAGAGTTGAGCACTGCCTTTGAATGCAAGTGAACGGAGGACCCGGCCAAAGGAGAGCGCTGAGTGGCCTGACAGCAGTCTGATAACAGGCCACTTCTGAATGATTCAATCAGGCAGCTCAGCCCCTCAGCCAAGTGCCAAGACGTGCCCATCCCTGTGTGTTACACCGATTAGCTGCACAGGCGTGATGAGGGATGAAGGAATTTGTCATCATTTGCTTCATTCCACGGAGATGGAGCTGCAGCCAGTGATGGGTCCAGGGCTTGTCATGTCCCAGGGGCAGTTTGCAAAGGGAGTGTGGAGGGATCTTTTTTTTCTCCATTGTAAACAAAAATCTCACTTTCAATTTGTCAGAAAAGAAACATGAGAAAAGAGACTATTGCGCTCCATCAGGATGGTTCCCATATCATTTGTGGCACCACAAAATATTTTGCTTGCTTCCTGTAGAACATTTCTCTATTTAAATACACAAACACTTTAATTCTATTGGGTTGTTCATGAGAGAGAACTGTACACTGTAATGATGCAACCTCAAACACCAGTGATGTGGTACTAAAGAAATCCCATCTCTTTTCATCATAAAAAAAACACTAACATGAATACCTAGGGACTGTATGAACATTTCTAGGGGGTGCTGGAAAAAGGTTATTTTCTTTATGCTGAAACGAAGGTAGTCTGACCAGTATGAGAGAGCAGGGAAGTGTGTTTTTGTTTTGTTTTTTCACACCCCACATTCATATTTTATTTTAGTCTTCCCTTTCAATATTTATTGTAAAACAGTGCAAACAGATGAATATCTGGTTTTGCGTGTTGTTGTGATGGTGCTATGCCGTTCCTCTGTATTAAAACTTCATATCTATTATAAATCTTCATAATTATTACAGATTCGACATTATCTCTCCAAAGAGCTCATCTTTTTTCTTTTTTTTGGACATTCTTAACATTAGTACATTTAAATATGTCGTATAAAGTCAGCCTATAATAACGGACTCATAGTTGTACATTTAAGGACATAGTTACATGATATAGTGGTATCAAGGGGAAGTACAACGATACGCTTCATTGTCCTCCCAAAATATTGAGCAGTGGGCTTCATAAAGCTAAATCATGTATCGATACTTGTATTTTCGCAAGTTGGACATGAATTGGTATGTCCTGCTACGTACTGCCTCCAGGATATCTGTATGCCCGCACTAAGTCCAACACTCAATGATGCCTTCTTCTGCCACTTGCCTTTTATATATCACCAAACGAACTGAGTACTTGAGTACTGTGTGACAAAGTTTAGCTTTAAGCAGTGCAGGTAGTGACTCACTGACACTACTGAAGTTTTCCCCTCGGGACGTACAGTGGCTGTACTCACTGCTGAGACTGTTCAGTACTACAAACCCGTATGAACCCATACACTCGATTCATCTCAGCTGCTGCTGATACCACTTCTCCTACAGACTCGCTGCCCTCGACATTTACCATACATGCCAAACTGCAGCCCGTACAACAAAGAACGCAGAAGAGACCGACTGGGTGCATCAGGGCTCGCTTGATTTGTTTATGTACCTGTAGCCTTGTGCACACATACACAGGTACTTTTTAAAATGTAGCTTTTTCCATGTGTTTTAGCCTTTCATCCACACACAAACTGCATTTTGGATCACTCAAAATGGACATTTTACAAAACTCCTTCTAGGGTGAAGATGTTCAGCAACTGTTATTTTTCAGTTTTTTGGCTTGTGACGCCATTGTTGTTAGCCTACTGGAAGCCGTAACAACTGTTTTTTTAGGCTTCTGATTGGCCAACATGGCGTTAGACTTAGGGTTATATCACTGCCGGTTGGTTTGGCATGGTCTTGACAGTTTTTGCGTTTTCGTGTGGATGAAATTTTTTTAAAGAATGTAGGAGGAAAGCCCCCGTTTAATAGATACCTCTACTTTTGGACTAGGCCTGAGTCAGACAGTCAGTGCTTGTTAACCTGTGGATATCACTCTTGATTCTTGCAGCCTGTGGACTTTGGAGAGACTCATTGCAGCTTAGTTAAGTTACACAACTTTTAGTGCCTGTTAGTGTGAATAATTGTTTTGCATTTTGATTTAAATACGTTTTTGAGCCTCCAGGTTGTTTTTTATTTCTGCTACTGTCACGATATAACATACATACAAGTTGGCAGAGTTTTGTTTATTTACTGCTACGGGTACTACACAGGTACCATCAACACAGTTATCACAGTGAGTTAAGTGAAAGCACCTCTTGATTTCATAGGTTATCATCTTAATGTAGCCTATAGCTTCAAATTGTGGGAGGATAATGAATCGTATTGTTTTGCATCCACTTGATACCAGCATATTGTGTGTCCTGCTCTCTGTGGCCTGAGAGGCGCATAACACCCAATACTGGAAAACTCGAAATACTTGATATATTTAAACGTCTGCACCCGCTATATACCAAGGTTTAAAAAACACTCAAACCTCCCAGCACTAGAGGAGGGTCATAAAGTAGGGTCGGCTGACGCAGATTGGCCCATACAGATTCTGTCAGTCTGAATTGGGTAATACCATGGAGAATGAAAATAAATTAGTGGGTGAAATCAAACATCCACTAAAGTATAAATGAAAACCCACACACTAGGTATTTACAGTGGGGCTACTGTTGCCAATTCATTACATAAAATCCAGCTTCACTGTTAAGTTTGGAGTAATACTTTTTATTGTTGCTAATACAGTAGCTTCATTCGAGCACAGGTGTTTTCTACACAAGGTGATCTGACCACATACACTTTATCATCCATTCTTCTACAGTTTACCCAATTCTTACCCAATTACTTATTACCTTGAGCATAATCTAATACTATTGTATATGATAGTGTAATCTAACATTAATTTTAATATTAATATTCTGGTGTAGCAGTTTTTGGTAAGTCACAGGGAGCATCATGAGAAAACTTTAATAAAACTGGGCATGGTACTGCTTTTTTTAAAAGTAACAGTCCCTGATATTAATACCGGTGAGTTCATTACAGTATCAGAACAGAGAGCAAGATATCTCAACACCTAGTGGCCAGACATTTATGAACCCCAGGACAAGATCCCTAGTTTTTTTTGTTTATCTCTCTGACCCTTCCTCTAGCACCACCATCAGGCCAAAATATTCTTCAAAATAAGTAAACAGCCAGTAATTTCTGTGATATTTGCGGTGAATATTGGTGGCCTCTGAGCATCAATCCTTTCCTCTAATGCCACCATAAGGCCATCATTTCCATGTGCACACAAGGAATTTATGCAAAAATCCATAGATCCCCATCAGGTTTACTAAATGCATTGATCATTTTGGACAGCCCATGTGTAGATGAGTAGTTTTTTTTTTTTAAATTATTTATTTTACTTAATTGATTCATTTAAAACACACTGAGTTCAAGCAATAAGAGTGAATTCACTTTTTTCCAGCATGGTGATGTTAAAAGGCAAACACGAAAGATGCATCAAATTAAAAAGTAAAACTTATACGAATAGTTCCACATTTTGGGAAATAGTCGTTTTCTTTCCACTGTCTTGTGTATGTATCAAGCTAAAGAAAACAGGAAGGAGGGTGAAACAGTTACCTGGCTGCACAGAGTTCCAAAAATACACCTCTAAAACTCAGAAATTAAAACAATGCATCAAGTTAAGTGCTTGAACTATTTCTTGACATACAACATGCACAGAAGAATGGAACAGATGGATACATTTAACACTCAGTCATTTAACTCTGTAAAAGAAAGGGAATAGATGCATTCCCAAAATGTCCCAAATCTCCTTACTAGTTACATCAGTACAAGCTGAACCAAAAACAAAATACACCTGAATCAACGAAAACAAATTGATGGCTCTGGTAAAATTTTCATTGATAGCCTGTGAGCTTGCTCCACAGATAGGATCTGTGCTCTACCTCTAAAAGGCCCTCTAGCTTCCGACAGCTTGACATTTAAAAGTCCCCTCCATACATGTTTTAAAACATAATATAATCTGTTTCATAAAATCATTCGAGTCACACAAAGCGCTCATTTAGCCAATAAAGTCATATATCTCCCTCCCTGAAAAATCCCACATCTATGAATATATCTATTTTCAGGCTGCTCTAGTGTACCTGTTTGACAAAGAGGCACCATAAGTGAACAAACACAGGCCCTGGTGTGACGGCCATGCTGAGTATGGATGATTGCTATTTATAACACAAAGATTCAGGAGCATGCCCACTGATGATAGTGTACATGCTTTATCATGTAGCTTCTGTTGTTCCGCCCCGAACTGTACACGCAGCAGTCCTACACTTCTGAATTTACACATGAGTCTGAGGAAATGCATTGACTGAAATAAATACAGAATCATGCAATTCGGCATCACCTGCAATTAGTTTCCAGATGTATTTGTCCAATACTGTATCAAGCAGAACAGGCCTAATTAAAAGGACACTACATCAGTGAGGATAAAGGACATTGCTTATTAGAAATGTCAAAATGCCTCATTCTGTCCATAACAAACACACACACACACACACAAACACACACACACACACACACACACACACACCACCTCATAAGATATCTCGTGATATGAATTATACTGAGAATATTCATCAAGGGCATAATCATTTTTGATTTAATGACACTGTGACCTTTTCTCTAGTTTCACCCTCAAGCCATGTTTATATTTTTATATTACCGGACCTCTTCAATAATGGGATGGTACTTGGTACTATCAAGGGATTTATCCTAATATACAATTCATCTAAAAAGCAACTACTGTTATTATATGGATAGACATGGCATACATGTTATGTAATATACAGATGGATGACAAATAAGGATAAAGAAAGCACAGTATGGTGTGTGCTAGTTATCGTCCCACCGTGATCCTTCAGCTAAAATGCTCCTTGTCCCAAATGTGTGGAATTCTCCTGAACAAACATGTTCCCTCGTGTGGTGTTTTGATGATGGTGGTGGAAAGCGCGGGGTTCAGCCGGGCTGAGATGTGGTGACAGTGAGGACCATAACAAAGGAATCTCATCATTTTCATCTTCATCAAAGAATTCAGTGAGCCCTGTGAGCTGAACACAAGCCTCTGTATTGGTACTGGGCCTGTATGTCATGTTTGTGTCTGCAGAGGGAGATACAATACTTGGCGCTCTATTAGATGTTGTGTGCTTTTGCAGTTTCACCACAAAGTGGCACCATTTTCCTGCTGTGAAATTTACTCACTGTCACCACAGTCACACACAAAGAGGGTCTTGGTTGTTGAATATGTGACAATATATAAGGTATAACAATGATGATGATTATGATGATGATGATGATGAAGTTTTGCTTTGTGCACCTGCACGTACACATCAAATCAGCCCAGGTTATTCTGATTTGATGCAGATAATTAACAGTTTTTAAGGCAGCTTGTTAGCTCTGTGGCTGCCCGCTCTGTGTTAACACTGATAGAAGAGAGGCTGGACATGCGTCCCGACTGCTCTGGCTGCATTGGTGCTGGCTCCATGCTCTGACGCAATAGAGAGATGGGGATTGAGGAGGGACAGTGCTCGGATTAGTTCTTGTTCATAATGAAGATCTAAATTAAAATCTCTCTAAATTAGAAGTTCGATCCCTACAGGAGCTCTCAGACATTAAATTGGTAGCCTAATTTCAGCATATACCACACCCAAACTGAGCTGCCTGTCTGCAGGTAAACAGGAATTTAATGACGGCAAGATTTTCTGTAAACAAGGTGGAAATCTCTATATATATATATAATATTCCTCTTCTGTTTGTCTGTGTTTCTTTGTCTGTTCGTATGGCTGGCTGTCTTATACTTCAGTACAAGAGGCTACATAATCATCTCATCACCGTGATGAAATTCTTTTTCTGTTTGCCTTTGATATTTTTTTCCTCAGCGAGGGATTTGCCCTGATTCTAATTGTGAGTCGGCTGCTACCGACTCATCACAACTGCAAGTTTTATAGTTCAGTGGGTGATTACAGGGTAATTTAATCAGTGACATTGCTTTGCAGCAAGTAGACATGAGACCTAATCCTAGGAGCACCTCTCCTGACCTGTGCACCTCTTTCTTTGACGGGGTTAGACAGCCATGGCTCTACATCACAACCATCAATCACCGTGCGGGGGCTCATGGTGTGTAGCTACAGGAGTCCTTCATTTTCGGGATCCTGCTGCTGTCCTTGAATGCAACAGCCTGCCCTCAAACTAATGTCTAACATGACAGATTAGTTACATAGTGCTTCTTCTGATTTATTTGTTGAACTGATTCTGTCTGTCCATAGCTGTCTTTTGAAGGCAGAGAAGACAACTGAACATGAATGTTCCTCCCACCAGTAAAAATATATATAGAGAGAGAGAGTTAGGAACAAGTATTTGGACAGTGACACGATTTTCGTAATTTTGCGTAGGTACACCACCACAATGGATTTGAAACGAAGCCATCAAGATGTGACTGAAGTGTTGACTTTAATTCAGGGGGCTTAACAAAAATACTGGGTCTAGCACTCAGCAAAACCTTTAAGCCAGACACTTTAAACAGTTGGGGTAGAGGAAGAAATGTAGGATCCAATATTTTTGAAGCTTCACTCAGATCTGGGACTCAGAGTCAGGATATCTTGGACCCTTCTGTCTCTAGTAAGTTCCCCAGCTTCATGGTAAAGAAATACTTGATTGCTGAAGCACATTTTCAAAGAGTCATTTCACCCAAATTCCAATCTTTTTTTTTTATCATATCTTCCATAGTATTTATGTCTGTCTCTGAGATTTGTTGCTCCACCCTAACTGGTTAAAGTGTCTGGCTTAAAGGTTATGCTGGGTGCTAGACCCAACAAGTAAAAAAACAAACTCCACACTTGACAATCTACACAAGCTTTCAATCATAGCCCCTCCTTAGAAGTACATGGCAGTGTCTTCTCTGGCTGTTAAGTCTACAATACTCCTGCACCATCAATTCCTGGAAAATGATCAATGTTGCCACAATGTTTAATCAAAGACACCATCGTATTCATGTTGATGGGACCATGCTTCAAGATCCTCTCTTCAATATCTCCCCTACTGTGAAACCATCTTCTAGTTTTGGTCAGGGAGGCAGACACCCTCTCCACGTGTAAGAGTAGGCTTAAAACCTTCCTTTTTAATAAAGCTTATACTGAGGGCTGGTTCAGACTTGTCTGAAACATCCCCTAGTTGTGCTGCTATAGGCTCAGACTGCCTGCGGATTTACCATGATGCAAAGAGCTCATGTGTCCCATTCTCCCTCTCCATCTGTACTCGTTCATATCCCATCAATGCTCGTTACTAACTTGACTTCTTCTGTCTTCCATAGTTTTCTGCTTTCTCGTCTCTCTCCTCTCTCCTCCTGTAGCTTTCTGCAGGTATTTCTGCCTCTGGTGCTGCAGAGTCTGGATCTGTGACTGCAAACCACCTTCTGCCCCATGATCCTGCTCAACACCCACTGCTTCAATTATTATTATTATTATTATTATTATATTTAGTCTGATTATTATTTTTATTATTATTAGCCTTATTTTTAGGCCTATTACTGTAATTATTAGTTTAATTATTAGTCTCATTATTATTATACATCTTTATGTGGAACCTGTATTGTGCTATGCCCCCACCTCGCTCTCTCTTTCTCTCTCTCTCTCTCTCTCTCTCCCCCTCTCTCTTTCTCTCTCAACCCAGCTGGTTGAAGCAGACGGCCGCCCCATCATGAGCCCAGTTCTGTTCAAGGTTTCTACCTTTTTGTATCATCCAGACCATATACCTGTAATTCTGCATGGACTGTGAATCCACAGGTGATGTTTATTTATTTGCGACTTTGGATGGGTTTTCCATATGTTTACTCTGGCACTGATCTGGTTCTTAGGTGACATCCTGATTTATCTACATTCGGCTCTCAGGTCTCTGGCTCCTCTACATGTTAGCCATTAGTCGGGCTAGCCTGCAAGATGCCTCTAAAATAAGCTAAGACTGTTGGGGTAAAAGCAGGCTTATGATTTTATTATGAGCTCAGCAAAAATGTCACTCAACCATCAGTGGGCAGCAATGTGAGTTCAAATAAATTTCACTTCACAGCAGGTCCCAACTGGCCTACTTCTGGTTTAAACAGTGGCAGTGATGTCACCATCCCTCTGGGTTGCTAAAAATTACATTTGTATCTCTTTTTACAACATGCCAAACAACTTAATCATGAATCATTCTGCAGTATGTTTGCATACAGGTCACCCAAAAGAGTGACATGTGATACATATACATAGCTTCAGTAATAACACCTGTATTTATATAGCCCTTTTTTAATAAAAATCAATGAACAGCAATTCTACAATAGTGAGTTATTAAAAGAGACTTAAAAGAGTACAATGGTTTTGCTTCCCTGCTCCCTTCTGGCAGGTTCTTCCACAGCTGAGGTGCCTGACAAGAAAAGGCTCTGTCACATTCAGTTTTTAAGTTTTGCTCTAGGAATGGCCATGAATGACCTACAAGAGGATCTCAGGTTGCTTTCAGGCTGATAGGGGGGCAGAAGGTCAGCTATATATACAGGAGCTAACCCCCTACAAACTCCCCCCACAGATCTGATGATACAGCCATAAAATCGATAATTGATCTTTGGCCTAAGGTGTTCTTGCACTGGCTACACTTATTAACCACCTGATGCTTGAAGATGGTGTTTGTTATGGCCAATCCATGACAAGCACAGAAGTCCAATAACAAAGCACCGCTGAGGTTCAGGTTTCAGGCAGGCCATTCCTCCCAGTCATGTCCCACCAGGTTTCACCAGCATTTCGCACATGAGCATTGAAATCCCCCACCAGAAGTATAGAATCCCTATAGGGGAGGCCTTTCCAGGACTTCACCCAGTGATTCCAAGAAGGCCAGGTATTCTGAGCTGCTGTTCTGTGCATAAGCACAACAGCCAGAGCCTTACACTCCGCGATTCGCAGTCGCATAGAGGCGACCGTCTCGCCACGTTAAGGTGGTGGAAGGATTTGTGTGTCCCTATGATCCTGGGAGCTACAGTTAGGTCAGGTTTATTTCAAGGGGTTTAACAAAAATATCACATTAACTGTTTAGGAATTACAGCACTTTTTATACATAGTCCCTAATTTTCAGGCTAACAAGTAATGGGACAATTGACTGACAGTCAGTTTCATGGTCAGGTGTGACCTTGGCCTTCATTACTTGATGACAATTTAAGCAGATAAAAGGTCTGGAGTTAATTCCAGATATCGAATTTGCATTTGGTTGCTGTTCATGGGAGCTCTCAATATGCGGTTCAAAGAGGTGTCGATGCAAATTAAGGAGGCCATCAATAGGCTGAAAAAACAAAACAAACCTATCAGACCCATGGCAGAAACTTTAGGAGTGGCCAAATCCACAATTTTTTTGCATTCTTAAAAACAAGGAATGCACTGGCAAGCTCAGGGACACCAAGAGGCTTGGAAGACTACAGAAGACAACTAAAGTGGATTATCGCAGAATTCTTTCCTTGGTGAAGAAAAACCCCTTCACAACATCTAGCCAGGTCAAGATCAATCTGGAGGAGGCAGGCGTATCATTGTCAAAGTCTACAATCGAGAGACGCCTTCATGAATGTAAACACAGAGGGTTTACCACAAGGTGCAAACCACTATTAATACTCAAGAACAGGAAGGCCAGAGTAGACTCTGCCAGAAAACATCTAAAAAAAACCTGCCCAGTTCTGTATCAAGATTATTTGGACAGAAGAAACCAAGATGAACTCTTACCAGAATGATACGAAGAGAAGAGTATGGAGAAGGAAAGGAACGGCTCATGATCCAAAGCCACCACATCATCTGTCAAACATGGTGGATGCTGTGTTGTGGCATGGGCCTGTATGGCTGCCAATGGAATTGAGTCCCTGGTCTTTATTGATGATGTGATTGCTGATAGAAGGAGCAGGATGAATTCTGAGGTGTATAGGGCTCTACTATCTGTTCAGATTCAGCCAAATGCTGCAAAAAAACCGATAGGACAGTGCTTCACAGTACAGATGGATAATGATAAAACATACTGTTTGTCATACCTGGTAGGGGAGCTCGCTGGTGAGCATCTGGTGGCCAGGCCTTGACCCACGGGGTTTGGTCAGGCACAGCCCAAAAGAATGACATGGAGCTGCCAGCCTGTGGCCCCACCACCCATAGAGATAGGTAATGGGGCCGGGTGCTCTTAAAGTCAGGCGGGTGGCAAGGTCAGGGACCTTGGCGTGCTGACTCCTGACATTGCAGACTAGTCCTAGGAACTTGCAGCTCCCATACATAGTGTTATTAGTGGTTGTACCAATGAAGCTGTTGTCCATATGGTCAGCAGCAGAGGGTGGACCAGCTGTGTGCAGGCTCCTGGGAGTTGCAGTAGAACGTATTAGGAAAAACAGCAGGGCTTTCTTGTTCTTGGACGCTTCCTCATGCGTGAGCTTACTGGCAATCCTTCCATGGAACAGGGACCAGGACGATGTTTCTTGCTGTGAAGAGGGGGTCTCTGAACAGGGAGTTCAGGGGAAAGGGACGGGTAGTGGGAGCTGTCGTCACAATCTGCCAGTGGGTCAAAAGGGTTTGACAGCAAGATGTCCTCATCATCCACTGCAGGGACCAACACAGGGAGAGACTATAACAAACTGTTGAGTGTTTTCAGATGTGGTGTCCCTATCAGTAAGGCCCAAAACTGAATTAACTCCCAGTCAAGGGGACAACCTCTGTGGAGCCCAGACTGCCAGGGGCTCCAGAGCCCCTGCATCACTGTGTGTTAACTGGTTTTGTTAATTTGATTAAGTGTAAATGCAAGACTGAGGTATAATATTAACTACTTGATGGGAATCTGTAGGTGAAAGCAGACCTTGTTAATTTTATCCAATATCCTTTCATACTGAAGCTGCTAGAGGGACATTAAACTTTTAGTCTTGCTAATTAACATTCCAGCCTCATTTCAACATTTGTTTAATTACAACCTTTTGACAAGGATGATATAATATATTTTCTACCGTGTCACGGAACTCAACTGCTCCAATAAGGGCAGGTGTCACAGGAATTAAGCCAATCAGTCTAGTATTACTTGCTATTTCTTCCACAAATCCAGATAAAGCTGCATGTTGTTGTCTGAGTTGACAAACTGTAGATTTCTAGAACACTACTGAATTAACCCAGCACTGCTTTCGTCAGATAACCATAGTCTAAAGCTCAACGACTGTCTAAAGCTGCAGAGGCTCTCTCTCCCAACTAAGGCACCCTTTACTAAAAGAGGCCATTTTAATTTTGGCCATTAACTTTGTTTTTGCAAACATTTCAAAATGATCTCCAATGAATCTATATCAAAACATGATAATACAATGTGCACCTGCTTAATATCAAAAACTGGCGCAGCTTTCCACCTACTTGCTCAATGTTCTCCACTTCAGTTCCTTTCCAAAGCTTCCTCCTTTTCTCTATCTGCTTTTCCCATATCTCTCCTTTCCTTTATGTTGCTCTTGGTGTTTTCTCTTGCTTTCTCTATCTGGTCTTTCCTTCTCTTTCTTGAGCTCAGACCAAACATTTTTCTAAGTTGAGAGATTCCATCAATCACAGCGCTAAAGGTTTGGACATACTGTTCCCAAGTCAACTTCCTTCTGCTCTGCAATCTCAATTTCCCCTTTATGAGCCATTTAAACCACACGCGGGCCACATCCTCAAGTTCTTCAGGTTCCTTGGCCTCTGAATCAGAAGCCATTATGCCAAGGGTACAGCTGTTGATACACAGACTAACTGAAACTATCCAAAAAAGATCAAAAGCTAGCTGCAACCACCAAATAGATACCGAATAAACAAGTCCATTACAAGCTACAATTTAAACGTTACATTCAAACACTGAAACAGCCACTTTTTTTAGCATTACGCCCAAATCACTACAAACTAGAGCCTGATCGATACACTAGCAGACCAGTTATTTCATCCGATTTAAGATAATTGCAGATAAATTGATAGAAAAATCAAGTAATGCAAAGAAAAGACAGGTGCTTGAGCTGTCATTACTAGTGTCGCTGTTGCATAGATTATCCACCAGAGAGCGCTGAAAATCCACTGTCAGCAACACAGTAATCAGCTCAGCTGACTATATTTGTTGATCTGTGTCCTCATAGTAAGGTGCTCGTTTTCACCTGTAATACATTACTTAAATGATAAAAAACCACTTCTCCTTTTGTATAACCTAAATAAGCCACACCTGAGAAGAGTTGTTTCAGCCATGCCTGGTTTTGCTGCAGTAAACTACTACAGTCCTCAGGTGCACTCAACAACGGTAGTTGTCTGTTAGACAGTTCTAGTGAGTAAATTAAAAACAGTCCTATCATTTTCTCCCTCGTCAGTACAGCACTGACAGCGGCTATAAAACACATGGTCACAGTTTATCTGTTGCTAAATTAGTTAGTTTTGAAGCTAGCTAATGCCATGACCGTTAAAGAGCCATTAACGCAAAACATTATACTCATTCTGCCTAAATGATAAGTATATCCGAGACCGGTGTGTCAGTACACTTGCAGTCTGTGTACTGGAAACACTACTGATTTTCATTGAGGATTTTATAGAGCTATTTTGTCTCAAAAGAGATACAGTGTCTTTTCAGACTTAAAGCTAACCCCTTTAGCAAATCAATGACCCTCACATTTCAAGCAGCTGACTAGAACTGGTTACATTAGAGGGATTATTAGACCAGCAGAAAAACACTAGAAAAAATCGTCTGCACATTGAGACAAGTAAATGATAATGAAGACTAATTCATATACTGCCCATGTCCCCCTCCCTCTCATTGTTTGTCATTTCTGCAGCAGAGTTTACTTTCAGTCACTCTATCAGGTTTCTGCTTCATTAAAGATGGCATGTTTTTAAATGGCAATATAAAGAGTGGCTGGAAAAAGCTCTCCTGGAGCTGGCATTGTATAGATAAAAAATAAAAGAGAACTGGTAAATTCATAAACTGGATAAATTCATATATTAACATTAGTCATTGTGACACATTGGTTACAGGCTATTGTAACTATCGATATAAAAACAAAGCTCTTGAATAACTTAATGTTAGGGATCCTTATCAAAAAGCATTGTTTATGGTATGCCTTTCTGTAAAAAAAGGAATATCAGCAGATATATCGTTAACTGATTTTTTAAAATCCTCAAATATTGAAAAGGACATCATTAAATATCCTGTATTTGTCAGGTTGTACTATAAACCACATCCACCCAGCACACACTGCACAAACAGGCCTCTAAAAAGCCAGAAACAGCACATCACCATCACTGTCAGCAACAGGTATTTACCCAACAACTGTTAACTCAAAATTAAAAAAGAGTCCAATCACTGATGTCTCCTTCAAGCTAAAACCAAATGCTATGTCCTTTCTGACTGCTAACTAGAGTCCTGCCCTACTCAGACTTCTGTATGTGAGTGTACTTGAACAGAACAGCTCATCCACGCTTAAGGGGCACATTAGTCTGTCTAGATCTGGCAGCTTTCAGCTTAAGCTAAACCTCTAGCAAAAATATCTGAGTGTATGCAATCCTTATTCTTATTCTTGTTGTATAGAGGTAACTGGGAGTGGTATCTCATTAGACACTTTGTATATATTTTAGAGACATAGACAAATATGATCTTATCTTGAACCTAAAAATCAAAATGAACTTATTGGAAATTTCCAGTACAACATTAATAGAGTGATCTACCTCCCACATATAAACCAAATCACCATCAGCATACATTGAAATATAGTGTAAGCCGCTATGTATTATCATGGGAGGTGATTCCTGAATTGTTTGAGCTAATGGTTCAAGAGCTAGTGTGAAAAGAAACAGTGAAAAGGGCAGTCCTTTTGCAAATGCGGAAAATGCGCAGTACTTTTACATAGTAATAAATTGATCTCCAAAAACAAATTTATGAAGAACATGCCATAGATAGTGACATTCAAGGAGCCAGAGAAGTAGCAGGTGTGTCACTCTTAAGCTGATGGATATTATCTGCAGCTTGCCTTTTCTTAATAAATCCTGCTCTGGTCTTGGTATGTATGTTCATTTGCAGTAAACTTCACATCAGAATTTAAAATAGACAGAGGGCGGTAGCTGGAACAGTGAGAGGCATTTTTTTCTTCCTTTGCATAGCAAAGAAGTAATAGCTGTACAGATGTTTGTTGTGAATGCATCTTTTGAAAGTGCTGCATTAAACATATTTAGCAACGGACGTTCCAACTGCGTTCAGAAAGATAGATAATACTCTCAAGCTATACCAGCCTGTCCTAGTGTTTTGTCAGATTTCATACTTAATGTATGTTTATTCAAGTTCTATCAGAGTAAAAGAGGAGTTAAAAACTCACTAGCATCCAGATGTGGGAGATCAAGTCTTTCTGACAGACATGTGTTGTGTTACTGAGGGATATCCACCCAGTGGCAGCCCAGATATCCCTCAACCAAGCATAGTTTTCCAGCTCCTCCTGGGGGATTCCGAGGTGTTCCCAGGCCAGCTCAGATATATAGTCTCCCAAGCACATTCTGGGTCTACCTAGGGACCTCATATCAGCTGGACGTCCCCAGAAAACCTCCAATGGAGAGGACCCAGGAGGCATCCTGATCAGATGCCTGAACCACCTCAACTGGCTCCTTTCTGCACAAAGGATCAGCTTCTCTAGTGCTAGCTACCTCTGGATGTCTGAGCTCCTTACCCCATCTATAACTCTGAGCCTAGCCAACCTGCAGAGGAAACTCATTTCAGCCACTTGTATCTGCCATCTCATACTTTCAGTCTCACTTTCAGTCATGACCAGATGTGAGGGTCGGAACGTAGATCGACTGGTGAATCGAAAGCTTTGTCTTCCGGCTCAGCTCCTTCTACACAACAACGGTCTGGTACAATGACCACTCTACTGCTGACGCTACACTGACCCCAAGATACTCCCTCACTTGGGGCAGCACCCAACCCCGAGGGAGAACCATCTGAGAACCATCAGACAATCACACACCATCACACAACATTTGGCATGAAAAGAATGAATGGCCTTATTATCTAGGTTTGGTCAAAGGAGACCATGTCATTTGATAAGGTAATTGCAGAAATGTTACGCTTGGGATTCTCTCCCATCAGCTTGGATGCCAAACAATGGGTGGGTCTTGAGGAATTCAGATACTGATTTAATTTAAAATTGTTTCTTATCGAGTAACCACAATCATTTAATAACTTCTTTATTTTACTTTTCAATCAATACTTTACTTTCTGATCTGATATTGAGAAAAACATGTTTTAAAAGTAACAATAATTCCAACCACAGGAGCATTTTTAATATTCTATAATGAATTAAATATAATTTTAATACTACATTAACCTACACATAACCATATTTGCTGTTAAAATAGTTAATTATTAACACAAAACAAATAATTATAACCAAAGAACTCATAGGGAGCTCACATACCTGGATAAAGTAAAATAATATCAGTACAGCAGCTTCATATGAGTGGGCTTCTACATGCACACCTTTAAAGGAGAGAGGGAAAAAGAACGGCATCAGAAACCACCTGTGTGTTCCAGGCTCCAGAAGCCTTGCTTTAGAATAACAAAATTACAAAAAGTGTTGGTCTCAATAAAAAAATACCTTTCCAGGACATGACATCAATATCAGACTAGCTCAGACTGTCTCATACAAAGAAAGATTTGCACCACTGTTCAGTGTTTTCACCACGTTTTAATACTCTACCGAGAATTACATAAATCAGGTGACATCTCCAACAGGGTTAAAGGTCAACATAACAAACTAAAAAAAAGCTCTTCAAAACTCTTTGTAGGGTAGGTTAGAGGCTCATATATTTCGTATTGTCACTGTCCATTTAAAACCATGTATCTCCATCTTTGGTGAGTTTGGATTTTTCAGATAAACTGGAGGATTAAATGTTCCTTACTGCACTGACAAAATTAGCCTACTGTTTGTGTTAGACAAAAGATTAAAATCAACCCACTGGACTATCTGAAAAATGCATAGTTACAACGCTGAAAACAGAGCTGTTTTTCTTAGCTCATGAAAAGTTGATGTTTTGGAGATATATGGTTTCTCACAACACAGTGAAAATCCTTATCTGCAAACTAACCAGTAACAATAGTTGCCAGGTCAATGTGGTGAAGTAACATATACAATATTTCCCTCTGAAATACAGCAGAGTAGAGGTATTAAGTGGCATAAAGTGGAAACACTTACTGCCCTGTGTCTACAGTGAGGAAAGTCCAACCACAACTAACAAATGGGAATACATGAAATGGTGGCTTTTGTCATTTGATAATAACAAAACTCATATTAATCCACAGTGAGAATTTGAATGTGTGCACATTTGTGCAGTATATCAAAGCCAAGGAAATATTTATCAATTCATCAAATTTATCAGCCTTGCCACTGTGCTGCTGCAATAGTTTCATGTAGCTCTGTGGGGGAGTAGGAGTGGGAAAGAAAGAGAGGGAGTAATAATAATAAGACTAATGATAATTATAATTAGATTAAATATAATAATAGTAATTATTATTATTATTGTTATGGTTTGATGGATGCTTGGTTGGTTGGTTTGCTGGCTGGTCAGTAGGTTGGTCGGTTGGTTGGTTGGCTGGTTGGTTGCTGGCTGGGCAATAGGTTGGCTGGTTTTCTGGACAGTGAGATGGTGGGTGGGTTGGTTGGTTGGCATGCTGACTGGTCAGTAGTTTGGTTGGTTGGTTGGATGGATGGGTGGTTTGCTCAACAATGGTTTGGTTGGTTAGGTGGTTTACTTGCTAGTCAGTGGGTTGGTTGGTTGGTTGGTTTCCTGGTCAGTGGTTTGGTTGGTTGTTTGGATGGTTGGTTGATTTGCTGGCTGGTCAGTAGATTGGTTAGGTGGTCGTATGGCTGGTTTGCTGGCTGGTCAGTAAGTTGGTTGGTTAGTTGGTTGGATGGTTGGTTAGTTGGATGATGGGATTGCTGGCTTGTCAGTAGGTTGGTTGGTTAGTTGGTTGGTTGCTTGGTCAGTTGGTTTGCTAGTAGGGGTGATTGGTTAGTTGGTTGTATGGTTATGGCCACGGCAAAACCTTCAGCTAGCACCTCCTGAGGAAGTCCACTGTGGATTTTTAGGTGTATTTAGAATCATTATCCTGTTGTAGAAGCCATCCTCTTTTCTTCCTTGGCTTTATATAAAGACAGTGTGATGTTTGCTCCCAGAATTTGCTGGTAATTAAGTGAATCCATTCTCTACCACTGAAATTTTCCCTGTGAAGTGGGCTTCAACACAAGCCCAAAGCATAATTGATCCACCCCCTGTTGAACAGTTGGAGAGCTTTTCTTTTCATGAAATTTTGCCCTTTTTTTCCAAACGTACCTTTGGTCATTGTGGCCAAAAAGTTCTATTTTAACTTCTTCAGTCCATGGGATTTGTTTCCTGTATCAGGCTTGTTTAGATGTTCCTTTGCAAATTTCTGACAGTGAATATTTTGAAAAGGACGCAGGAAAGGTTTTCTTCTGATGACTCTTCCACGAAGGTCATATTTCTACAGGTGTTGCTCCACAGTAGAGAATTGCACCACCACTCCAGAGTCGCCATTTTATTTTCATTTTCAGAGTTTTAGGCAGCTGCTTAGAGGAGCCCATGGCTGCTAATTGTTGGGGCAAGGTTTGGGGAGTCAGAGTATTTACAAAACTTTAAAATTTGTATCACTCTGCGTTTCTTAACGATGACTGTGAACAAGCCGTAGCCCTAACAAGCTAATTAAGGTCTAAGACTCTGGTAAAAGTTACCTGAAAGCTCTAATTTCATGGGGTGACCAAACTTTTGTATGGTGCTCCTTTCCTTTTTTTCACCTTAAACTTGTACAAAATAAATAAATAAATACACTTATCTTGCTTAAAATTTTGAAAATAATGTTTCATCTCTAATTGTATGTCTTTTGGAGATCAGTTCATCTTCTACTCACATAAATATTCACAGTAAAAGTAATTTTGACTAAGGGTGCCCAAAGTATTTCATGCCACTGTAAGGGTGTTTCTTTTATTTTGTCCACAGTGGTAATTTCATAAATGAAATCATGATGTAAAATATCCATTGACAACCCTTTTTTCACAACAAAAACAAGACTAAAACCAAAATAAAAAGTAACCTTTGAAAACAACAACTACGATGAAATGTATTGCATTTTTTGCCTACAAATAAAAACCTACACAATAATATGAAAGCTGGACAAATGGACGTTGCAAAGTCTGCATCTGTGGAATCACACATCGTAGCTTCCCATTAGTAAAACAGTTTCCTCCGCTACTATTAATAATAAAAATCGTTTGCAAAGTTATGTGTCTGTCAGTAATGTTATCTGATGTTACCTGTTCTTGGAAGAAACAGATATATGGACTAAATTCATCCACAGTCCACTGATTACTAGATGAGTGGCAGCAACAAAAGAGCTGAGACAAACTACAAAAACATGCAGGCAGCAGCACAACAACATTTGCTGTGAATGTGGAGGCAACGTTAATGTTATTTTCAGCAGCAGGATCCTACTCCAATTGATGAGACTGAATAATAGATGGACCCTGGCAGACCAAGATCATGTGCTGAGTTATAGTAGGGACTGAGTGGTCCTGTAAAGTCATCTAATCAGGAGCATATTATTGCCCACTTAACAGAGGGCTATGGTCCACTGGACAAACCTTTGATATCACATAGTTGTGGCTGGCACACAGACCTGAAACTTTAATTCCCGAAATCGGAAACACTGCACTCAGTGGCCATGCTAACTGAACACGGTTCTTTTTTAAGATTGGCTACTCGATTTGTGGTTTCTCCTCCATCAGAAACATATCAGCAACCCGATAGCTGGCATATTTTATGAACAAATGCTCATATAATTAAGGATTTAAGTTTATTCTCTTTAAGATGCTACACAGAGTGTGTTCTACTGCACAGAAGATGCAGAAGATGAATGGTGAGAAGTCAAATTTATGTTTATGTTTTATGTTTTTATGTTTTGTGCAGTCTTTAACTAAAGACTGCACAAAACTACCTTTTGAGGTAGTTTCGTGCAGATGTTTTTGGCGTGTGACCTTTTTTTCATTTTTGGAAATCTGTTGTCTCTGTGCATATACTTTGATACTATGATAGAGAAAAAGTACACAAAAAAAATCAAAAACCCACAGGTGACATCATGTGTTCTATTTAACTTTGTTTTTTTACTTTCATTGCTTAGAGAAGATGTGCATAAATTAATATATTACCTTCAGAGGCCTTATATATATTCATGAAATCAGCTGATATGCTCGGCCAGTGTACACACAGGTAACTGAAATGTATATGAGCAATGGGAGACATTGTTGGTTCTGTCTGACCTCCTCCCACTCGCTCTGATCCTCAGTCTGTTCTTGTCTGTATAACAAATGGTTCAATTTTGGAATACAGAGAAAGGAAACCCCTAAACAATCCTCAGTGTGTTAAATAAGTGCGGTCCTTCTCTATGTGGATACACAGAGAAGTTTCTGGCTGCTTATGAAGAAGAGTATGGAAAAAAGCTTTCTGTCCTAAATGGAAGAAGACAGAGGAATCTGGTTACAACAATGAAAACTATTCCAAAACTGTTTTAACTTTTAATTGTACAGGTTTAAGCACTTGTCATTTTGAAATGAGAATGTTAACTGGTCCCCAGCTCCAACCATACATTCCAAATGCATGTGAAACAGCTATATACACCAATCAGGATGTTGAAGAACACCGGTGTAACAAACCTGCCTTTTTCTTTGCCCAATATCTGCATTGCTACAGTACCTTTTACCTCGTCTTCTATTCTTCATACAAATGTTTTATTAGTTAGGGCTGTTTCATACTATTACTATACAACTACCATTGTAAGATTTTTATGATAGCAGTGTCTTTGAATGTTCGTCACACAGGATTGGTTGATGAACATTCGTCTGTATTTTCTGTCTGCACTGAAGAAATGAATGAATTCTTGATATGAGTATTTTAAAGATAACTCCTGCAGTGTTACTGAGCTATGCTTTCAGCAGAGCAGGGACCGTCTTTGAACTGGATCTTGAGAAACACTCTGCAGCACCCACAGGAAGAGGTGAGTGTGTTCATAACATGGTAACTCAAACCCACTTCCACACACATTACACATCATGACACTTATCCAGCATCAGTGAATGGAAGAAGATACCCACACATCATTATTATTATCAATATTATATCATGTAAAGAGTTCTCCACTTTTTTATGAAAAGTTTAATAATAATCTTCGTCTTGCAGACTCTTTAAACTACTCTTTAATCTACAGTGTAGATTCTTTCAAACTACACTACTGAATGCAGGTATGAAACCCCAGAAACCCCTTAGTTTTATGGATTCTCTATTTTTCTTTTCCATAACAATCCTGGAATTGAACTCAAAATTATAAATACCTAGTCAAGTCAAGATATGTTAAGTCAATTTTATTTATCCTATATAGCCCAACAAAGCCCAATATCACAAATCAAAAATTTACCTCAAGGGGGTTTGAAATCTTGTAGCATATGACGCTCTCTGTCCTCAGACCCTCGAATTGGACACGGAAAAACACCCCAATGAAAACCCTTTAATCAAAAAAAATGGAAAAAAACCTCAGGAAGAGCAACTGAGGACGAATGCATCTTCAGGACGGACAGACAGGAAATAGATCTCATGCGTAGAGAATACACTACCCAAGTAGATTTACAGTATGGACAATCTGGATGACAACATTGTAGACTGTAAACATTAATGAAGAAAATGATCCGGGAGGACGTGGAGCAACTTCCGGGACCTGAGCCACACGACCTCCTGTCCACCGGGAAGACCTGGAGAGAGGACAGAACACACAAACACACGAGAGGCAAAACCAAGCACATCATTCACATGTCAGATACAAGGAGGAGGCTGGACTCCTGGAGGACAAAGATCCAGGTCCACATGTGGAATAAGGCACCGTCAGCCAGGAGAGGGAGAGAGAGATCCCAGGACGGCTGATGGTCCAGCACAGAGAGAGAGAGAGAGAAAAAGAGAGAGAGAGACAGCCTGGACGCTCACGTGCTTGAGGGAACAAACAAACAGAGGGTTAGAAAGATACAGAGGTTTTCAGAAAGTTTACAGTGATCTCATCTCATCGGTAGGACCACATGGACTATAAAGCATTTACTAAGGTTAAAAGACTCATTGTGACTGGAAATGACCTGTCGGTGGAAGAGTGGTAACAGGTACAAGGCCTCAGGGCAATCAAAGAATGAGCCACTAAGTGAAAGTTAAGGCATACGATGAGTTTTAATTTTGTCAGACTGTCTGATGTCAGCAGGGAGGTTGTTCCAGAGGAAGAGGACACGATAGGAAAAGGCCCTGTGGCCTGCTGACTGCTTGTCAACTCTGGGGACAGACAGAAGCCTTGTATTCTGCAAAAGCAGAGGTCCATGAACAGAACCCCGGGGTACTCCATATTTCACTTCAGTAGATAGTGATATAGTATTATTATAGGAAACATATATATATTTTCAAATAAGTAAGACTTTAACCATGTGAGGGTCAGGCCAGAGATGCCAAATTTGTTTTCCAATCAGTCTAGGGGTATGCAGGGATTTATGGTGTCAAAAGCTGCACTGAGATCCAGTAAGAGAAGCAAAGAGGTGGAATCTGAATCCATAGGAAGACCGCTTTAGCAAGTTTGCAGTGCAGTTTCAGTGGAATGACAAGCCCTGAAAGGTTCAAAAAGATTACTGTTAAAGGAGAATTCCAGTTTATTTCACCTTTATTTATTACCATAAATGTGGTTATTGTGGCTCTATAGGTTGTGCTAACTGTGCACTCAACATCGTAGAGAGTCAGAGAAACAAGGATTTGTGCCCAATAATGTATTTTGGGGCGAGTTAAGCCTCCTACAGCTTGCAATTTAAACATGATTTTACATGAATCATTTCAAACACTCAAAGTAAACACAGAAAGAAGCCTTCTGGAATGGCCATTATAGCTAAGTCTCAGTAATCATCTGGGGCAATTTGCCAAACCGACCTAATCAACCTGCATCTTCATATGTGCACACCACTTGAAATAAACTGGAATTATCCTGGAACTGAAAGGTGAGACAGGATTCTTTCTACTGCTTTTGAAAGTAAGTCTGTGTTCCTCTTTTCCCCGCAGATCATTGCTCTTCCTGAGCATATGTCCACAGTGTGGACGGGTTTGGTCTCTGTCCATATTCCAGCAGATGTGGATCAGCAAGCAGGAGTGCGATGAGGCAGGACCCTCCATCATCTACAGGAAGTGCCAGATCCTGCCAATAACTCGGTGGCAAAATAATCCTTGAAGTGCTGCTTACATTTCTTGCGCCTGTGGCAGCAGGCAGCATATATATATATATATATATATATTTACACCATTCAGCCACAAGATAAAAACCAGTAACTGGTTTTAATGTTATAGTTGATTGGTGTATATCCTTCCTAAATTGGTTACTGTGAGTAGTGTATTAATGGGATTACTGTTTACAGAACAATAACACAGGTTGTCCTCTTAAGTTGTTCTATATTTGGAAACAAAGTGAGGCAGTTAAAGGGATTACTCTCTGAAACCAAGTTTATCCAATACACCTCAACCTACCGCATGCAGCCAGGAGCAACTGGCTGCATATAGAAAGTCTGCTTCCCTCAGCTACACATAACACCTTACCTCACCAGCCACACAGCATCCTCTCTTCTCTGCTAGTTGCATTGTTTCACCTGCATCTAAAACAAGAGTATACACAAACATTATTTCCTGAATGAGAGGTGCTAAAATAATTTATTTGCTTTTCAGTCCAGATTTTGACCAAACAGCACTGAGAATACACTCATTTAGCTTTTAAACATCATTCATCTGAGCAGTGACCCGTCAAAAATTTCGGTTTTGTTATTACTGGGTCTCAGTACTGCATTTAACACAGCTGACCACAAGATACTGCTCAACAGACTGGAAAAGTGGGTGAGACTTTCTGGCACCGTGCTAAATTGGTTGATGTCATATTTTCAAGACAGGTACTACTTTATGTCAACTGGTAATCTGAGCGAACAAAAATCACATGTGGAGATCCTCAAAGGTCCGTTCTCAGGCCTCTTCTATTCAACATCTACATGCTCCCCCTTGCTGAGATTATGGAATATTATAACATCTCTTACCATAATTGTGCAGATGACACACAACTCATCCAGAACGCTGCTGCCAGAGTCCGCACAAACAACAAGAAAGTGGAGCACATCCCACCGGTTCTTAAATCACTGCACTGGCTTCCTGTGTGTCAAAGGACAGATTTTAAAATCCTATTACTTGTCTACAAAGCACTAAATGGTCTCGGGCCTAAATACGTCTCTGGTTTACTTGTGTGATACAAAGCATCCAGACCCCTCAGCTCATCTGGGACATGTTTAGTCGGTGTTCCCAGAGTCAAAACCAAACAAGGTGAAGCAGTTTAAAGTTTGTATGCTCCCCACTTGTGGAACAAGCTTACTGAATACCTGAGGTTGGCTGAAACTGTCGCCTCATTTAAATCCGGGCTCTATACAATATGTTTTGCTGCGGCTTTCTAATAGTTTAAACACTTAACCTCTTTTTAATCTTTAACTATTTATTTGCTTGTTTTTGCTTTTGTTTCTGTTTTTTTATTTTCTTTTAAATGCAATATTAATGCTTCTTTATGTCTTATTTATAATGTTTTTAATTAATCTATTCCTCCGTAAAGCACCTTGAATTGCCTTCTGTTCAAATGGCGCTATATAAATAAATTCGCCTTGCCTTATTGTATCTTCTATGTCACTCGTTTTTTGTTTATTTTCACCAATAGAGTTTTTTTTTAAACGTCAAACCTTTTACAGACATCAGGCTCTGTCAATGGCCAGACAGAAGTCATAAAAGAAGAACATAAACAATCAATATTTCCTGACTGATCAGTAGCTATAAAGTAGCTATAAAGGGTGAACAGTCTAAATGATGGGAATACATTTGCAATGAACTCTACTTATTCAGACATAAACAGAGGCTGCGGGCTAAAATCACTTGAGCGTGTCACTTTTTGCAACGCAGCTCATCACTATTATCTCACCCGGGGAGCCGCGGTGGACGGACGGATATGCTACTCCGGACAGGCCTGCGTCCCTGGCCTCTTCAACACACAAACCGGTGTGCGTGTGACGCAAAGGAGTCTACTTAAAGCAGGATTAGCGCTGAGCGGTGCGCTCCACACTGCGCTCAGTCTCACACGATCCGGCACAGGCTCTAAGGAGGGCTCTCCACTTCTCAGCGCCTGGAGTGCGGAGAGGACGGGAGCGCTCAGGCTGCCCACAGAGCTGCAAAGCGGGAGACGCACACACATCCATGCATTCACTGGATACTGTCGGTGCTCTCGGAAACATAGTAGGAAAATCCTAAGATCCTCCGCTTTTTGTGCACGACCCGAGCCTGCGTGTGATCTCCGAATGAACAATCATGGGGGAATGGACCATATTAGAGCGTCTCTTGGAGGCGGCTGTGCAGCAGCACTCTACTATGATCGGAAGGTAAGAGCTGTTGGAAAAGAAAGAAAGAGACGTGTGTCCTTCTCTCTCCTTGAAAAGGCGAATTGCATCTCCGAGGTTAATTTCGAGGGCAAGCAGAGATGTGGGTTTACTTCAGGAGGAATTAGACTGCCGAGGAGAACCGTGGGGTTGGACTGAGGCTGGCGGAGCGCTGTTATTTCAGCACTGGACAGCTCCCTCACAGCCGCGGAACCAGACAGGGACCTGACCGGTCCTCTGCCCCTACAACCTACACAACCCCCTCCTGTCCTTGCCTGATGGTCTGCCTGTTGAAACGCTGGTAGCGCTCTTTAATCATTAATGCTTCAAAGATCAGTTAAACGCCATTAATGAGACATACTTTTGGGTGGTCGGGTTGTGAAAAAGGCTTTTTACAGGTCAAATTCTACTTGGTGAACTGAAATGCAAAGGGATTCTTCAAAAACCTCTCAGCCCACAAGTACTTATTATTCATGGTTTTTATAAGTGATTCATAAAGCATTAGTGAAGGACTGAATCACCCATTGCTGAGGAAAGATTGTATTTATTTTCCCAGGGCTGACACTAGTTTTCAAATCATGCACGTTATTTCTCACATGAAAAATATGCAGATACATGCAATATATACAATGACACATGGTCATATAAGCACATATACAATGACATATAACATATACTCACATAATGTACACATTCACACGTACGCTACTTATGCACACATCTATGCATGTTGTTCAGCTGAGTATTTTATTCAGACCTATGATGGCAGAAGCCGTTAGTTACCACTTATAAACCCTTATAGGGTGACCTATTGGAAAAGTTAAACAGGTATGTTGTGGAGGGAAGGAATCCAGGTGTACACATAATTTATTTATTAGGTCTTTAGAGTTCATATGATATTATGGAACAGTAGTGTTTATTGGATTGATAATTCAAAATAATTATGTATTTTTTTCCCAGAGCTCTTATAAGCTCATTATTTTTGAAACACCTATGTCATTGGGGGAAAAAAAACCCAATAAAAATAAAAAAAAACGCTCAATGACAGTAGAAGATATGTCTTTGGATTTGAGTCATCTTGAATTGATCCTTATGCCCCCACGCCAGCAACAGACATGGCCAGAGGCATTATGCTTTCAGGTTGTCCATCTGTCCGCCTCATTCTTGTGAAGGAGGGAAATTCATTACACCTGCCACAAACATCCACTTGGGGTCAAGCATGAACTGATTAGAATTTGGTGGTCAAAGGTCAAGGTCACAGAACACATTTTTGGCCATAACCCACAAATTCATATACTAATTATGATAAAATACACTTAACACCTTTTATTAAAGTCTTCGCTACATATATCGTATGAGTCTAGACAGACATGGCTCTAAACTGCACCTTGACTGGTTGGCAGATGCATGCAACCACGAGTAAGTAATTCTAGCTTCCTTTAAGCATTGGTCTCCGTGTCAATGCAGTATGGAAACTCTGATATGAAAATCGTGTACTAATGCTTTATGCCTGTCTATATTATACATGAAGGTATTATCAGTAAGATAAAGTAATGTAAACCAAAAAGAATTCTGCCATCCAGGTGAAATTATTCCACTTGTAGTCTCTTTTATTTCATATTTCTTGAAACGTCAGATTTCTAGAAAAAGTTTTCCTAAAAAACACCTTTTAAGAAGACATAAGATGTAACAATAATGATGAGGTACAATAAATATTTGTTGTAGAAGCTTCAGCCTTTCTTTAGGAAGTGCATCACAGAGAACATCAGCCCTACTTTTACTGTTGTGTAAATGACCTAATCATTGTGTGGGGAAGCAGTTAAAGTGTAGCTTGATTTTAATTGCCTGCACTCAATGACAATATAATAACAACACTAAAAGCAGAAATGATGTTCACTGTGATGGATAACACAAGCAATTTACTTTCTCATAGAAAATGTATTGGAGCCAAAACATGGAACATTTACACATTATTTTATAACGCTCAGCAGAAATCTAAATTTTAAATGTAAAGGTAATTGTAGTGAATGAGCTAAAACATGCAAAAGCAAAGGAACTCCGCCTTAAAAAAATAAAATAAAATAAACGTGCCCTAATGCTAGCTTCTGTAGCTGCTACTGGACAGTCAGTAAAGCTAAGCTACGCTTCTATTAGGAGCTACAGCTCAGCATGGACAACCTCACATCTCTCCTGTTCAGGATCTGGACCCTTTTAAAGTTACAGTATGTCCACCTGTGACCCCTTATTACCAGTTGCATACGGTAAATCTATTGATTTTGAACAGTTCAACCACAGAGTTTTTCCCCCTTTTTCTCCTGAATCATTTTTAGTTTCTGGAATAAGCAAAATTATCCAGTATTTACAGAAAAAGGGGCACAGATGAAAAAATAAATATAACTTTTTTGTAGCAGTAATTGATTTTTTTGAAACCGGGTGTGTCCTGCCTTTTGGCTTTGCTCAAATATATTATATTTGTGACAAGTTCAGTATCACTGACTAATTCTGACTTTGTGAAAAAACTCCAAAGAGTTACATTTCAGAAGAGACCAGGATCACATGTGTACTCAAAAGGGCTCAAGAAAATAATGATTTTGAGGCTTGTTCACAAAAAGAGGGTGTGGAACTAAAACAACTACTGTAAAAGTGAATATATTTCTGTTGCTGATTTTCCCTCAGAATCCTGCTGACTGTGGTGGTGATCTTCCGGATTCTAATCGTGGCGATAGTCGGCGAGACTGTGTACAATGACGAGCAGTCGATGTTCGTGTGTAACACTTTACAGCCAGGCTGCAACCAGGCCTGCTATGACAGGGCTTTCCCCATTTCCCACATCAGGTACTGGGTGTTCCAGATCATCATGGTGTGCTGCCCCAGCCTCTGCTTCATCACCTACTCTGTGCACCAGTCCGCCAAGCAGAGGGAGCGGCGCTACTCCACGGTGTACCTCTCCCTGGACAGAGAGCAGGAATCAATGAAAAGAGACGACAGCAAGAAGATCAAGAACACCATCGTGAACGGAGTCCTGCAGAATACTGAAAACTCCAACAAAGAGGCAGAGCCCGACTGCCTGGAGGTCAAGGACATCCCAAACTCAGCCCTGCGAACTACAAAGTCAAAAATGAGAAGGCAGGATGGCATCTCCAGGTTCTACATCATCCAGGTGGTGTTCAGAAATGCACTAGAGATAGGGTTTCTGGTGGGTCAATACTTCCTGTATGGATTCAATGTCCCTGCAGTGTATGAGTGCGATCGATACCCTTGCATAAAAGATGTCGAGTGCTATGTTTCCAGGCCCACAGAGAAAACTGTGTTTCTGGTCTTCATGTTCGCAGTCAGTGGCATTTGCGTGGTGCTGAACTTGGCAGAGCTCAACCATCTCGGCTGGAGGAAGATAAAAACTGCTGTGAGAGGAGTGCAGGCCAGGAGGAAGTCCATTTATGAGATCCGTTCCAAAGACTTGCCCAGGATGAGTATGCCAAACTTTGGGCGCACTCAGTCCAGTGACTCTGCATATGTGTAGCTGTGTGGCACACATACATGAGGAGGCTGCAGGACAGCTGTGCAGAAACCAGTTATCAAGAATGACAAACAAAACATTCAGCATAATAATTCATTTATTAGTATTCAGTCTTCAAATGAAACAGAGGTAACTAGATTTCCAGTGAAATCCAACAGCTGTCAGAAATTTGGTCTTTTTTGAAACTCTCTGAAACAAAGCAGACTGCAGTAGAAACAACTATAGTTCTCTCCCCCATTTGCAGAATGTTTTAGTGATGGTGATTCATTAAGACTGGACATTTTCCACAAGATGGAACATTTATCTTGATGACATCGTGTTGAATTTGGCAGGGTATCGATTTTATTTGTGTTTTATAGAGAGACAAATGGGCCACATGTGTCTGTCAGTTTTTGAGCAGAAGGCACTGATGAGGAATTAATGTTTTCTTTGTTTGTAAAGTGTTTCTTAAAAGCATAAAATTGATCCACTGCATGGTCAAATGCATATAGACACCTTTGCATTCCAGCCATATGTGGTAGTTGATTATGTGATTGTGACACCCTGAACAACTACCAGCCTACCAGCCTCCATTCCTCTTGTTTGGAACCTGGCTACAGGGATTTTCTCCCGTTCAGACACCAGAGCATTAGTGAGGTCCAGCACTGATGTTGGTGATAAGGTCTGGCTCACAGTCGGTGTTCAAGTTCATCCCAAAGGTGTTGGATGGGGCTGAAGTCAGTCAACTTCTTCACAGTAAGCTCCAGCTCCAAAATGCTGGATCCTGCTCTTCCCATAATGCAACCAGATACTGTCTTTATCAATGCCATGTTCACATATTATGAGATGGATGGTAGCAGTGGAAGAGATTTCCATGTTTACGACTTGCAAGCGTTCACATCATCAGTTAAATCAAGAAGGCTATGTGATAGCACAGTTGGTATTTTGGGGGTTAAAAATATAGTGTATTGACAATGTCGTAGGCTTTGGCTGATGGGAGGCATCTGCATTTGTTTGCCTTTTCAGGAACTTCCGTATTTTCAGGCACCAAGTTGGTTATAGTGAAACTTTCAGAAAAATCCAAATTTCCCAGTTGCAGTTACATGTTAGATGTCAAAATGCTATTCAAAAGTTGGTGACCAGTTATAACAGCAAGTCCCATAGGACATGAATGTGGCATTTGACTCTCCCTGCCTGTCTGTCAAATTCCACATTCCTGATTTGTAACCCAGGCTTTCTGCTATAAATTTGAAGTCTCCAAGCCCAATTCCAGAGTCTGAGGAATAACTGCAGAGTCTCAGACTTGACAAAGCTCCTCCAGAACGACAAGACCATATACAGCTGTTATGTATACCCCACCTATTCATGTGTGAAATAGGTTATGTGCTCTTTGAATTGGACTTTAGAGACCTATCCCAAACCATTATAAACAGTATAGATGTTTTGGCCATGCAGTGTATCAGATTTCTGAGGTTTTCTGATGTCCAGATGGACACTGAGTATATTCTTGCACTAATGAGCCAAATGATCATGCCTATCCACTCGGATCTGCGATGGTGTTTAAGTCACATTCTCGTGGTTCCAAACACAACTTATACAGTAAAGCACCCAATTTGGCAGTTTAGAGGGCAAGACTTATTTTGACTTTACAATACATCACACAATCTTACAGTATAGCTTTCATCTCAAATATCTATCCCTTAGGAATCTCATTGTTCTGGTTGCCTGTGCTCGCACCCCTGACCTTAACCTAAATGATCAGTCCTTTGCTTTAGCTGAAGGAAGGTGGCGCCTGGAAACCTGTCACCATTTTTTTTTTTCTGTTACACCCAAGCGCCCATTTCTTTCATTTGTGATGTTTATTGTTTTCATGTCATCAAGTGCCATACATGTACATACCTCTATCCAGAGATATAAGAAAACATGAAATCTCACTTTGGATTATCAAGACATCCTCTATCATCTGAAGAGCTGTATGGAAATAGTGCTCTACTGTCATCTTGGATTTCCATTTGCAACACAAAAACCAACCAACCATTACATATTCCAGGGTTATTGATCTAATTGTAATCTGGACTCACTTGATCTTAATCAAGCGAAGCATAAATCTGAATTTCATTTGGCAAACAGGGGTTGCATTACTGTCACTGGTGCTACCATTTTCAAGTATAATCTAAAGTATGTCCCTATTGAACAACTATGAAAGCATCTGTAATAAAATGGAAGCCATATGAACAAGATAAGTGGTGTGTCAGTTTTAGGTTTTCAGCACAGCTGCCTACAAGGGTATCAACAGCTGCTCTCCTGTTGGACAGGCTGTACATGGAGAGATGGGAAATGAATTTTTTCTTAACCCTCTGAATTGAGGTGACAGCTGTATTTTTCTTCTTGTCAAAAACTCACTTTCTGACTTCTCTGCTCTCACTGTGGCTTTCAGCTCCAAGCCCACTGTTTACTACTGAAGACATAAATCTGTAAATCTGAAATGGGTACTTTGTTGGTGCTTCTGAGAAAATGCATCTACGCATCCAGGAAGCAGGACACACAGAATGTGAATATTCTGGTATATGATTGATAGTGTGTATGAATGTAGACAGGAGACAGCGCAGCAGAGTGAGCAAGTCATGCTGCCAAGATGACTCTGCAACTTTGAGGAGAAAAACTGGAGGACAGAGCCCGATACATCAGTCTTAGCTCCAGGTTTTTAAACAAAGCATGAAACAGTAGCTCACGTGTTACAGAGGACATTTGAACTGCCACGGATCAGAAATTATAAACAACCTTTAGAGTTGTCTGAAGACCAAAAATATCTATAGTATCTCTTAATGAGTACGTATATGATCATTGGAGAGTCTATGTGCCCAAATAGCAAGCAAGCATTGTTATCTTAAAATCACTTCCAAACTGTAAAGGTAACCAGTGAATTGGAGCGGGGGTAACAGGTTTTTGTCAGTGCCTTCCAAAACATGACCTTTCAGTAACTTGCTTGAGGTTAGAGGGAGACCCTGGCATTAACACGTTTCTTGAGTGATCGGATCACAAGTGGACAGCACTAAATACAAGTGTAGACGACCACCAAGATGCATTGTGATCCGATCGCTCAAACCACTGACCGAAGTGGTCTGGGACGCATTTGACCTCATCTTTTGTAGTGTAAATTATAATGGGTCCTGTACCTGACAAGGACGTAATAGGAAAATATGTCATCAATGCAGGATGTGGTTGTTTGTTTTGGTAAAAGCGTACCGTACCAAGTGGTCAGCTGGACACTTTGGAGATGCATGATAGACACAGGTGTTAAACAGCGATGTGTCTCACCTGTCCACTTGTGTTCACCCAAGATGTACGTTAATGCCAGATGTGAACAGGGTCAGAGATCTTTGGTTCTCTCTCAGTCTGAATATTTGCTCTGCCCATCTGCCCATATCAGACAGATCTCACCGCACTTCAATGAAGCAGTCTCTGTGTGCAAGTCAGACACTTTGTTCACACATTCATCCACCCGACCACCTCCTGAGGTTTTACCGCTCTGTAATTACATCATGTACCTTTGCTTCTGACAGACAAGAGTCATTATTCACATGACCACAAGAAGTCCTTGTCGGGAAAACTTAAACATCAGTTTAACATTATTTGAACAAACTATCGATAACGTCATGATGAACCAAATAAATCATCACCCTAATGTTAACTGCCCCCTCTCTGAGCTTCATAAATTTAGTGGAAATAAAGAAGCTACTCCAGCTTTCAAAAATGAAAACTAAATCTCAGGACTCTGAGCAGGGGTGAGGAGAGTTTAGTGATTAGAAAGTCACAGATGAATATGCAAAATGGAGAATTACCCCAGCACCGAGACGGTTTTGGACCTGGCAGATTGGATTACCATTTTCTAATATTTCAGTGATAACCCAGGAGTACTGGGCTACACTGGCACCAATACATCCTGCTAAAAATAGCTGGAGTGTTTGAACACACACGATCAGTGTGTGTTCACATGCCCTCCCTGCTCTGTACACACAGCATCTTTTGTATGCAAAGTACTGGGACTGAAGTGAAGGCTGTAGCCAGGAGTGGTCCACTGTGACAAGCCATGATCTGGTGTCAGTGCTTTCTTCTCACCATGCTTTTACTTTGAAACATTTGAATATGTAGCAGAGTTCACTTTGTATAACAGACTTTTTATTTTTATCATGCATCACAACAAAGACGAGTTTTTACTTTTGAGGGTGTTAGATTCCTCTTCTATTCTATTCTTCTCCATTCCGCCTTATTCCACGTCACTTTCTTGAATTCTATTCTGTTGTGCTTTCCCTTCTAATCTGTCCTGTTATGTTCTTTTCTGCTCTGCTCTGTTTTGTTCTCAGTCAAACAGCCTCAGCCTCCATTGTCACTGTGAATGAGGAGCAGCCGGGGGGTTGTGTGAGCTCAGCTCTACTCTTCACACTCTATGCAGATGGTTGTTAAACTGGTGTTCCAAATACATTTCTGTTGAAGTTCACAGATGAAGCTACTCTGTTGTCTGTGTTCGGTATTGAAGATGATCCTTGTCTTCATCTGTATGTTGCTGAGAGAAAAGATTTCATTCATTATTAATCCAAAGGAATTACATCTGTAGCAAGGTACAACATAGTTACTTTCTAAGGATACTGAGGTCATTTGGAGCAAATAGACGTCTTTATTATTTTTGCAGTCAATAATATAAATACTGTTATGCAGTAAGGAATCAGTGCCTAGTACAGTAAAGCTATCACATGCATGGGAACATGTTTTCAGTGAGGGGTGCTGCACAGTATAAATGCGTGCATGACTATGTATGTGTTTTACACACATTTTACACACTTCCCTTCAACATGTAACAAGTTACTTTCACTTCCTGTCAATAACTTGACCAGGAACACACTACAGTATTATTCATTTATCAGCATAGGCACAAACACTGTACATACTGTACATCCCATTAGGTTTAGCACCATGTCAGTTTTGTTCCTCAGTTAATCAATTTTATATTTTTTTATACATACATATTTTTTTATATATCTTTTACCTTTTTTTTTAAACAACTACAACAACTATACATCAATAACAAACAATACTAGTTGATCAAATTCAGTACAATGTTCATATATTTTACCAATACTTTCTTTATCACCAAACAACTAAGGTCCATTCACCTTTTATTTATGGATATTTGAAAGTTGTTACTGTTTCCTAACACTCACAAATTAAATAATCTTACTCCAAAGAAACAAACAACCATACATCAATAACAAAAAAAAAACAAAATTACGGACTAACTGACTTTTAAGGTGCCAAAGATGGCCTTGCGTTCCACTGTGTGCTGCAAAGATTTGTATCAAAGGCTTGATGTCCAACATGTCCTGATGGACGTGCAGCAAAGCCTTGTTTTTAGCTGCCAAAGTGTGGAGAATGACCTCTCGTCGGAGCCAACAGACACAGGCAGGCAGATACCAAGTTCCATAAACATCTCTCATGCAGTCGCCCCAGACAATCTGGAACGTCAGACGGCCGTTCTGTGTTCGTTCCCGTTAGTAATATCACCCAGAAGTGTCGGTTGTTACATTGGAGACGCATCAGCTGTTAGTCCAAAGAATATGCGCTCTCTTGCCTCAGGCACAATTTCTCTCCAGACTGATTGTGCCAAAATTTCTAATATTTCATCTTGAATGGTGTCGGACATCCAGTCTCTTTGCTGAAACCACTCACGTGCACTAGGCAAAGCATAGGTCCGCTCCATCATAAGCTGCCATAAAATTCCATCCCAATGGCTATGCCCCCACAGTGGAAGCCCCTCACATCCAGAAATGTTATGGATCTAAAAAAGTTGCTCGATAACTGTCTTTGTAACTTTCAGCCTGTTCAGAAAGCAACGCAGTAATAGGTTTGTGGCTGAGAGATGAAAGCATTGTGACTGATTCCAGATGCATGTCAGATAGATCATGGTGGGCGAACTTGGTGGTCGCTTTGGCCAATTGCAAAATCCTCCATTCCCGAGGGACCTATATTTCCTTTAATGTTGTGGAAATCCCTCTCTCTTGCCTTGTAGCAGAAAAAGCAAAAACACAGTTCTTAAATGACACAGTGCATTCACTTCCACTTTGAAAACCAGCCTGGCTGAAATGATCGTTCATATGTTTCTGTCCCAGATCTCCTTCCTGGAGCTTGAGTTTGGCTGACATGACTTCTCAAGTCCAGAAGTGGGTGATACAGATGTGCGGTTAGTTGCCATCTCTTGCGTTAGCGAAGGCCTATCCTCCTGCTCTTGAACTGCTCCACCAGCGAAAGAGCTTGGTATGATGGCTGAAGATTGAGCAGGTGTAGCAGACACAGCAACTGGACACCACGTCCTCTTGTTCTGTGTCAATTTTCATTATTTTTGGGCTTTTAGAAGTGAAAAAATCCAATATACTTTTCTGTGCCATTGATTAACTCAAACCCAAGTTTAGCTGACCCTGACCCTTACACTTTGACCTAATTAAATTCCCCCATTTTAAACATTTTTTTTCATATATTTTCTGAAAGCCACCTTATAATATGCTGTTCAGATAGAAAAAAAATGTTCAGATAGCCCATTAGTTATGGTGAAATAGACTACTTTTTACTCACTGCGTGTTCCACCCCTTGTCAATAAGGGGTCCCCAGCACCCCTTAAATATAGCAATATAGCAACACTGGCCCCAGAGAATTTTATCCCTACTGTCCCTACTGCACTGTGGACTTACAGTATATGTGGACTGGTTGATGATGGGTTGAGGGGCAAGGTGCAGTGGTTAGCCCTGTCACCTCAATCAAGAAGGTACTAGGTTGGGCCGGGGCCTTTTTTGGGGGGATTTCCATGTTCTACCTGTGCCTGTGTGGGTTTCCTCTGGGTACTCCCACAGTCCAAAGACAAGTAGCTTAGGTTGGTGACTCCAAGTTTCCCGTAAGTGTGAAAGTGAGTGTGAATGGTTGTTTGTCACCATATGTCAGCCCTGTGACTGTCTGGCCAGGGTGCACCTCGTCTCTTGCCCAGTGTTAGCTGAGATCAGCTCAAGCCTCTTGGAGACCCTTATGGACAAGTGGGTATAGCTAATGGATAGATGGATGGATGAGTGGATGGATGAATGGGTTGACAATAAAGTTTTCCAGAGTCTTCTGTTCTATTCTGTTACTCTGTTCTCTTTTATTTCATATTATTCTACTCGTTTTATTTGCTCTATACTTCTTCACTCTGTCACTTATCGTTTATCTGGCTGTTTTTGACTCTCCTCTCATGTCAGACACTCATGTCCACTTTTAGCTCAAACACTATCATATTTAAAATTTTAAAGCGCCTTCATTTTTTTCTTTTGCATATGTGTGTGTGTGTGTGTGTGTGTGTGTGTGTGTGTGTGTGTGTGTGTGTGTGTGTGTGTGTGTGTGTTTGTGTTTGTGTATACACTCAGGAGAATATATAAACCAGCCAGAGCCACTCAGAGCTTCTTCAGACACACAGCCACTCAGCATAAATATTCATGCCCCACAGCAGATACAGTGTAAACTTAGGATGAATAGCTGTGTCTGTCAAACACAGTGTACCAGAGACTGTGATGAGTGGTCAACAGTTTTTGAAAGAAGCTGCTGACCCAATTCAATTTTCAGTTGAATCCATCAAGTTGAAATGATAATGTTGACTCTGAGCAGTTTTCTCAGTGTCAAGTTTATTCTCCCACTTGACGGAGTGGAACCAGTCTAGTTACATGTCTTGAAAGTAGCAGTCTCTACAACACAGCTGGACAATACAAACAGCAGGGGTTTTATGTAAGCACAAATTACACCTATATATTTATGTATTGTCAGTCTAAGGAAGTCGCAACCTGAGCACACACCCGGCATCAGCATCAGTGACTCCACATTGGAAAGAGTGGAGAACATCAAGTTCCTTGGGGTGCAGATCTCGCACAGTCTCACCTGGTAGATGAACACGGGTCCAGCAGAGACTGCACTTTCTCAGGACACTAAAGCAACATTCTACAAAGCCACTGTTGAGAGTGATTTTCATGTAATGCATCTCTACTTGGTACTCCAGCTGCAATATCAGTTACACCCAAGCCCTGCAGAGAGTAGTCAGGGGAGCTGAGAAGGTCATAGGCGTCCCCCTACCCTACATTCCCGCAAAAGCCACTGAACATTATAAAGGATCCTTCACACCCCCTTCACAGACTGTTCGATCTTCTGCCATCAGGCAGGAGGTGTCAAAGAATCAGAGCAAGGCAAACAAGACTATTAAACAGCTTACTCCCAGAGGCTACCAGGCTGAATAACTGAATAACCGAGCTATCTCTCTCTGATCAGTTGGAGCAATAACAGATCCTTAATTTGCACATTTTTTAAATCTGCACATTTGATCTCTAAGGTACTCTTAATTCTCTACAATTTGCACATTATTTTACTATTGTTTCATTGTTTTAAACTATAATAACTATGTTATTTTAATTATATTTATGTTTTATGGGCGTTTTTTTGCACCTTGATCCCCAACGGATTTGATTGATTAATTGGACTTGATAAAAACCTAACAATGAGTTATGCGTTAATTATATAGTAAGGAGTATTTTTACATACTGTGCATTCCTTGCTATGTAGTGCAATAAGAATGACAGCATATGGCATTGAAATGGGGGGTTTTCAGCACCAGAGAAAAATTCATCTTTAACACTGAATCGTCAGGCTAAACTTAGTTTAGTGAATCATCTGTCACTGACCGAACAACCCGTTTTCATTCCAGGGTCAAATGCTGACGCTTTTTCAAACCAACTTTCATACATGCAAGGTATCTTCTAGCATCTCTATAGTGACACACAGGGTTTTCCATTGACTCCAATGTAAAACTACCCACGGCATATTGGAGGGCGGAAGCAGTGTCAGGATTTTCAAAGTAAACGAAAAGTGAACGCCTGTTTTATGACAGGAGGCACTGCCACCAGTCTGCTTGGAGACACTTTTTGAACTATGGTAAACTTTTATGCGTCTGTTTAACATTAACTAACTGTTGTTGCTAACTGTGAGCTAACATTAGCCCGTTATGTTACTGTATGGATCAGCTGAAAAAGTTTGCAGTTTTTAAGACAGCATAGTATGGAGAGAAGAAGTTATAGAACAAACACCAAAATAGGAACAAACAAATGTGTTGAAATGTAATTATCTACAACCCTGTGTCCCAAAAAACACATTTATTAATTAGCCTCAGAACTTACATAAAGAGGAAGGCAATGAGGATTATGTTATTTTATCAATACAATGAGTAAGTTTAACACTGACATGAAGCATAAAACAGTATGTGTTTAATTTTTCTATACTTAAAAAAAAACATGTTTTTTCCAAAACCTTAATCAAAGTCTTATTGCATAAATCTTACAATATACTGGAAGCATGACATAAACCCTGGTCTCCAGTGTCAGTGCCAGCGCCTGTGGTCAGACACAGTGTCTGTGGTTGTAATAACAATAAAATGTGATAAAAGACACTGGCAGTGTCTGTCCTTCGTACAAAAGTATTGACACTTGTTATACCGGAAAATAATCCGGGATGTTTCCCTCTAAAATGTATCTGTCAAAATCATTTAGTTGTATATAAATTTAACACCTAGGAGACAGTGTTGAGCAGTGCTTACTTAGGCCGAGTTCAGCACTATACTGAACAATGCAGCAGCAGACTGAAGAAAATATTTCTGAACTGTAAACACTCAGCTCAGCCTTCTGAACGTTGTTGTAATTGACTGTCGATGTGTGTTTTAAAGGTGATGCGACGCTTATGTTAGAAAACAATGAACAAACTATAAAATCATTTATTATGAATAACATTACACATTACATTGGACAAAACATAGTGATTTGAATCAGCAAAGTGATTCAAATCACAAGTGATTTTGTGATTCACAACTGTAATTCAATCTGGTATTTTGCATGCCGCTGTATTCTCGATCTTTCACACAAAACAGCAAAGACTTTCAAACAGTCTCTCCTTGAAAGACATAGTTACAGCCAGATTTTGTGATGACTGAAATAAAGAGAGCATGAGGGAGAAGTTCAAGTCCTGTTTACTTCCTCATTTCCACACACCTGATCCATCACTGTGTAAAGTTGCATCAGCAGGACGTTTGAAATGCTTTTCAAGTATCCGTTTGGGAAAATTGGCTCATTCATGAATCTCAGAAATACTGAGCAGAATTATTTCTCATAATTTAACTATTCGTCCACCGATATGGTCATCGCAGTCGTCATGATAACACTGAAAGAGAAGCTCTTATGCTGGCCTGCCGAAGAGTGTCTGAACTAATGTGTCCCTTTCTTCAGTAAAATTAAATGAAAAGAAGCCAAGCAGCAAAGAAAGTATACCATTAAATCTGAGCAAGAAAACACAAGGCAACTCAACTTGTATACACACATTATGTATACACACATTTATTCCTACAAACTAAAACTACTACAACAAAACTAGCCTGCTATACAGCCACACAAATAACTAACACACTAACCAAGTAAGACTTTAACTAAACACAAACACAGACGATTCAATATCAAATAAATGGGGAATAAATGACCCTTCATATTATGAAATGAAATATGAAATATGAAATGGTAAAGTATATTTAAAGACAAAGTCACAAAGTTACTTGAAAACAGCTGGTAAAGTTGGTGATTTGAAATGATCTTTAACACCTGTGTGCCCGTGGAGTTGTAGCAGTCATGTCAGTGCAGGGGTTGTCTGGTGGTGACGGGTGGTGTAGAAAGGGCCTGTGGAGGGTGGAAGGAGTGATGGACGGGGGCCTGTACAAAACAAACTCAAAAATGCCTTCAGGTCAGGGTCTTGTATGGGAGTTTAAAAAGGTTAATCACCAAGGAATGAATGTGAACAATGGCACTTTTCTCAGCTTTCTGATTGGGTGTGTCTGTGTTTGTGTGGGTTTGAAACATACAATTAGCTTCAGCTTGTGGGTCCATAACTGAGTCTGGTACTCTAGTAAATGTTGTCAGAGGTTTTTTTGATTCAGACTTTATGATTGTAAATCCAATTCTTGCTTGCAGAGTTATAGGAGGCTGAAGTACCCTCAATGCATGGTATTTTTAGGATCCACTAATGGGCATAGATTTCACACTGTGTGTTTTGCACTGGCTTTTTGTATTCCACAGTTGTTCAGGGGTGCATTTCCCGATATTCTGATGGGCTTTTAAAGGTGTATCCAAGAAGCTCCCAACTGGGGAGCAGCGTTTCTCATTATTCTCAAGCAACTAACTAGAAACATTTGTGAAGTGTACATTATCAGGCTGTTTTGTATTTTATCGATATAGCCCACAGCACAGGAGACTACTATTGTGCAATCATTAATGGCCTCAATAATCCCTCTGTTCTTTCATTCATGGAGTGATTGCTGTGAGAAGAAGGTTTACAGTGGAGATGTTTTTGATGTGTGTTACTGAAAGAGTGTGGTTGTCTTCGCTGTCACCATCCCCACTGGCAACAGAAATATATATATTTACATTTTATGGAAGTTGCACATTAGTACAGAGCAGCCTATAACATAGCTATGGAGTTTATGTGCTTATGCTCTATTATCGTACCGTAATCCCCTAAAACCAAACTACTGTTTATTACAACATTTTGCTTTCCTACAATGTACTCAGCAAAATAATTGCTGAGATCTTAAAGCACAGTCACATTACTAAAATTAGGTCAGACAGAAACATGAGCGGTCAAACAATCAGACAGGTTGTAAACAAACTGAAAGTTTTGCCAGATTACTGCCAATTTATTTAGAGCTAAAAGTGAGCACACCCCTTACGTCAGAACTTTGTGCACACCTAAAGTGAGGCCTTGGCCACACTGAGCACCTGACCTGTGCATGATGGCCACGGAACCTCTTGCTACTCATTTTGGCAGCCATATTAACAGGTTACAGCGCGAGAGGTGCATTTGAGGTGCGGCTCACGCTTCATTGCAGCAGTGCATTCTCTGGAGTACCAGCATGGAGCCTATTTTTTACGCATGAGGCGCATGCTTCTCAGCAAAGAGAACCGTGCGATAGAGGGGAAAGATCTGTTGATAGTCATATTGACATCATACCAGCAACATTACGTAAAACTGACATCTTTTACCATATTTTCAACGTCTAGGCTATATTTGAATATTTCACAGACATGAAAAAATATGAACATTATAATTTTATTCATTTGAGCAATTGCTTGTTATTAAAGGAGAAAGTAGAGGCTGCATGTGTACTAAACAATCATTATATTATGTCAGTAAGTTAACACACCATTAGTTGAAGGGTAGTCTTTCTCTCTCTCTCTCTCTCTCTGTCATCGATGGCCATTATCAAAGGAAAACTCAGTAGTATGGCAGTAGCAGCACTGCAGCAGCAACGCTGGTGATGTGGACATGTGTTTGACCTGCAGCAGTTCAATGAGGTAGCCGTCACGCACAGGTGAGGTAGGCGGTGTGGCCCAAGGCTAAGCAGAGTAGGTTAAAGTTGAAGCAGGAAGCAGGTCTGGAAACTGTGATGCATGTTTACTGTTTACTGTTTATTTTTCAGATGTGATGTACTTTCCTGATGTGTGAACATGCACTCAGGTGCTAAGGATTACAAACGTAGATATTGGGACAACTCCAAAGAGTTTGCTATTGTTACAGTCTTAGTGGAACTGGAAGTTTAAAATGTAAAGTTAGTCCAGACGGTGGCACTAGACGAAAGGTCATGGGCAACAAAAGGGTGGATCCTCCAGAGAGCAGGAATGGAGTCAGTACATTGCATTGTAATCTGTTTATGAAATTGTGGCTTATGAAAAGTTTTTTTTGCAGCTGGAAATGTTGACCTGGTAGTGGCATCAGTGGGCAGGCTTGGGCCACCACCTAGGCAAGCAGTGCAGATTAGAACAACACTCCACCTCCTTATGCCCCACTAACTGATTGAGACTGAAGCAGGATGCTGCTGAAATAGAGCATTCAGTGCTGAGTCAACCTTCCCTGGAGAAATAAAGGTTAAAAAAAATCTCCTCTGTCTTTCTCTTACTCTCACTTCTTCTGTCACAGTGTGCCATGATCTGTCTAACAACACAGAAATACCATCAAACAAAAATCTTTATCTTTTTTAGTATCACATCTCACATCATAATGTAAGAATGGATGCAGGGTGGTAGCATCACAAGAACAGCAGATTGGTATCTAATTTCCCCTGGCAGTGATATGGGGAGACATCAAACAGAGCATAAATAGCCCTCTGTCCAAAGATATCAGAGTTCTCCTCTACCTATCTATCTGCCCCTCCATCCGGCACCATGAAAGCCACTCCTCCTCTCGGCAGGAGCAGATTAAAGGCTTCAAAGTGAGCTGTCGAGCTGCGAGAGGCAGGAGATGACTGATGTTTAGAGTGTCCCTGAGGTTAAGTCACGTGTATGAACACTCCTCTGAAAGGTCTAATAGTGGATAGGTTCGCTGACCCATTCATTCACCCTGACCTTCTCCGGACAAGGTTTTGAGGCTTTACAAAAACATCCCACTACTTGCACCATATCTCCTGACAGACGAGAAGTCATCATTTACAACATCAGCATACCTGGTATTTATGCATTTGAAAAAAAAAAAAGATGCACACACTGTTTTGGTAAGGATAAATCAACAGGTAGTTTGGAATGACATTTTCATTTGATTCATTAAATGAAATAAAATGAAGCCATATCCACAAAGTCTGAGACCAAGTTCCTATGGTCTCAGACTTTGGGACTCCACTGTATGTCACTGATTGCAAAAAGATTGAAAAGGAAAATCCTTTAAACTGAAACACTGTTCAGAGGGACACTACAGCCAAGTTTACTAGAGCTAGATGTTGCTCTTTTCCTTACATCCCACAATACAAACAAACAATGTACTGATGCCTGTAGTGGGTTTGAAAGTGTTCATTTTGTGTGACAGTGATGCTAGAATTCATTTCAATTATTCAGCCTATATTCTGCGAGTGTGTTATCAAACCTCACTAAATCAATAAACTATCAAAGCACATTTCTTAATGCTAAATATAATAATAATAAATATAATAAAAATCTAAGTCTATTTTACATTGTCACATCCATTTTGCATTGGGTGATGGTGCAGTGGTCAGCACTCTCACCTCACAGCAAGAAGGTTCTGGGTTCGCCGGGGGCCAGGGGCCTTCCTGGAGTTTGCATGTTCTCCCCATGCCTGCATGGGTTTGCTCCAGGTACTCTGGCTTCCTCCCACAGTACAAAGACATGCAGGTTAGGTTAACTGGTGACTTTGAAGGTGCCCGTAGGTGTGACTGGTTGTCCGTTTCTCTGTGTCGGCCCTCTCTGGAAATCTGCAAAAAGTCTACTTCATGGCCTCTTGGATGAAATGTGGATTTGGACGGTTGTCAGCACTTGTGGACATTGGGACTCAGCGCTACTGTCCTCTCTCAATAGCAAAGGCAGAAGTAGCCCACCATAAAAGACTTTAGAAAAAGAGGTAGCAGCTAGTAGTCATTTGGGCATGTGACTTCCACACTGACCGTTGTCACCAGCAAAGTCATTAACCAAAACAAAAGAAGAAAAAAGAAAGCCCCTGTCCAGTGTTGAGCAACTGTAATATTTTGTTATGTACAACCCAGTAAGAAACCGACACAAACAACAGCTTCAAAAGTTGAACTGAGCAGAGTCTGACGTCTATTTTTTTGTTGGACAAGGCAGTTATCAAAATCTCAGTTATGTGTATTCTGTCTCCAAGATCCTTGTTCAGTTATCAGTTTACATTTCTAAGCACAGCATAATGTGACAAAATACATCCTCCGCTTGGGTGACCCAGTACACATTAAACCCATAAAGGAATAATTAACCTTTTTTTAATATATTTAAAGAGAAAGGACTGTCCGTTCATAACTCATATGACAGGTTTGGACCAATGGTAAATTTCATTTGTACCTAAGAGGATATTCCAAAAATACATATGCGTGCAATTCTTTTTGACAAAAAAGGATTTACAAGAGTTAGCACCACACAGAGGGAGAAATACCAAATATAAGGTATACCTGCACTTGTAACTTATATTAAACGTAAGGTTAGGTTTGTGTCAGATGACAAGCATGCAGTAAGAGAGAACTTTTTTGGCTCATATGAGCTCACTGTGTAGATCTTTGAGAGAGGGGCTGCAAAAATGCAAATAAAGCTGAACTGTCACCCAACAGAAATACATCAGAGCAGTTTTTCCAGAAATAGTGTTCTAAAGATGTGGTAACACGCCTGTAACCCCTTGTGCGCCAGAGGAGGCCATTTACCTACCTGTAATAAAAGCTTGTTTTAGACCCAAGGTCGGAAAATACATATACGTTTTAGTGTGGAGTTACCTTTTTGTGAAGATTGAGGGCCGCAACTTCTTGTATTTACAGGAAAAAATATCATATTTTAATAATATTTGATTACGTAGTAGTTCTAAGCACATTTGATCAGTTTGATTCATCACTAGATCTGACTGTACTGCCTGTGTTAATATCACACAACGCTTACCTCTGAACATAAACACAGTGCTATACCTAATAAAGTCTATCATCCACTGCTGCAAACTGTGAGTCATAAATACGTAAATGAAACATGCAGACAAGCTCAGAGGGTGGAACATTTCAACATCGTTGAACGCCGGCGTCTAAGACTTCACACTGAAAGTAAAAGGGCTTCCTCCTTCTACTAGCAGCTGCAGGTGTGCCTAATAGTTGGTATATCTAGAAGTCTAGACTCAGTTCCTCTGTGGTGTATTTCTTTTGGCTCTCATGTAAGCTCTAATGTACTCTATGTTACCTGACTTACAAACGTGCATGGTGATATGTGGGTGATTTATGGTGTTTACAACTGCATTGTCCGATCCACAAACATATACTTTACCAAACAATTTGAACAAGTGTAAATCCATTTTACAAAAAAATACATTGCAACTTGAATAAATAATAAAAAGCTTCCTGTGATTTTAATATTTAAATATATTTTTTATTTGTGAAGTTGTTTTGCATTCGTTTACAGATTGTTAAATGTGCATGGATCTCCTGACACTTGTGGATCAGGCTCCATTTGTGTGTTCAGCCTTTTGAGACTCTTTTCAACTGTCGCTGATCCACAAATGTTAAAACTCAGACATCCAGCTTTTAAGCACATTTGTGTGTAATTTCAAAAAAAGTAAGGGGTTTTTTCCAAAAAGTTGATTGTACCGGTGCCATGTGGCTTTAACTATGGCAACTTAAAATTCACTTAGATTGCATGTAATTATATGGAGCAGCTTCGTAGCAGATTAAACTAACTCAAAATATTGAGCTTAAAATGTAAGTTTGTAATGCAAATCATGCACGATTTGATTAAAACTGACCACTCAGCTTACACCTGGATGTCCCGCCATAGCTTTCTAGTCTGAGCGGGATCCCCTTTTTGCCTGGTCTGACTGTTATCCTAGCAGAAGAAGAAGTCCACCACCTACCTGTAGCTGGCCATGTGTCTTCATGTACAATCTATGGACTTGTATCTATTTCAAATTAAAAGTACTCTAGCGATTCAGTGGACTGAATCCCTTCATTTATTAACAAGGCTTTTGTTGTGAAACATTTGCAGGGCATACGCAGTTTTAATAACAACAGCTGGATGGAATTAAAGAATGGCAAAGCACAGTGGATCCAAATGAAGAAATCAAGGTTTAAATACCACAGTGGTGTCAGTTTGAACCATGTAAAATATACAACAGAATCTTAAAAAATATAACTGGACGAGCCACAGAAAATATCCAAGGTCAGCTTTCAAAGAAATGGACTGGAATGCACACTCCTCTTAAGACAAGGTGTATTACATTAGAATATGGTAATAGCTGGCGAACAGTACCAGTGATTGTATTCATAAAAGTTAACTTGTCATCAATGGCATGTAAATCAACGCACACGATCAACTTAGTTTGTGCCAAGTATGAAAGTCCAGTCAGGTACCAGGCACTGAATACACCCAGGGACACTGAATATAAACATCAATGGCCATTCTGAATTACAACATAGTCAAATGTTTTATGATGAACATCACATTTAGCAGAATCCAAGCACAACAATACAGGATATAGTCTACAACATTAACATCATCACAGCTTACCTTGATAAATGTGAACAATGGCACAGTACAATTACTGAGTGTGACTACTCTGCTTTTCCTCATCGTAACCATCTTCTTCACCATTATCACTGTCCTCCTCCTCATCAAGAGCATCAGGTTGACTGATGTGTTACAGTTCCGAGTAAAGTTCCCTTTTAAAGCAACGTGAGTTCTGGGGTTCTCATCTCTTTCTTCCGCTAGCCTCTAATAGTTGCATCTTATACATGTAAATATATGTACATTATAACACACCACCCACCAGCTGTTCCTGGACACTGCTACATAACAACCCACAACATCAAAATGTTCAATGAACATACCAATAGTTGAAATTCAGTATTAGTATTGCTATGATGTGGAGTTGGCATCAGAGGAAATCCCATGGTGTCAATAAAATCAAAAGGGTTTACCCACTGGGAAGCAAGACTAGCATCAGTTTATTATATACAAAGTTGACATTTGAGTCTATGGGTGGGGCTGCAGGGAAAGTCATGGGGCTATTATTTCAGAGAAATAGATAAGGCATACAAAAAAAACACAACACGGGGGAACAAAATGAAAAGGAAAAGCAAAAAAATTGTAAGAAAGAATCTGACTAAACTTTAAGTTTATGTCACATACTCTAGGTGCTATTTTCTTTTCAAAAGTGAAAGGTTCTGTTAATAATGAAGCTAATGAGTAGTGGATATTTTAGTCCCATCTGTTCAAATTTAACAACATGGGCTTCTTTGCAGTGATTAAAGCTACAAGACAAAAAGGTTTGAGTTGTGTAGGGGGAAAGGAGGAGACTGCATTTACAGAGCATTTCTGTAAAACTGAAGTGCAATGGCAACAGTCGCACATTTAACTTGCTTGTGGTCAAGGTAACGGGCAAGCATTACTGGGAAGAGAATGGATCAAGAAGTTAAATCTGGATTGGTTTTCTGTAAACAGAGTAGCAACTTATGCAGTTATTTCATGTGTAAATTACAGTGAATGGGCAACCCATACCTGTATACATCCCTAAGGTGGATCAGACAGTGAGGATATGTGAGGACTATAAAGTGTCTATCAACCCAAGGCTTGATCAGTACCCCATACCAAAACGACAGAATCTGTTCACAAATCTAGCAAGTGGTGAGAAATTCACCAAGCTTGATTTGTCACAAGCCTATCAGCAAGTCAAGTAAGAGGAGAGCTCTAAACAGTACTTGATCATAAACACGCATAAGGTTCTGTATCAAGTAAACAGACTCCCCAATGGTGTGGCAAGGACACCTGCGATATTTCAAAAGCTAATGGTTCAAGTTCTCCAGGGCATAGATGGTGTAATCTGCTATTTGGATGAAATTTTTATCAAAGGGAAAGGTACAGAAAAACACATGAAAAACCTTGAAGAAATGCTAAAAAGATTTTAAAAGCCACAAACTACGGGTTAACAAAGAAAAATGTGCATTCTTCCAGCATAGTGTGTGATACTTGGAGCATGTCATCGAAGGCAGAGGGAATTCACCCAATGCAACATAAATGTGAGACTATTGCTAGAGTAGCAGTTCCCACTGCCACCAATAAACACAATGCTTTTCTATCACTATTGAGTTACTGTGGAAAGATCATACCTTACCTTTTGACCGTGATAGCACCTATGACAGTGTTACTGAAGAAAGATGCTAAGTGCAAGCGGTCAGCATCATGCCAGAAAGCATTTCAGGAAACTAAAAAACATCTTCTCTCTAACAGAGTTCTTGTACATTACAATCCAGATCTACCATTCATACAAGAATGTGATGCTTCACCAGTAGGGGTAGGTACAGTGATCTCACACAAGATGCCTGATGGCAGTGAAAAACCTAGAGCGTAAAACCTTCATGCATATTTGTTTGGCGCTAAGTTTCCTCTGGTAACAGACCACAAACCACTACTGAAGATCTTAGTTCCAAAAACCGGTGTACCTCCCCTAGCTGCAGGTAGGATGCAGCTGTTTTCCCTGATTTTAGCCGCATATACATACGAGATTCAGTACAAACCATCTGGGCGGCGAGGAAATGCCAATGCGTTATAAAGACTCCCAATACCAGATAACAGATTTCCAAACAGGAAAGACAGTGCTAATGGGGTCTTACTAAGACAGTCTGCCTATCACTGCAAAAGAGATAGCACAGCAAGCACAGAGAGATCCTTTACTGGCAAAAGTTAAACAGTACGTTCTGGCAGGATGGCCTAAGTATGTACCATAGGAGGTTAAACAACTATATGAGAAACAAAGGTCACAATAGATGATGATTGTATTCTCTGGGGTTTCAGGTTGGCCATCCCAGGAAAGCTACAAAGCAGGTTATTGTCAGAGTTGAAACAGCCACTGGAGTATGGTGAAAATTAAGTCTCTTCAGGAGTTTTTATTTTTGGTGGTCTGCACTTGATGAAGATATTGAAAGTCACGTGAATCTGTCCGATATATGTAAGGATCAGTGTACCTTGCCTGCCCCAGCACTTATGCATACTTGGAAGTGGGCTACAAGTCCATGGGAGAGAATAAACCTTGATTTTGCAGAGGATATTAAGCAGATGTTTCTGGTTCTTATGGATGCATATGCTTGCTGGCCTGAAAGAATTCATATTCAGCACACCACAGCCAGCATAACTATTTAAGTTTTGAGAAACCTATTTGCATTATACAAATTGGCTAAAGAGGTAGTGACATTAAACAGACCTCAATTGACTGCAGGTTCATTTGAATCATTCCTTAAGTTGAATGGAGTTATAAACATCAAAACTGCAGCTTATCACCCAGCCTTACACGAGTTGGCTGAAAGATTGGTCCAAAAGTTCAAGAAGCAAAGAACAGAGCAGCAGCTGGCATGTCCTTGTATTTCTTGTTTAGCTCCCAATACATGCCACACATTACTTCCATGAAAATGCCAGCAGAGCTGTTTTTGAGAAGACAGGTCCGTACTAGATTGTCTCTGGTAAAACCAGAGGTATCTCAGTCTTTCCCAACAGGGATTTTTACAAACCAGTAAGGTAGGAAAGGGAAACTAAAGTCTTTCTCTGTGGGTCAGGCAGTGCTTGTAAAAAAAACTACAGGGAAAAAGTGAAGTGGTTTGATGGTGTGATTACTGATGTTTTGGGTCCGGTAACATACTTAGTGAATGTGAATGGAACATGTCTAAAAATGCATGTAAATCAGATGCTGGATACAAGGAGAAAGAATGTAGCTCCAGAACAGACTGTAGGAGACAAAGAAGAAGACTGGGATTACCTTTTTGATCAAGGAAATGATGTGAAGGACACTGATACTGTCTCTGTTGTCTGTGAGCAGACAACGGAGGACTCTCAGAGTTCAGAGGAGGCTGACAAAGCTCTGGGAAAACCCTTCAAGTTCAGGAAGGACAGAGCACACAAAGAGAAATGTGGTTCCTCCTCAGCGTTTGGATTTTTTATTGGACTGAAAGAAGAAGACGAGGGATCAAGGTCTCACATTATGGACTGCAAACAGTATATACACACAAGTTAGTTAGGTTGAAAACCTTGTGTAGGTGTGTGTTCAGCACTCGTGAGTTTATTTGGATGTTTTGGGTTGTTTTTTTTTGAGCAATGAGTAAAAGAAAGGAACATATAAACAGAAAATTGTTTAAATCTTAACCCATAGAGGAGGAGCTGTGGTATATAGAAGAAAAGTATGTAAAATTGCTTAACAATGAGAAAAATGTACTGTTATAATACCACTGCTGTTTTGGGGCGCTATGTTATCTGTTATCGTCTAAAGGGGGCGCCAAGTTGTTTGGTGGTGCTTAGTGTATGAAAGGCTGCTCTAGTGCAGACTGGGTCTCCTGCCTCCTATTAAAATAGCCACCATAGTTCGCTAACTTCTCTCTCTGTCGTTTTTTTCGCCAGAGATGTATTTCCCATAATTTTTTAATTGGCTTTTTTTATTAGCTGAATTTATAATTTACAAAACCCTGAAATTCATTTCTTTGTGATGATCGGCCTATTATAATAAACATTACAGGACAGAAAAAAACTATATAACCAGGTGGTATATGTATATATTCATTGAGAAATAAAACCCAGGTAAAAGACACTTTGAACCAGCCTAAGACAACCAGAGGAACTGAAATCAGCCTTACTAATCCTGATAAATATACTGGAGATCCAGAGACTTGTAGGAGTTTCCTGGTACAGTGTGACCTTGCACCATTTGCTTGTCTGCAATACATTTGACACATTCTCAGAAAAAGTGCAGAGGGTTTATGATTATCCAGTCACTGGCCAAGAGGCTGGTAAACAGCTCCATGCCCTGCCTCAGAGGAGAAAGACAGTAGCTGGTTACACCATAGTTTTGTAGTCTAGCAGTAGAGAGTGACTGGAACCGAAGAAGGCCCTGCTAACTCCCTTTTATCAGGGTTTGTCGGAGTACCTCAAAGAATAGCTGGTTTCTTGAGAAAAACAGGACAATTAGTAGTAATTAACCTCGTTGTCCACAAAGACAACCATCTCCAGGATCGCCACAGGGAGTGCAGATCCAGGTCAGTCAGTCAGTACACCTCAAGCTGCAACATTTCCCTCTCAGTCAACTACAACATCCCCTGTTGCCTTTTAGCCTACTTTGCAGTCCCAGGAGGAGAAGCTTATGCAGATTGGAGGAACATGGCTTAGTTCACAGGAGATGCAGAGGCACATGTGGCAGGGATACTGCTTGTATTGTGGAGCTTCAGGACATCTCCATGCCACCAAAATAGTCAAACGATAAGACCAGTCAGTAGGAAGGGGGATTCTGATGGGTCAAGTTTCACTGATTTCTTTCCCTATCTCCTAGGTTATACTGTAACTGTTCAATTCAGTTTAATTCAGTTTTATCTATATAGCGCTGAATCATAACAGAGGTTATCTCAGGGCACTTTTCATGTAGAGCAGGTCTACACCGGACTCTTTATAGTTATATTTACAGAGACCCAACATTCTCCCATGAGCAAGCACTTGGCGACAGCAGCAAGGAAAACTCCCTTTTAACAGGTAAATACTTGAACAGAACCCGGCTCATGGTGGGCGGTCGTCTGCCCCGACCGGCTGGGTTGAGAGAGAAAGAGAGAGAGAAGGGGGGGGGGGGGCGCACAGTAGATGTATAACATAAAGATGTGTAACAATAATGAGACTAATAATAAAACTAATAATTGTAATAAAGGGTACTAATAGTACTAATAAAACTAAATAATAATTACATATATTATGAGAATTAATAATAATAGATAATCATAATATTTGAAGCAGTGGGTTTTGAGCAGGATCATGGGGCAGTAGGTGGTTTGCAGTCACAGATCCAGACTCTCTAGAGAGAGGAGAGAGACGAGAAAGCACAAAACTACGGGAGAGAGAAGTCAAGTTAGTAACGAGCACTGAGGCAATATGAATGCGTGCAGATGGAGAGGAAGAGGAGGAGAGAAGAGCACGGTGCATAATGGGAAGTCACCTGGCAGTCTAGGCCTAGTAGTTCATATCCCCTTCCTTTGTTGGTTTCTCCAAGTTGGACATGCACAATACATACAATCTTGTGTGCATAGAGGAGAAAGATGAGAGGAAAAAGGATTGTTACATACCTACTAGACACAGAATATTTAGTCATGCCCCATGGCTTGGCTAATGCTTCTGCTGTTTGTAAACTGTGTTCTGCAGGACATGCAAGGACATTTTGTCTTTGTGTCGCTGGATGATTGCCTCATGTTCTCCCGAACCATGGAGAGGCAGCACATGCAGCAAGTTCTTAGGCGATGCAGGATAATAACCCGTTTATCGAACCAGAGAAGTGTCTATTCCAAACCTCCCAGATACCCTTTTTTTGGCTACATAATATCCCCAGATAACATCCAGATGGATCTACGTTACGAAAAAGCTGTGACAGACTGGCAGCATCCAACCCACAGGGAAGCAGGTGGATGCGCTTTATGGGATTTCCCATCTTTTCACGAAACTTCATCCGAAACCTCAGTTCCACCGTGGCTCATAAACACTCTGACCCGCAAGTGTCCCACAGCTTTCAAATGGACCAGTGAGGTAGATTGAGCCTTTTTAAATTCTGACACTGGCAACCATGGGCTCCTTGCGGTTAATGAGGCCCTGGAGGAATAGCGTCACTAGCTAAACATCAATTTGCTGTCTAGACTGAATAACAAGAATATTACCTACATCCAAGCATTTGAACTCTCGTCAAGTCATGTGGGCGCTTTTCTTTATTTGTTTTAATTGCACTTTGTCCTATCGTCCAGGGTCCAAAAACACCAATTGTGCGTTCTTCCAGCCATATGATGCGTCAGAGGACCCAGGGGAACCAGAGCCCATTTTGCCTCAGAACTGTGTGGTTGCACCTACAGTATGTCATGGAGGATCATTTCTGATGTAAGAGTTACAGCATGCTGATCTAGATCCAGCGGGAGACCTGCCTAATAAACTATTCCCTGGTCTGTATGCTCCTGAGTTCTACAATGGGGACACTCCTCCCACCTGACAGCACATACAGGGATATCCAGGAAGGAACACTGCAACTCTTCAGATGGCAATTTTGGTGGCCCTGCGTAAAGATGTATAGGCCACCCAAACAGCATCCCCCTGGGCTTCTCCATCCTCTGTCTGTGCCCCGACACCCCTGGTCTCACCTATTTGTTGAACTCATTGACCCTCTTCCCTCAAAAAGTAACACAGTTATCTTTGTCATAGTGGACAGATTTTGTAAAGCTTCACATTTTATTGCTTTGCCTATCTGCCTGGGAAACAGCCTCGTTAGTTTTGGAACATGTCCTGTGTTTACATGGACTTCCTTGGATATTGTGTCTGACAGGGGACTGACTTGGTGTCCCCAGTTTCTGGAGGACGTTCTGCACACTGATGGGGGCCTCAGCAAACCAAGTCATCTGGTTTCCATTTGCAGTCTGATGGCCAAACAGGGAAAGTAAACAAGGAGCTGGAGACAACTTTACAGCGCTTTTTGTCTTTTGATCCCTCAAAATGTAGCTTCCAGCTGCTTTGGGCCAAATATGCCTAGACAATAACTTGATTTCACCTGTTTCCTAACATATACTGCATAACAGTTCACCTTTCTTGTTTGTATATACCAGAGAAAAGTTACCTTTGAATTGTTGTTTTTAGCACCATAGATTGACACCAAGTGAGATCAGTTAAATATATTATCTGTAGTGTTTTTGTTTGTTTTTTTGTTTTTTGTTGCAAAGACAATACATCTTTTAAATGTGTCATTAGACTTGGGTCCTTGCTGCATTCTTACAGGAACTTATGTGTAACATCTTACCGCTGGTGCGTAGAAAAACTCAATTACCGTTAATGACATTACAGCTGAGAATTGTTTGGGCAGTGTGAGTGTGAGAGGTGTGAGAGTTGGCAATCCTCGATGAAACTGTATATTTGAGGCAGCATACGCAGTAAAACTAAAATGATTAATGATGATTAAAAAAAGAAGTCTTAGAGTTTGTCTAGCACACCTTGGTTAGCTTATCCTCCTTTCCTACCGATACTGCTTGACAATATGATACCATAACTGTTGCAACAAATGTCACAGGAGCTTGCCAGCCACTATCTGAGTTTTCTTCCACCTGATCATCCAATCAGAGGACAAGAGAAAGATCCACTGAGCAGCTGTCTCAGAGATTTATGTTCCCTGATTGGCCAGTCAGGTCAGATGTTAGAAGGAACATTTCTGTCTGGAGTGCAGTGGCGTTTGTGTGTGTGGTCTGGAGCAGAGGTAAGGTCTGGTTTGGGGGGGGTTCAGCCCACCCCAGCACTGCTTTAAAAACAACAGAATCTTAAAATTAATTCTGTACTTCAGTGGTAACCAATGAAGAGAGGACTGTACACCAGCACAGGGGAGATATGGTCTCTCTTCTTGTTATCAGTGAGGGGTCTCACTGCTGCATTTTGAACCAACTGCAGGTAAGAAAAGGTTGACTGACTGATTTCTCCATTGAGAGAACTGCAGTAGTTGAGGTGAGATGATTGTGGATGCAAAATTATCTTGAGGGACAAAGATTAGGACCTGTTTTATTCTGTTTTAGCTGAAAGATGCTTTTTGCCATCCAGGATTATACATCCTCAATGCAATTCAGAAGGGAGTCAACAATGCACAGTTTCAGATGGAGGTACAGCTGTGTGTCGTCTGTGTAACAGTGGCAGGAGAGTATTTTTTGAAAATAGACCCCAAAAAAGCATACATAGGGCCTAATCTGTAGCCTTGTAATAGTGTGATTTCATGGGTTTAAAGACAAGAAGAAATTATTTGTCTCTCTCTGAAGAGCTTTAATCAGAGCAGAAGAGAACCCAAAAGAACTGCCTGGCAGTGAGGGGGTAATAGACCCGATATAGTTTCACACCAGACTGGCTTTAGGAGTGTGGGAGGGGAGTGAGGTGGAAAACTTAATGGGCCAATCTTCAGATAAACTGATATAATTTATCTGATCATTTATCTGGACGTTGGAGACCAGTATTAACCAAAAAAAAAGTTAAAAAAAAAGAATATGACCGTGTACTCAACTAGGACCCGTGACAAATTTGGTAGGATTGAAAGAGTTAATTAAATACAAAATATTGTGAATGTTAAAATCCCCTAAAATTGAAAGGTTAACAGATATAGTTACAATGAAAGACAAAAAGTCAGAGTATTCATCAATAACAACTTTGTTGAATTTAGGGTGTCTGTATATACTACACCGATCAGCCACAACATTAAAACCAGTTACCAGTTTTTGTGAAAAAAAGTCACTAAAAGGTCCGAAAAGTCAGTAAACCTGGCGAAAAAGGCGCTAGGTTGTCAGAGATGCCTGTAAACACCCCCTGATGGCTCAATAGAAAATGCTTGCGCCAATTCATTTTGAAAGAACAGTGGCAAAAGGGAAACACTTGGAGGGCGAACCAATGGTGTAAATTCGTCAGTCAGTCAGTCAGTTAGTCATGAGCATTGTCCCCGCTGTTGCAGTCGAGCCAAAAAGAGGATATGGGAGCTCTGCAACGATGAGGCAAAATGTCTATATCAAGCCACAGAAGGACTTCATTAAGTCACCCTGGGGAGTGGAGTTGCTGGTCTATTGGAAAGGCAATAACATTTTCAAAGTGGTAACAAATCTGGGGGAGAAATACAGTGAGACCTCTGTCAAGAGCTGGAACAAGGAGTGATGTGCCTTTCGCAAAGTCCTGCAACCAGAATCCATCAAGTGATACACTGAGCACATGGGTGGTGTTGACCTTCACAACATACAGGTTTCAAGATACCATATCTCAATCAGGTCAGAGAAGTGGTGGTGTATCCATCTCTGCATGGCCTTCAGCAGTGCACTCATAAACAATAATTTCTTTTAGAGAAACGTTATGGGAGTGACCATCGACCTGTTCACTTTCTCATGGAGAGTGACACAGTCTCTTGTGCAAAAGTTTGGCACAAAAACCTCTGAGCCACAAAAGGAGATCTCAACTGACTGCTGCTATTGAAGGTCAGGCAGGATTTGACACCTTCTCAATGCCCAATCAACACAATGCACCAGTTCCAGAGATGTTGTCATTGTGAGAAGCGCACTACCTACTGCAAGGGGTGTTGCTGCTTAGTTGGTATCTACACCAATTCCGTCTTATTCATTTTGTCAGATATCATACTCCTCTCTTCCCCCACATTTACTGTCGCTCTCTACTGGCTGCCAAATAGACTCAAAATACAAATAATAATAATAATAATAATTAAAGAAATTAATATTTCATATGATGCTGCTGAATTGGTTGCCTTGGGGTTCTTGTTTGATGCAGCTCCATCTGTTGGTTTGTCACCACGCTCTATTCTCAGGTAAAAGACCAAGAACCTTTAGTGTATAAGTAGTGTATAGGAGCCTCATAACAATCTCTAGAATTTACACTGCTTTCTGTCTCATCTAACAGGTCATTGCAGTTCAAATATCATTTTTTTCCAACACATGAAAGATTGAATTTTGAATAAAAAGTGACAGCTCTAGCTGCCAAGTTGAAAAATGTGCCATCATGTGGCTAGAGGAAAGGGATGGAGCACATGTAAATAAGATGTGATTCTACTGAAACACATAGTTTTTGTAATTCACATGTGAAAGCATCAATTTCATATAAAATATTACATTTGGAATTGCAATTCCACATGTGATGTGTTCATATATCGGCATATGTGGTTTTTGGATATTTTATGGATTGAAAACTCCCATGATATGGCACATAAGGCACATGTACAATAACTCCTACTGCTTCTACTTCATAATCCAGGGCCTACATGAACATGTGTACCTTCTCAATTATTTATACCCCTTCATCTTAATCAACTTAAATTTTAATGCTAAATATCCATTTTTGTGTATGCCAAATTAAGTTTGATATTTTTTTTCTTTGAAATCCAAGTACCAATTGCAAAAATGGACTATTACAAAACATTGGAGTAATTGATTAATGACTGTCAATTATGGTATTCTCATTAGTACTGTAGTACAGTATGAAGCACTGCAAACTACAGGGGACAAATATTCAAAAGCTTTATTTAACCAAGTAAGATATATGATTGCATCCAATCTACCATGTGCAGATTTCACTGTTTTTACAATACATCCCTACTTCATTTTATATTTTTTGTATCTTTTGTCTTTTTGATTTATAACTGTAAAGAATTCTTCATAATTCAAGCAGACAACATTATACATACAGTTTTAACCCGTGAATGCATGGTACAGTGGACACCCTGGAACAACTTTGACGTACAGTAACATGGAGGGGAGATGATTTATAAGTACAAGTGCCACTTGTTTAAAAAATCTGATCATTTTACATTTTGATATTTTGGGGCATAAGTGGTCATTTGCAGCTGATGATGTCACTTAGGAAAGCTCAAGCAGATGACCTGATCTGGATTTGAGTGCTGGATGGATGGATGGATGGATGGTGAGGTGTATGGTTACATATGTAGAGATGAAATTATGTGTTTAAACAAAGGCCCTAGGTCAAAGGTCCTCAGAGGGTGCCTTGCAGTCTGAATAGAAGGAAATGCTTTGGACTTAAAGCCATATGTTAGTGACGTTTTTCAGGAAAAAAACTGCCTTATTTAAGAGTTGGTGGTCAAGGCTGATTTTCAGAGTGGTTCATCAGCTTCACACCCTCTCACAAGCAGATCTGCAGATGCTTGACTGGACGCTCTACTTCTTTGTAATAAACCTTTATATGCAATCAAGACGGTGTCAGCGGAGTCTCCTTCATCCTCTTCACATCATCAACACCATCTAAGAAACTACAATGGATGGATGGATGGATGGATAGATGATGGACAAACCAAGCAGTTGACAGAGTGATCACCATTCCTAAACCCTTTTTCTAGGCAGAACATCAATGCCAATAACCACCATGTGTTTTAAAAATCTGCCTTACTATACTTCCTGTTTTTTTTGTTTCTTTACTATGGCCTGCACTGTCACCGGTAACCTGTCGTTGACAGCCACAGCAACTCTCTGTATCAGCCCTAACTCCCCTGTCCGTCCCAGGACTATTATATAAGCTAGTTTCAGGTTTATTTTGATACAATAAAAAACAATTGCATTGAGTATTTAAGACTGTATTTCCTTACAGCTCTTTGTTTAATTAATGTGGCCTTTAGTGTCCGATAGGCTTGTTCCATCTATTGTTACTGTGGAGGATAAGGTGTATGTGTGTGGTGGAGGAGGTGTGGTGCAGTGTGTGGCCTCCTGTCATATCCTCTCCATTAGGTCAGGCCGGTGGCTTCCACAGCAGCACAGTGAGGACTAATGTTACCGCTGAGCTCAGAGCTTTACACCGGGTGTCACAGTTTGTACACACAGTGACCTTTATTGCACGACTATCCAAGATATCTAGAGAAGACATGAAGATTTGTCTATACCTCATATACAGATTTATTCCTCTGTGGCTGTGGAGTAGAGGGTGGAGAGAATTAGTAAATGCTACAAGAGGAGGTACGTGGAGGGAATAGTATATTTACTTCCTTATATCCTAAAAAATGCAGAAAGTAACTACAGTGTGTGTTAAACTCACTGTTAGAAGCTGTTTCAGTGGAAACAGGCAGGACATTGCACAGAAAACCAGATTATTCAGGGAACTTAATCCTTATTGGGCTACACAGTCTAAATGGATTAGTAAGCACTGCATCACTATTACCACATATAGTAGACAGCCATATACTTTTCTACAATTCTTGGTAATGTCACCCACACACTGCTTGTCCTAAACACACACAGGCCGCATCAGGCTGATTTGTGCCTATGTCACCAGACAAAGATGGACCTCTTCAGCAAGTAACCAGTCCAATTTCAGCTTCCTGAAGAAGTGAGACGCTTACTAAGAAAAATGTTAATAAGAGGAACCAGAGGAGCAGTTTTCAGGTTACATTAGAGTTACATTAGAGTGATGTCCAGTGAAAAGTCCTAGGTCCTCCCTGCCTTCTGGCTTTTGGGTAACGGGTTAACGTGGCTAAAGAGGTGGAGGGGGTTTGTGCTAACAAATTCTGCTATTTTAACAAATTGTTAAAATGTTTCTGGTTTGTTTCCAGCTGTTTTTCCCAAAATCCACAAGAGAAATTGAGTTTTAGAAGAAAAAAAAAGATTAAGTTGCTAGTTTTTCTTTTCCTTTATTTATCCAGGGAGGATTTACTGAGAGCACTGCTTTCTTTTACAGGAAAGCCCTGTTCACACATACACACACACACACACACACACACACACACACACACACACACACAGACACACACGCACACACAGACATACACACACACACACACACAAATATTTGATGTGCTAACCAGGCCGTTACTGAAAGGACGTGTGTGTGTGTGTGTGTGTGTGTGTGTGTGTGTGAGCGTGTGTGTGTATGTGTGTTTGTACAAGTACTCCTATCTTTGTGAGGACCAGTAAGACCTTACAGAGTGAGGAAATTTTTGGAATGTGAGGACATTTTGTCCTCACACCTTCAGAGGGTGTTTGAGGGTTAGGGCTTGGTTTTAGGGTTCAGGTTAGAATTAGGTTTAGCGGCTAAAGAATGCATGAAGTTAATGAGCGTCCTCACGAATAGAGTAAGACAAGGTAGTCTCATCAACAGTGGAACCAAATTAAAAACACTCACACTCACACTCAACAGTGGCTTTAACCACAGTTTAACAGTGAAGGGACCTCAACCAGAATGACCATCCTCTCTGCCGCAGACCAGCCCTCAGTTCCACTGAACTAAAGGAGAAATGAGAACTACAAACCAGGTTGTTACTACCACCACCTCCACATCCTCCAGTACTACTGCTGATACCAGTTGGTTTGTATAGGAAGCTTCAAGCTAACCAGGCAGAGCCGTGATGGGAACTTTAGTTCCAAGGAAAAACAGCCTTGTCTCAAGTAGAAATTTAAAAAAGAAAGGGTTAAAACCACAGGTTTAGCAAAATCCATAATGTTAGCTGTCAGTGTATTTTTGATAATATTACAGTAAGTCTCATTCTGTCACATTGACACTCTCCTCCATTTAATCATATACAGATATTTATCTGAAGTCACAAGCCCATTTGTACACTGAAACATGTTTTTCTTGCTGTAATCATTCCACATGTTCATACTGGACAACAATAGAGCCCCTCCTAACAAAACAGTCCTGCTTGGGGCGTCTTCCGTTATTTGGTCAATGATTTATATTTAATAAATCAACATAGTAACATTAGAATCCTATTAATTCTTTGTAGAAATATAAAGTCCATACCTTTAGTATTTGGACAATAAGACTTTTTTTTGTTCTTCAGGCTCTGAGCATCAGCACATTCAGTGTGAAATAAAATAATGGAGACTACATTAAAGTGTCAGGGCTCAGCTTAATGAATAGGTTTACGTCAATATAGAAATAACTTTTTGGGAAATATGGCCTTTTAAAGTGTCCAAAGTTTAGAGGTTGATAAGTAATTGGACAGATACACGTGTAGTAAAACACAATCATCATATTTAATATTTAGTGGAAAATCCTCTGCAGTCACTGACTGCCTGAAGTCTTTGACCCACAGAAATCAGCAGACTCTTTGTATCTTCCCTTGTGATGCTCTACCAGAGCTTCACTGCACCCTCCTTCAGCTCTTGCTTGTCATGCCCTCAGGGATCAATAAAGGCTTATCTTATCCTTAAATAAGCCGAGTTCTGTGTATTAGTTGATCATCAAGTGCTTCGTAAAAAAACACAAACTGACCAAATGAGCAAAATTTCTGTTATTCTTTATTCAATCTGTGAAAACAGCAAATATATTTAGAATCCTTACGATACAACAATAATAATGCGGTGCTACTTGCAAGCACAACCATTATTATCTAATCCTCACTCGATTGTCGTCCAAGTGGCATTGTAATGTGTTGATGATGATATGTAATTGCTTCTCAAAATGCCCAGATGTCTTCAGAGCTATAAAAGACAAACTTGAATAGCTCCAAGACAGATTCCCTATCGTCGATATCACAGCCCTTGCTTGTTTGCTCGTCCCAGAGTTTTCTATGCTACTGAGCAGCCTATTCCAAGTACTCTTTCCCCAGGGTCAGGGCCTCAGGCAGTTCCACCCTGGCAGCAAATATATGTTGGTATGTCTTTCCACCCTTCCTGCAATCGTTTACAACCCTGGCCTCCAATTTTTCCCACAGAAAAGAGAAAAAAGAAAAGGTTTATTTATCAAAGCATACCGGCTGCACCAACAGTACCACAACCTCCAGTTACACAAAGGTAGGAATGCAATATATTCTGTTTTAAGATCAATATCAACTTTCTTAGTGAGCACAGAATCTAGTGAAATGACGCTGTATATTTTAAGTAGCTTGTTGTCAGTATATCTCATAGAAAAAGGGCAAAGTCATTGAACAGAGAAACAAACATTCCAGTCAAAATTTTGTTGTTTTATGAGGCTGTAGTTGGGCCTATTTCTTAAACAAACAAACAAAAAAAACAATATAACTCACTATTTTTAATATTCAAAACCTGTTTAAGCAACAATCAGAAAGGGGGAGTTCTTCAGCTGATCCATACTGATATGACGTTAGCCACCTCAAATGGTCTTCTTACTATTTCTTATTAATTTAGGTCTGTTGTTTGTCTGTGGAGTCAAGTCAAGTCAAGTTTTATTTATATAGTCCAAAATGAGAAATCCTCAAATCTGATTAGGAAAGAGTATTCATTTATCAATCTTGCTTGACGTTTGCTTGGTCTAGAATGACAGGAGGATCTAGTTTTAAAATAAAGACACCATGAGTCGAATTGACATAGAAAGCTATCTTTGCTACAGGGACTGCAGTAGCAGGACTACAGTGTTCTTCACAGTGACTGCAGAATAGGGGTTAGCTTGGAAAAACGGAGGCACAGCTATGAACCAGCCAAATTTAAGTAAAGCATGCACATTTAGCAAGGACTAGATTTTAAGCCTCATGTCAAAGTGTTTATCAGATTGATCAAACAGATTCACAATTAAAATAAAGAAGTTGGAGTGAATAGTACTGGCATTCAAGAATTTTCTCATTACTAATACTCACTACATAGGACAAAGAAAATGTTCCGTCAATATTGCCAAAGGAAATCTAAAAACCAAATTCTTAAGGACTGAGTGGTAGAAAAAAAATATGGAAACTGAAACAGATGACATCCTGCAGGAACTGCGAGTGAGGCAGAAGGGAGGAGACGGAGCTTGCTATACGAGGCACGATGCACCCGCAGGCTGCTGCAGGACAGAGGGAGACGTATATGACGGTACTTTTCATATAGAGCAGGTCTAGACAGGACTCTTTATAGTTATGTTTACAGAGACCCAACATTCCCACGTGAGCAAGCACTTGGCGACAGCAGCAACAGGTAGAAACCTTGAACAGAACCCGACTCATGGTGAGCGACCCTCTGCCCCGACCAGCTGGGTTGAGAGAGAAAGAAAGAGAGGGAGAAAAAGGGGGGCATAGAACAGTAGTCGTATAACATAAAGTTGTGTAACAATTATGAGACTAATCATAAAACTAATAATTATAATAATCGTTTGAATAATAATACTAATAAAACTAAATATAGTAAATGTCGATAATCATAAAATTTGAATCAGTGGGTGTTGAGCAGAATCTTGGGGCAGTAGGTGGTTTGCCGTCACAGATCCAGACTCTGCAGCACCAGGGGCAGAAATACCTGCAGAAAGTCCCACTTTCATACTCTGCTATTGAACTGTTGAATGTGAGGAGGCGGTACAGATCCATACAATAACGCCAAAGGCATCAGAGAAATTGATAGAAAAAGCCCTTCCTTTTTTGGTTTGATACATTTGGTTTATTTGCATGGATATTTGGTTTGTTTTGGTTGCAGTTTATTTAGTTAATTTAGATCATTCCTGTTAGTTAATATACAATTAGGTCCATATGTATTTGGACAGTGACACAATTTTTTTCAATTTTGCCTCTGTACGCCACCACAATGGATTTGAAACGAAACCATCAAGATGTGATTGAAGTGTAGACTTTCAGCTTTAATTCATGGGGTTTAACAAAAATATCACATTAACCATTTAGGAATTATAGCCATTTTAATACATAGTCCCTCATTTTTCAGAGGCTCAAACGTAATTGAACAATTGACTGACAATCAGTTTCATTGTCAGCTGTGGCCTGTTCCCTCGTTATTTCATGACAAATTAAGCAGATAAAAGGTCTGGAGTTGATACCAAGTGTTGAATTTTCATTTTTCAATATACGTAATATATGACCAAAGAGGTGTTGATGCGAATCATTAGGCTGAAAACACAAAACAAACCTATCAGACAGATAGCAGAAACTTTAGGAGTGGCCAAATCAACAATTTGTTACATTCTTAAAAAGAAGGAACTAACTGGCGAACTCAGCAACACAAAAAGGCCTGGAAGACCACGAAAGACAACTGAAAAAAAGAAGAATTAATGATGGATGAAAGGGTCAAGCACAGGCCTTTCACCCATGAGACTGGGGTTTGATTCCCAAGTGAAATCAAAAGTATGTTATTTATCAGTTTTTGGGGGTTTTTTTATTCAGTTTTCAGTCACAGTTTGGTTAGGTTTAGGCAACAAGACTACTTCTTTAAGTTTAGGCACCAAAACTACTCCGTTAGGATTAGGAAAAGATCATGTTTTTGGTTAAAATAGAACCTTTCACGACATTAACCACATGTTAGAAATCCTTTCTGCCAGAACTTCTTCCAGGTGCCCTATTGAAGTGGTCCAGAAGAGCCTAAAACCTGTGTGTAAATAGTCACATTGGCTAGCCACCCTGGTTTCAAATAGCATCTGCCAGAAACTGTATAGACCAAATGAATCAGTCTCATGAACAGAAGTAGTTAAGCTCTCAATTCAGTGATCTCTTGTTTCAGCTTTGAAGGTATACCAGAACCACAACCGGGCGATAAATGAGGATATTTATTATGGCTAAATGTCTATGAGGGACTTAATAAATGAAGCATTAATAGTGTACACATAAGAAAGAATCAAACAGATGAATAAAGGGAATATTTGAATGACAAAATGACCCGTTCACTTAGTTTGGCAATAGTGAAATCAAGTGTGCAATTCTGAGTTACCAGAGAACAGTGGAATGCTATTGGAATGAATGATTTCTCTAAGATTTAAAAAGTAATAATTCAGAGCACTATCCAACAACAGCTCTCGTCACAGGCAGCAGAAGTAAGGTATTTGACTACTTTGGAGCTTCGTCTCACAGTTGAATCCTTTTTTGTTGGACCCGAAGTGGTGAAGTGGATGCCAATCTACTCACCGCTCTCCCAGCGAGGTGACACTTCCTTGCAGATGAAGAGGTCACCAAGGTTACGTGTTGGACCATAGAGGTGCTGAAAACAAGCACTGGGGATGGAGGGCTGAGCAGAACATGGATAGTTGGCCAGCAGGAGCCGCACTGGGGAGTGTAGTCCATCCCCGCTTTCCAATCCTTGGAATTTATTAGTCAGCTGAAGAGTTTTAAAAGAGAGCTGTCGGGGGGGCATTTGGCATGGCTTTGCCACTCTTAACTAGGACCCACGGCTCAGGGTTGTGGGGAGGTCGTGCAGGCTTGGGACTTGGGTTTAGGATAGGCCACCCGTCATAGCTCAGAGCGAGGACATTTGTTGATAGAATCAGCACCCCTCCGGTGGTGACAGCTCGTAGCTCGTCCTTGTTCTAATTAGCCCTATTATTATTATTATTATTAGTTTTATTATTATACATCTTTATGTGGAACCTGCATTGTGCTATGTTCTCTTTCCTCCCCCCTCTCCCTCTATTACTCTCCCTCTCTCTCTCTTTCTCTCCCCCTCTGTCTCTCTCGCTCAGCCCAGCTGGTTGAGGCAGACAGTCGCCCACCATGACTCGGCTTCTGTTCACGGTTTCTACCTATTAAAAGGGAGTTTTTCCTCGCGACTGTTGCCAAGTGCTTGCTCATCAGGGAATATTGGGTCTCTGTAAATATAACTATGCTCTACATAAAAAGTGTCCTGTGATAACTTCTATTATGATTTGGCAGTATATGAATAAAATTGAAATGGATTGAATTGAAAGTTACTGGAAGAAGGTGGTTGCCTTGCTGTAAGTTTAGCTCGATACAGCCTTTTTAACTGTTAGTTTCTGGACCTTTGGAATACACTCAGTTGGTATACTTTCTACTTGCTATACAAAGGTGCGGTGAAACATCTTCAAGAACTTCAAGCAAGTCCAGTTGACTTTGTATAGCAACTAGAAATACCATGACCTGGATTCCTGAGAATCTTCTCAATCTTTTGGATTACATTTATTGGCCTTTCCTGTGACCTGCATTTTGTTTGCTAAGGAAAGATTTTACTTTATAGAACACATATTCTGGCTACACAAAAGAGGCCCCACTCTTTTCTGCTTGGAGTCACAAGTAAAGCATCCAACCATTCATCTGACTCTATGTGGATATGTATCCCTTTGATCTGAGATAGATGCACACATGGTGGAAACCACAGACCTTTACATTTGGATAATGTAAATCAATCACCTACCATTGTCACAATATATACTGTGGTGTAAAATACTCTGAAAACAACCATGCGCGCCTCACATCTTCTACAGTTTTTAGGGGGCGTAAAAACATGTCATTTCCTGACCAGAGAGTGGAGCTGCCTTGAGATAGGAGCTTCCGCTGGAAGTACATCCATATCCCTCTCTTCTGGCTGTGGTCAAAATCCACAGTCCTCATTCTGTGTAATAATATATTCAAGTTTATTTGAAGATGATATGGGGTTCCAACAGTCTGAGTTATTTAAATCATATCATATCTCTTCCAAATTTACTGTCTTAAAAGATTCCCTCTTTGTATTTCTCCAGACAGTATTTTTATGCTGGCTGTAAATGAGGGGCAGTAATACAAAAAGGGGATTTCATACCAAAAAGATTGTAAGTCACTTGTAACTTGGAAGTCATAAAGTTGAAGATAAAGTTACTCTAAGACAATTATTTGAAAGTATACCACTCAAATTTGCCAGAACTAATGAAATTTGTGTTTATAGAAGAGCTAGTAATCATTATATATCTGGGGTCCTTTAAAAATCTGCTCTGAACAACAATGAGAATCAGGAGGTGAAATCCATTTCTTCATGTCATGTCGTGTCATGTAAGGAGTGTGTGGCTGAAATGTTTTGGTGAATTTCATATCATTGTGTATGCACAGCTGCTTTTATGCTGTCCCACATGTTTAACTCATGCTGAGTCACGGCTCAGGATAGGGAGGACTCAAATTCATGACTCAGAGACAAAGTTCAAAACAGTTCACCTTTATTAAGGCTCTGCAGACAGAAGAAAAGGAAAAAAGGGAAAATAAGCAGGCGAAAGACAAAGTCCAAAATTGGGCAGATGGTGGACAACAGGCAGAAAGAAACAGGCAAAAACAGATAAGCAAGGCTGGAATGCTACAGTGGGGAAAACACAATAGACAATCCAGGGAATTAGTGAAAATGGGCCTGTATAGTGTATACAAGGAGCTGCTTAGGGGATTGCGAAAAGTTAGTAGGAGGGTGAGGAGGAGTCCAATGGCTGAAAGGCGGGAAAATCGGGGTTACTGCAGGCCAAGAGGGAGCACTGACAGGGTCTGAAACGACAAGAGTTAAATGGCAGCCTAACCCTAACCCTAACAGGCATAGAAGGAATGAATGCATGAAAGAACTGTGACATGCTGCTTTCATCCTCATGTCCCATGGTTTTCTGTGTCTACATCCTCGGTTACACTCCAAAGAGCTGCCTGACTAATCTTTCTGTATTTCAAAACCTAAAGAAATAAGTTTGACGAGTCTTTCCTGAGGTCGCCGCCAAGGCCTGAGCCACGAGTCACCGGACGAAGAGTCTGGGCTCCTCACATTGACTTACTACCCCGAGGGCATTATTGCCAGATTTATAGCTGATTTCCAGGGTCCCCACAGTGTGAGGGCCCGAGGAGACTCGTGCAATCAATAATTATTAGCTGGTGCCAGTGAAACAGCAGGCGGGGGGGAATTTATTGATGCACCGTAACTCTTGTTGGGCTGCAACTGTTCTGATCCTTTATTGAACACATCAGACTTTTTTTTTTTTTAAATTTAACACTTAAAAACCCAAACTGGTTAATTTGCAGGCTTTACCTCTAATCCTTCTATGTTGTTCTAATCTGATATATGAGAGAGTGAGAGTCTTCCTATTGAGGTATTAATGTTAAACACAGGAAGCAGACAGTAAGGAAAATACACAGACAGAGAGACAGACAGACAAAGAGGGAGCAGTGTTTGCGTTTGTTGTTGTGTGCAGCCCAGTTCTCGTCTCAGCGTCACACTGTGTGACATCATGGGTCGTTCTGCTGACATGCTGGTTTGGAGGTCACTCCTCCATCAGACAGACGGTCGCACTGTGAAATATTCGCCCTGACATCCCACGGTGCAATGTGCTGACACCTGCACACAACACCTCCATTACCCGAGCGCATGCGCTGGGCCGGTGGTGGGACTGTTGTGCAGTCATCAAAAAGAAAGGATGGTTCACGTCTTCTCATCCGCTTCATCATCCCCCCACCCCCAGAAGAAAGAAGGTGGAATCATTCTCCTTCCTAGAAAAAGGAAATTGTCTGTAAATTATTCAGTTGGAAAGCGCAGGAGGCAGATTAAACTACTGATGGGCCATGGGGTAAAAATGATCTTTGGGCCATGACTGAGCCCTCGGCCATCCAATACTCTATGCCTTGTTTACGTATCTTCTCACCTTCAGATATGTATTGATTACAACACATAGCAGACTACACATAGTTTATTTTAATATTACGCCCAGAGCCCCAGAAACCAACCAGTGCTCCTGTGCTGGAATACTAGATGGGATGTCTACAAGATTTAAGTCAAAGGCACCTCTAGATGCTTAAGATTTTGTTGGTGTGGCCACTAAACTAATCAGGGGGTTCTTTGCAAACACAGGGTGTGAATGAGGACTCTGTCTATCACAGAGGAAAATTCACACTCCTCTTCTCCATGCCTGAGAGGCGGAGCTCTGGTGGAGCTACAGGATGACTCCAGCTACAGCGAACACAGTTTGTGTAAGAAGTCAGCCATCCCACAGGCAATTGGTTTGTTCAATTCTTAGAGAATTCTTAAGGTGCTTTTTATTTTAGATTAATTTTCTGTTATCGTATTTTATTACCTAGGGTATTCATACTGTCAGTGCTGCTCAAGGTCTTTATTAGTAAAATACACAACAATTACAGGTGTGGCAGTCATTGCTGGTAATGAAAAGCTGGGCCGTCAAGCTCTTCCAACAGTAAAGCAGTGCGATGCATAAAATCCTGCAGAGACAGGTCTACCCTGATCACGCACAATATATCTGTCTAACGATGTGGTGGTGATATCAACGGGTGAAATCTATTAATCAAAACCTACGCCGTAGGTACTGTATCTACAGCAGGACTCCCACTGACCCTTTGACCATGAAACAGTTCATGTGTGCTCAGTGATGTATCTCTTGTGTACAAGTGGGAATTTTGGCTGAACAGTAGAGAAAAGGTCAGGGAGTCAACAAAATAAAATGCCACCTGTGAGTGAAAAAAGGAATCTGACGCCTGTAGCTTATTCAGAGAAAGAAGGACACCGAGGACATTGCTGTTCAGAGACAAATAAAACCCAATCTATCAGCACGGAGAGAGGGAGAGAGGAAAACATCTGTCCATCTGTGTTTCTTTTGTTGTTGAAATTTGGGTGATTTGATAACCGAATGGTTGTTGCTAATGTACATAATGTTTGTGGCATTCATAATAAACTTCGGGCGGCTGTGGCTCAGGAGGTAGAGCAGGTCGTCCACTAACTGGAAGGTAAGTGGTTCAATCCCTGGCTCCCCTAGTCCACATGTCAAAGAGTCCTTGGGCCAGATACTGAACCCCAAATTGCCCCCGATGAATCATCAGTGTGTGTGTGTGTATATGTATAGAAAAAGCCATGCATTAATGTGTGTGTGAATGGCGAATGTGGCATGTAGTGTAAAGCACTTTGGGAGGCTGACAAGACTAGAAAAGTGCTATGTAAGTGCAGTCCAGTTACCATTTACTTCTTGCTACTCAGATACTCTGGGCTGAATTACTGGGGGGACCACAATTAACATAATTTAGCCAAGAACTGTTGATGAACTAAAAGTGATGACAATTTTTATTTTGTGTGTTTAATTTATTTATTTTTATTAATTCTGATCAAAGAAGGTGTAATCCTACATCACGCTATGCATAAATTGGAGTGCCAAAAATGCTAGAAAATAGTTCACTATGTTCCATTAAAAGACAAATGTCTGCTTTCGATGATTAACAGCCTCACAGTCAGTTTTGGAGAAATTCCTCTTAAACAGGCTTTGTCCTCATTTCATCTGGCTCCGTCCCTCGATGGTGAGACCATTAGGCATATTTGGGATTGGTGTTATTCAAAGCACAGAGTGGGATAGTGTCTGGCCTTTTTAATCATCCAGCAGCCAGTAGCATGCGTGGATTATGGGATTTGCAGCTGCCCCTCCGTCCCATTGTTTTTCAGGTGAAGTAGGCCAGTGGTTTGGGACACCAGGACTAAATCTGGCCTGGCTGCCACAGCCCAGACTGGAAACTCACCATAGTCCACTGCAAAAAATATACATTTTACCATTCAGTCCTTACTCTGACTCTGTAACTGTCTGCAGCCTTTTTTATTTAATTCAGTGTCTTCTCTCTGTGACTGTTTCTACACTGTATGACAAAAACTCAAAACTCAATTAAAAGAATCGAAGACACTAGGACCTTACACAATATTTGACTGGCAGATGACATCAGTGACGTCTTTCAGTCGCCGGATTCAAGATTGAAGATATGTTTCATTTTTATTGTATTTCTTTTTTGCAATCTCAGCAACAGAGAAGCAAATTAAAGGAATGACTTTGGGAAAAAATTTTTGGAAATATGCTTACTCGCTTTCTTTCTCGGAGTGAGATGAGAAGATGTGAGTCTCATGTCTGTGTGTTAAATATTGAGGTGGAGACAGGGTAGGGTTAGCCTAGCTTAGCATAAAGAGTGGAAGCAGGGGAGACACTAGCAGCAGGCAGACACAACTCTGTCTACACTTTAATTTCCAAGTTTGTCCCTTTCCCATAAAGAGGGGATGGAGTTTCCAGTGTGACCTGGTAGGTTTAGAGGCATCTTGAGATTTTAACTGTTTGTTGCTGCTGAATTCAGGCACATGCTGCAAGTCACTATTGCTTGAGCCAAGATTCAATTTCATTTCATTTCAGATCCTCAATTTCCTGTAATACGTATTAACACACCATATCAACAGATGACCCAAAATCACACTCCAACACACCATAACACCAACTCACAACATATAAAACTAGACAACAATAAAGAAATAACACAACAACTACCTCCAAAATGTCTCCTCAGGTCAACTAATACGACATTACTATTATGATTTATCAGCACTTTGTCTCTTTCTTAAAACGTCTTTAACTGCTTGCTAACTAGTTTTGGCAGCAGCTGGGGTTTGGGTGTTACAGCTGACTCAGGATGGTGGGCGATGTGTCCTGTGCAGCCACCCTATTGAAGCTTGTAGTTTATTGGTTATTGTGACAATAAATAAGATCACACCAATGTGTGTTTATTTGGTCAAATACACTATGTCAACCCTGTCTCCTTTGTTTAACTTAAGGGGAACGATGCAGGTTTCAGTAAACTGGTCATAAACTGAACATCTTTTTGACTTTTTGACTTTTTCTGGATTGAACAAAAACCACCATCTTTCTGTGAGCCCCTACAGAGATCCATAAAAACATTTCATAATGTTTTATTCGCTACAGGCTGATAAAAAGTTTTGCAGATACCATAATTACCAATGTTTTCTCATTATGTTAATAACAAACAATCTGAGCAGAATGGTAGCGAATTGCTGTAACCATGAAAACCAAATTTGCTCTGTTTCTTCTTTTAATGAGAAGTTTTTCTCATTTTCCTCATCACGAGACTTCTCTCGTTATTATGACAAATCTTCTCATTGTTACTAGATACCTAATTATTGTTCATATCAGAAACTCTTCTTGTAAATCAACAACATATCACTTTATGACGTTCTTGTTACTTCACAAAACCGCCATTTCTTGCTATAACCAACGTTTCTTGTCACAGAATGAGAAGTTTGCATGTTGTTAGAACAAGAAACTTCCATATTGTGTTACAGTTTTTCTCAATTGCTTAGGCACAGTTCTCACACGCTAATGAATATTTTCAAAACAACATGTCCAAACCACTGGGCACTTCTTCCCAATAGATTTGAATTTCTCATTCTTTACAACAAATTGCAAATGTTGTAGTACATCTGTCCAATTGAGGAAGTACAACTGTATACAATTTGCACAATTACCAATTGAAGAGTTCTTTGTTGATCGAAAATATAGAGTATGTTGCTTCACAGTTGAAAGGAAGGCAGCTGTGGCTCAGGAGCTAGAACGGGTTTTCCAGTAATTGGACGGTCGGTGGTTCAAACCCTGGCTCCTCCAATCCACAGTATTTTGTCCTTTGGCAAGATACTGAACCCCAAATTGCCCCTGCTGGCTGTGCCGTCTGTATGTGTGTGTCAATTCATGTGTGTGAATGGGTGGATGGCATGTAGTGTAAAGTGCTTTGAGTGATTGATAAGACTAGAAAAATGCTATGTAATTGCAGTCCACTTACCATTTCCCATTGAATAATCATTCTCTCCAAAACATGTAGGAATTCTTTCATTGTGTCAGTCATCACATGCACAATAGTCTGTTCAGTGGTCAAAATCTGTCAGGCATATATGAATATCATTACAGTAATATGGATTTTTTGTAACATCCGTTAAATTAGTGAATTGCAGATGAAACTTTAACTTCACTGATGAATGGGGAGTTTCTCACATCGTACATCAACACATTCTGTCCACTCAGCTGACACCTGCTATTAATGAGTGTGGATTTTGCCAAACATATTTATAGAGTGTGACCACAACAGAATCACGACCTGGCCAGGTAAATACTGAACAGGGGCAATTTGCCTGCTAGTGGAGGAGGAAAAGGAAGAAAGCTCAAATTCATAACTGCAATGTGTGTAACTTGCGCATGATAACATCAATTGGTTTGGGCCTGTCATTATTTGTTAGCTAAATTCGCTAATGTTGTTGAGCTAGTTAGCTAAGTACCTAATCCCGAGTTGGGAAGTCGTTCTTCCGACTTCGGTGTGTTCATGTGCTTTTAAGTCAGAATGACACAACAACATGGACACTACAAAGATGTGTTGTATTTCGTTGCTCAAAGTTGATGCTGCACCAGAACATTCCCTGAAACCACTAAAATATTGCTTTATCTGACTTGCTATCAGGGCTACTGCTAATAAATAACTTTTCTAGCTAATCTAGCTCACTCTCCATACAACCTAATACCATATTACAAACTAAATGATAGCAAAAAAATTGATTTGCAATACGATAATTTGCACGTTTAATCAAAAGTTTCTTACCATCATCCAAACATTTACTTTTGTCCGCCATGTTTCTGCGTATATGACAACTCAACAACTCAGCAAGTCGTGTACCAAAATGGTACTCCCGCTGCCCTTGCTCTCTTGTGTGTTGTGTCTTTCACACTTGTGTGTGTGTTGTGTCTTTCACACTTCTTTCCAAATATTTTTTCAAATGCCCCCGCTAAAGAATTAAATTTCCACTCAATCCAGGAAGTGAAATAGCAACTCGTTCATTGGACAATGAAGACAGGCACGTCATACGCATGATTGACAAACGTGATTGACGCTGAGTGACATTTAGCCTGCCAATCACAGTGGTTTATTTATATGGGAGTACGTACCACACAAAGTCAAGCATGATTTGTTTATTCTCCCAGACAATTTTTTTTTTTAAACCCCCCAAGCCGTGTGGGCCCCTCGCATCCTTGGGCCCCAGGTCTTGAGCCCCAGTTAGCCTCTGCATTGAAACGCCAGTGACTGTGGAAGACAGTTACTCTACGTAAATAACAATACAATTCCATGGAGATGTGAGTGCAATGTGTAATGTGAAGCATTGTACCGTTGAAATCTGCATCTTTATAAGTATTAAATTCGATACATAGTAGCACTCAGTTAGCTCTACAAAACTATCATTCTAGTACAGTAAACATTCAGTGTCAATGAAAAAATAGCACAAGACTGAAATGTGGATATAAGGGATATTTCCAGGGTCCACTGCCATACTGAAAAAAAATCATACACAGTGCCACAGGAACTTTTCATTTTGTGGGAATTGACTTTTTATATGAGACAATAACTTTGTTTTGAAGCATAAGTCCAATGTTTTGGGTGAGTCGTGACATTTTGCAGGTGAGCTATGGTGTTGTGCTGTACCATATGAGCTGTTCTGACATATGCATCTAGAGCTTTGACAGTGTTAACACTGCTTCAAGTAATGAGCCAAAGCGATTGAGAAAAACTGTAAAACAAGAAAAAGGTCCATAATTTTCTGAAGAGACACTGTAGCCACAACTAATCCCATGACATGACTGATAAACATGAACTGACACCATTGGCTGCATGAAAGGTAGAAAATCAATATAAAACACTAAGGTAATCTTTGTAAAATAATCTGCAGTAATGTGAAGTAGATGCATTAGATGCGCTAAGTGAGGAACAATGCATTCATCTGTTTAAATGATGGAAACAGCAGAAGAAGTGAACACCATGTGCTTTTATGTCTTCTTTGCTTTGTTTACTAATACACAGATGTGCAACCGTTCACTCCTTCATTCAGCCACATTACATAATCATGTCAGCCAGGATCACTGCTATTAAGACTGCATCCTCCTGGTACTTTGGATTAAGTTATTAGAGTGGGATTTAAAGCACAATAACATCCTCTGTTATCTATTCTTATATACAGAATACTGTCAGTGCACTGCAAGAGCTGTTTGTGATGAAGTGTTGGAATTTACTTTGTACCACACAAAATCTTCCTCCTGTACTGTCACTTAAAGGATAAGAGTGGCAAGAACATAACAAAGTTTCAGTCTGACATATGTTATTCCTCTGCACATAAAACCCCCATGATGTTGCATCTAGGTGGCATGTTTTGTCCTTTACTGTGACGAGCACAGTCAGTGTCTAAATTTAACAAAATAGCAAAGCACTGTACAAACTGCTCAATGGCATCTGACTGATACGGAGCTGCAGAAGTGTCCCTGACTGTATTTTCTTCGGTTGTACCTGAACAGCAGTGGATTTGGCTCTCCAGTGGTTCCCCAGGGCTCTCTGAGGCAGGTGGCAGAGTATTTGGAGCAGCTCCGATGTTGGGCTTACAACTGGAGGCTGGAGAGTGACTTGTCTGAATGTCATTCTGTGAGTCTTGTGCACCATGAAGTCCTCCACAATCTGCTGTGGGTTCAGCTTCTCTGCTCATTCACCGTCAGTGTAAAACAGAAGCAGTCAACTCAACCACTCTGCCCCACCGAACTCAAAGTTCAGTCAGATACTGAGCTGAATGAGCTCTGCAGTCACAACAAGGGATGACAGCAGAAAGGTGGTGCACGCCTCACTGAGGGTCAAAGTTCCTCAGAAAATGTAGAAGTAACACCTGGGGGATCATGAGCGTGTTAGCCAGACCCAGCATGCACCTGTGGGCCACAAACCCTGTGGGTGTGTTTGAGTTTGGTCACCTATAGCATGCTCACCAGGAGGTATTGCATTGCATTTTCTGTACTGTTCACAAACCCAGACGGGGTGCGACCACAACCCCCGCACCCCCCGCCACTCTGTAGGTACACATTTAGAACCTGTATGTTTTCCAGAGAGTCAGCTGAGCGTAGAGTGTCTCCTCTCTGGAGCTCTGTCCTCCAGCGGCGGCAGACTCACCAGTGCCTTCTTCTCTGCTGCAGCTGCTGGTTTGGCTCCTTCATTTTGTTCCAGTGTTACAATTTATCAGGACTTCTTCGTATGACTTAGTTTCTCTCTCTGCAATGCTAGATAAAGTACAATGGTCAAGAATTTTAAAAAATTTTAAAATGACTTGATTTTTACAAATACTCAAAAAAGTAAAATGACTTTGTGACAGTACTGACAGTAAATATCATTAATATCCTCCAGAGATGAAGAGGACTGAGAATATCATCCAGTTTTATATTTTTGAACTAATAATATAATCAGGAGATGATGTGATGCTTCATCAGAAATGAACTTTATAGTTTGATGTGTGGTGAATTTGTCCACTTAGCCAGAGGGAGATCACTTGTGGATGAAATGTCAGGCATGTCCACATGAAATAAAAGTAAAATAAAACTCATTACTTATAAAGTTAGTCACTACTCAAGTAGTTTTGTCAGGAGACGTTTGTGCTCAAGTTATTGCTTTGCTGACTACTTCAGTTTGACTATTTGTTTTTATAAAATAACAGTACTTCCAGATTGCATGCAGGCTTTGGCTTTTACTCTGCAGTACTAACATACAAAACACGAGTGCCTGGCACATACACTGACTGATACTGGGAGTAACAATGGGGGGCAACAATCTTTTCAGTTGAGAACCATTTTGAGGACTGATAACCCATCATGGCTTGTGGCTTTATTGCTCTCTTGATGACACAGCAGCTTTAAGTGAACTCTCTCTGTCTCCTTTTTCATAAATTTCCTTTATGAAGATTAGAGCAGATTGCTCGAAACATTTTCTGCTGTTAAACTACAAACAGTCGTGTTTTTCAGTGTTTTATGGTGGATTTATTCATAAAAGCCACATTACTAGAGCTTCCAGTCAATCTCCAACAGCACACAGACACACAAACACACATACACCAGTGGACAGGCTGCTCTCCTGCTGCTCTACCAGTCGTTCTTCAATGTCTGATAACACAGCAGGTTCAGAGTAATGACTGCTGGATTATACCAGATATAAATAGACCAGGAGGAAGCAAAATATAGTGAGTGTGACATACGATGCCATGCAGGAAGGTGGAATTTGTGTGTGTGTGTGTGTGTGTGTGTGTGAGAGAGAGAGAGAGAGAGAGAGAGAGACCAAGCATGCCTGTCATCGAGAGGAAAATGAAAGGAGAGCAACTGAAGATGGGATCAGGAGATGATTGTTAATTGTGTGCTCTATTTCAACGAGTTCTAAACCAAATAGATGTGCCCTAGTTCACTTGGCAGTACTTGCCAAATAGCTTGAAGGTAATTTGTTGAGGAGCAGATGCATGGATCGCCAGGTAATAAAGCAGAGAACCTGACGTCGAGACCATATGGCCTCGTCTGAGCTGAAACATTCCTCAGCCTGCCTCTGACTGTACCTTGTCCTGTCCATGAACCTCCACTCCGCAGATAAACGCCCTCCATTACACACACGCAAACACAGATACGTACACTCACAAATTCTACAAATCAGAGCCTGTTAGATTAGGGATGTTCTCTGTAAAGCTGCTTAACACATTGTTATTCACCTCTACCATCCTTGTCCCAAACACCTGGACCTGAACCTAGAACAGATTGTCAAAGAAATCCAGGGATGGTTGAGTGTAACAACAGCATCAAAGCTGAACACACAGCATCTCTCAAAGAGCTGTCAAATGGAAATTCTCCTTTTCATGTGACCTGTGCATTCTCTTCTTTGACAGCTACAGTATACAGAATGGGAACAAGATACTTGGTACTTTGACTGACGCTTGTTGGGTGCGTACTGTATGTAATTAGATGTGGTCCTCACCTGGTACGTGATCCTCACACCTGTTAAACTCAAATAAATCAACCAATTAATGTATCACACCTTTGTACAAAATGTAAAAGTGAATGTATTAAGTGGTGCAACAAGACAAATACAGTATTCAGACATGAGCAAATAAAGCGATCAGAACAAATACAAACCGGATCAGCCACGTTCAGCTCCATGGATGATAGCCAATGACGGTCAGTCTGAAGGTCGGTCAGTCCACTTTGTCCTCTTTGGTCCTGACTGAAATATCTCAACAACTATTGAAAGGACTGTTGTGAAATGTTGTACAGACATTCATTGTCTGTACAACATTTCCAGAATCCTATAAGGATATGACCAACGGGGTTAAAATTCATTCAATTTGTCTTTGTACTTTGGTTTATCTATTCAATAGTTGGGCTTTCTTTACAACGAGCAGTACAGCCTCACAGAAGAACTGCCCGGCTGTAGACTTTTCACACAACATGTTACGCCTGTTTGGTCGTAGAGGTGTTCACTACAGTTATGAACTGTTCTTCAACGAAAAAATCGCTAACAAACCAAACCGACTACACTAAATCGCTCTTGTCACCTAATGAATCAGTGGCTTTTAGCAATGCAGCTCCTCACAGGTGACTGAGTGGACTGTTGTAAGCTCAGCTGTGATTCGCAGTCAAATAAATAACTAACCCTTTATGATGTCACACTGCTGGTTGGAGGACCTTTTTCATCATGGTTACAATAACAAAAACGTTGTTAAGGTTATAGAGCCACTGTCATCATGGTGAAAAGAAACAACATTGACCGTCAGGTTGAAACAAGAAACAAACAGCAGCCTCCCGTCCAGTTACCAATGTCTTGTCATTTCTTCCATCAACCCCGTCCTACACCCAATGCCGACGTTGTCGTACTGTAACAACGTCACCTGATGTCCTGCTCTGCTCCTGTCATAATTACTACAACCAATAGAGGGCGCTGTCACTTGAACATTTGCTGAAAAGACTGATGTTGTCTCACACAACCACCAGAGGGCCCCTGTTTGTTTGTGTGTTTGTTTGCCTTTTCAGTTGGATAAATAAGATGTAATTTTTAGATGTATTAGGGAATTGGGATGCAGCTAAAGTCTTTCTCCAAATCTGGTATTAGCATGAAGCAGTCACTAGAACTGGCCACTGTACGGCCCAGTTAGGTAAGGACGACCACCCTTCAGCGGCAACACCTTTTGGGAACCTTGGTTCATTTTGTAAATTGTTTAACGGATATTTACACAACATTTTTGTCCTTTTTATGCTAAGAAATCACCATGTGTAAACTTAGTAGAGCAACCGAATCCCTGATTCTCCTGGAACAGGATATGGGTGAAGTCTAGGTGATGTGTCAGTCAGTCACGGGGGATGCTGGGTGAGTGTGGGTGAAGCTGAAGGTGACTGAAATACCATATGGTCCTACTGTGAGCAGGCAGCCCTTACCTCAGCAGCTGCTACACACATAAAACACTGTGCTCTGCTCACAAACCATGGAGTCAAACCACCCAGGCATGTCTTAACTTGTAAAAACATATTAATAAGATACATACAGTGTGATGCACACCAATGTTTTTATTCCTCATCTGAAGTATTTCTACCTTTTCTAGCATTCTTCAGTTAATGTTGAATGAAAAATTGGGAAAAAAAATCATCTCCTAAATTGTCATATTTCTGTTCCTAGCAGCCTCCACCACAGCTCCCGTTTCAACTGACTATAACTCCGGTGGGATGGATACTCTTGCTGCTGAAAAAACATTTTCTTAAATTCCTGAGCGGAGGGGTCACATGCCACTAAAACTCCTTGTGTCCTGAAACACAGTTGATGGACACAAACACACACACACACACCTTCCCGTCCCACTTTCATCAGCTCCCAGTAGTTATCTACGTGTGTCCTTAATCCTCCTCCACAATCACAGCAGCACTCTTCAGCCTCAGTGTTTCCTTTTCACAGTGAGCTGCTGTTTCAGTTTTTCTCTCGGCGCACAGTGGGCTTCCATCCCCCTTCCGCTCATCTGCACGGTACGTCCGAACTGTCAGTGAACTTGCATGTGTTTGTTTTGTTATGCTCATGTTCTAAAAGGAGAGTTTAAAGTTCACTCCCCCCGTTTTGCATGGACCGCCACATGTTCGCTGGCAGATGTCACTGTCATGCAAGCATTAACATATCACTGCAGTGCAAACAAACGCTCCTCCGCTATAAGAGCTGTCTTTGGTGTGTTTGTGCCTCAAAGACACAGAGCCCTGTGAAGCGCTTATCTAAAAGTCCTGAGAGGATGCCGTCTAATGTTTTTGTACACTCTCCTCCTGTAGGCAGCCACGATGAGTGACCAGCGTCGAGGTCGAACCTTCCGGGTCACATGCAGTCTGAAGACACCAGCAGCAGGATCAATACAGGATTGATGCTCTGTCACAGCAGCTCCACAGCCACAATGTCACGACGGCAGCGTCCTGCTGATGCTTTTACTTTAGCTCTGCAAGAAATCCAGCTCCTCTGTCAATATGACACACTGCACTCTCACTGCCGTGCTGGTCTGAACCGGCCACAAAGTGCACTCACAGACATCACCTGTAAGTCAAACTTTGTGGGCAGTGCTTCGGGTTTTATGCTCCGTTGATGAAGTCAGAGTCTGTTCAGTCATGGTGGCTGGTGCTTAGGTAAAAAAACCTGAAAGTGACCAGTCGGAAATTTGAGCATGGAGACACACACAGTGGATGTGGTAAATATTCCAAACACAAGGTCCACTTACTTAGCTATTCCAAGAGCTTTTGACTGCACCCCGTGGTCTTCTTCAGCAAACGGAATGCATTCAGGTGTCATGACCTGACTAGGGGCTTGTATCTTGCTGTGTGAGTTTTAATAAATGAAGAACAGGGAGCACAACCACAAATGAACTGATAATGATGATTATAAATCATAATGAACAGACTGAAACTTTTCCAAAAGTACTCGACACCCGTGCAAAGGCAATTCAGCTATTAATGTACCATTTGTTGCATACAGCCAAGACTTTAAAGGATACAGCCAATTTTCACCTCAGACCTTGTTAAGTGTTGAATTGTGCTTGGGACAACTCAGTGACAGCCGTAGAAAGAAGAAACTAACTGATCCACTGCTGTAAAGATACAGCTTCTCATGTCGGGTTTGTTTTATGCGCTGTGCACCACCATAAGACAAACTTCAAGTAAGATCTGGGTTGAAAAGCTCTTCTGCTTATTGTTTATGGCTCTTTGGACTTACAAATGGTAGTAATGTATTGATCTGATTCCAGGTCAGAATATGTTGTGTAGATGTGTATTTGGTATCTCTTACACGGAGTAAACAATTTAATTAATAATAATGTATTGTTAAAGTTATCATAGCCTGGAAGCAGGGCTTTAGCCCACAAGACTCTTCTTACATTACCTTCAGAGACACGGGAAAACAAAAAGAAAGCAAGTCAGGACATGGTACTGTATACACACGTAAAACACATCATATCAGATATAAAGTGAAATAATACAATGCTCTGTTATGTTGGGAGCATGTAATGTACACTGAGCTTTGTCAGAATCCGTCATATCAAACAGACTGGAACGTCCAGCAGCCATGCAGGACAGGAAAGGCTTAACTCAAAGATCATGATAAAATTGAAAGTCGAATATAAAATCCATCTCATTCTCAATTTCATCCAAATCACACAGTTTTTGTTCTCCCCTGGGACTGAATGACGAGTCTGAACTGAGCAAAAACAGACCTCTGAGCTCTGTTCAGGCTCAGGATGGTACATATGGAATAACCGTATTCAAACATTCTCATTCTCGCTCGGTCCAGCGTAATTTCGAGGAGACGGCAGCTGCTCATGACACAAATCATCTCGACTTTCCAACGTGTAGAAATAAGTAGCTGTAACAAAGAAAAACTGCTCCAACGTTTAATATAGATACAGGCAGCGGCAGGGCGTCACAGCTTGTGACTGTTTTATATCTATTTTGTTTATTACTGAAAGACGAGAACACACGTGAGGGAGCATTTAATATAAACTCTACCTTAATTGACAGAAAAGAAGAAGAAAAGAAAAGCCTTCTGGCTAAGTAAGAAAAAAGCTGCAGAGTATTTTCGTGATTCCTTCCTGATTCAGATTCTGCTCATGTAATATTTTGTATTTTAGAAATAAACATGAGTAACAGTAGAGCTGTTGTTGGTGCTGCCGTTCCTGCTTCTGCAGGTATTTTGCTCGGCTGACCAATCAGTAAAGAGATTCCAGGCGAAAGGGTGTTGCCGCCGGGGAAAAAACCTAGGATACGTGTGTGGTTCCTCACTTAAAGCTTCTCTCTCCTCACTCCTCGTCTCCTCCGAGGTGCATTTAAGGGACTGGAACATCACACAGATCCCAGAGCAGCCTGTTCTATGCACATTAATTTGCACCGTGTAACCGCTGCTTGATAGAGAGCTTTCACAGCTTTACGAAATTTCCCATCAATACCAGATTTCAGTAGTTGGAAGCTAAGAGGGTCATGATTAAAACTCTTGAAGGCCTTCCAGAAATCTATAAAGCAACAAAAAGTACATCTGCCTTCCTGTATTCTTGCACAAACGAGAGAATATAGACTAAGTGTCCAGTTTATTAGGAACACCTATCTCAAACTAAGTCAGTCCAATCCACCAGGCCCTGTAACAAATCCTTCTTCATGCAGGTTCTGATTCAGGTTCAGTTTGTGTTGACACTGTTTCAGAGCTGTTGATTTAACTGGATGATCATCTTGGAGGATGTAGTGTGTGCTGCTGTTGAACTGTTTTGTGATATTCTGACATGTGTTTCTTATATTTTGTCCACCTCATTTATACGACTGAGGGTAGGCTAAATAAAGGTAACACTTCTATGTATAACACACATGGAGACAGATTTAAGCTTGTCATGTGCAGTAGGACCTGCCCCGGCTGGCAGTGTCAGTACTGGTCTTATAGCAGAGTGTTCCCTGGATCTGCATCACCCCCCTCTTTCTATCATCCTCGTCACTAACAGATGTTGTGCTCTGTGTAGGAGGGTCCTCACCACTGAGCTTAATGTTGTAAGTGGTGGTTAGAGTCCATATTAAGATACTGGTCTGGCGAACGAGTTTCCTGTACACTGTGGTCTTTATGCTGCTGTCGGACAGGTAAGGAGGCCAGCCACGTCCAACACTGCAGACCATCCGTAGACAGACACAGGGGTTATAATCACCGACTGTATCCCATGGCCTCAGTGAATGGAACTTGCTCATGTGTCAGGTAGAGTACGGGACCTCGGTCAGATGATGACACCAGTGTTCGCTGAAGAAGGCTGTTGAAAGCACAGGAAAAAGCTCCAGGAATAGCTAAGTGGAGGGACCTTGCTTTCCACACATATTCCGACCTTTGATTTTAACATGAAAATAGTGTTATGTTTCTTATCTAAATATATTATATAATCATCGAGATTTGCTGCTGAACCACTTTCCTGTCTTTACTGTGGGTTGTTTCTCTCACTGTAGACCTGACAATGAATTACTATTAATATCAACTGCTGCTTTATTATATTTTTTTTCATGTGCACTACAATGGATGCCTTGACTGAGCCCGTTTGAGATGTCTAACACATTATTAGGGATTTTCCCATTATTTGCTGTTTAAACCATGTAACACATTAACATTGTAAGCAGGCCTACAATGCATTGCTCGATCAGATTTTGTTTTATGTTGCTTGACTTATATTTCATTTTACTGCTATTTTGCAGTCATTAGGGTTCTGATATCTTCCAGTCAGACTCTGTTGAACCCCACAGAGCAGGTATGTTGGTCGTGTCTGCCATTAGGTCACATATCTCGACTGACAACATAACAGTCACTATGGGTTCAGAGGCTAACTGACTTCATCTAATATTTATGGCAAATGGCCAATGATAATAACCAATAACCTCGAGCTGTATACACTTTAAAAGCATTTTATGGAAGAATATTATACAATTAAGTTGATAAGTTAAACATACTGACTTGATATCATCTAACATGACCTTGCTACCTTCATAAACCACTGAACGTAGACATTTAAGAAATGCACACGCCACAGTTACTGTTTATTTTTTTCTATTTTTTAAGTTGATGAAATTAAAAATTACAGAGCATTAACATTTGAAGAAAGGTTCATTTGAATGTTTTTTGCGGCAGGGGTTGGATTTACTTCTTTTCACTTCAAAAATGACCAAAATATCGAATCAGCCTGGGGATGGCCAAACATTTGCAAACAACTGTATATAAATGGATTTTTAAAAACCAAAAAAGCTTGAAAAAGCCACTTCCTCTTTAGCCTGACATCATTGCTGCTCTTGTGCCATACTATCCTCTGTCACATGGCAATTTATACGCCAAACCTTTATTGTTTAAACAAAAAAACCAATTAGTTACTAGACCAAAGTCCCATTTTAATACAGCACATTTTTATTGCCTGAGAGCAGAGAGTATTCGATGTCCATTACAATGGAGAATGGATCTGAAAGGTTTCAGTTTCACATTAACAAATATATATGAAACTTCATCAGTTACATTTAAGCTGTGTTTGTGTGGGCTGCTTTGGTGCTGAAGTGGGTCTTTTTTGCCGTTTGAGCGCCATCTGGTGGTCGTAAACTGAACTGTCAATATCCTGGACAAGTGTAAAAACCAAAGCACTGCTCAACATACAGGTCCACTCTTATTTAATTGGGTCAACGAGAGGAATGGGATCATTGTCAATAGGTTAATACATTAGAGACATTTACATCATACACGTTAAAACTGGGGCCAAACGCAATAAACAAAACATAAAAGAGAAGTTTGGTTGGAAGTAATTCCCTCGATCCGCTTGTATCAATGTACCAACCCACTCCAAATACAAATTAGATTATGCTTCTTGGAACAAATACACCACTTGCTGTTTAAGTTGGTCTTACACAGGAAGGGTTTCATCAAAGTCAACATTTCAACCTAACTCTTCTAAACAGACCGGCGTCACTCACACTGCTCCCTATAGAATTCCTCTCAATGAAAAATCCTCCCATTTACCTGAACCACCCGATCCACCTTCACTCAACTCTCAAAGACTCCAACCCATAATAAAAACAGCGATGACACACACAGAGCAGACGAGACAGTAGAGCAGACAAAACATGAACAGACAGTTCAGCACACATTGATATGAACATAGAGGACGACACAGATTTGACGATATGATGCCGCACTGTACACTGTACTGTACACTGCACACACACACACAAACACACAAACACACACATTTATATAAGGAACACAGAAGGATGGCAACAAGTGGTGATAACAAACTGCAGAGTAGTGTCAAATCAAACATTTAGTGCAAACACATCCAGCGAAGTCCAAACCCTGCACAGATGCCTTACCAAAAATATACCATTCCCTCTGAGCAGTATTACTTGTCACTCGTAACTTAAGGCAGGTAAAACAATTCAGGTCTGCAGTGGCTTCAAAATAAATGTCAGGGATGTTTAGAGCTTATTCCAGAAAACAAATGCTAAATAACTTCAGCTTCTTTTTCTCATAGAGGAGAGTCATCTGATAACAGCCAAAACATTCAAACTGAACACAGCACAGATGATCCTCAGATCGTGGGGCAGAGGTGTCTTCAACAGGTAAGGCAAAGATTAAAAAGGCAAGGGCAGAGCATTTAGTTCTCTCTGTTTGCACTTAGTTTTAAAGGAAGCGGTTTAGTGACAGTCCAAAGCCTGAGAGTCGCTCTTCTCCAGCTGTCTTCCCCTCACAAACAGGCTTTCGTGAGGATTCGGCTGCATCGGCTGGGCCCAGACCACATCAGGCAGTGTTAGTGTCCATGTTAAAGGATTCATCTTTAACATCCTGAAGAATTCATCCTCATCCTCCAACACACTCTACTTTGAATACCTCAGGGTCAGCTGCATGGGAAAAGTAAAACAATTTCAAATGTGTTTGTTTTGATAACAACCCATACAAATACATATTCAAATATGAAACTCTATGGAACTTATTATTTATCTCCAAAAAAAGGTGTATGTTATATCACCTTGTGAGCAGTGTCAGCAAACTGTTGAGCTTTGTGCATCAGCTCCACAGTCTTGTCCTCAGCACGTGTCAGTCTGTCTCCACGCTCGCCCAGAGCCACATTCACCCTGTGGACTACATTACCCATAGTGCCTGTGACACGCTGGCCAGGCTGACCTATTCATACACACACAAAAAGTATTTATCTATACAGTATACTCCTCTTACGAAACCTTGTCCTGAAGGTAGTGTCAGAGGAAAGGTCAAGGGGTCTGCAAATACATTAGCGTTCATCCTCTGGGGACCGTCGATATCCGCTGCAAGCATTTTGACATGACAATCTGACAATGGTGCCAGCATCATTCAAGTCATGTGGGGACCATTCATTTGCAACCAAATGTCATGACAGTCTGGCCCAGATAAAGACGTCTCAACAACTCGGGGCCACAGTGTTAACAAATGGATGGCCAGACAGACTAATGGACTGAGGAGGCAACTTCCAAGTCTGAACCATCACAGACCAGCCAGGTTGGTCGGAGAGCAGACAGTCTGACAGTTACTGACATCACCTTGCATGATCTCAAGGTGTCACAGCTGTTACTTGAACTTCTGTTTCAACTTAGCTGACAACTTCCCTAAGGCAAAATCCCTGTTGCAGCTTCAAATATATCTCAGAGGTGTCTGCCATTTTCAACAGGCAAAGCCTTAAACTGGGAATTAAAACTGAAACCTAACCACAAAGACTTGAAACCCTGCACGACATCACAAAGGGGCACACACAGTATCTAACAACTGAGTGGAGGCAACACACCGGACGACGAGGAGAATATTTAGAGATACGTCGCTGGGCAAGCCCCGATATCCTGCGGTGCCATACTTCTCCCGTGATCCTGTACCAAACCAGAAACAGTCCTTCAGAAACAGGTTGTCTTACCTGGGAGTGGCAAGAAATCAGCTGAAATGTTTAAATTTGTACATTTAATTGGGAGAAAATGTATCCCATAAGCCATCTCCTGAGCCGAACTCTTACAGCTGAGTTTGTTTTGTATCCGCATCTGCTGAAAGAGATGATGGCAAGTCTACCAACACAATTAACAAATTCACAATTTTGAGTTTTCTGTATCTTTAACTGCAAGACTGCCCTCAACCCCCTGTGTCAGTAAGTATCACCCTGCTGAAGTGCCTGTAAGCAAGAGTCTGCAATAGATAGACAATTCCCCTATCTGATTCACTGAAGCATCATACTGCACTGTCATTATCAATTACACCACATATCACAGGTCGACTGAGGTTAAGCATGAAGTGCTGTTGAACTGTAACTTGGTACTTTGCTGCAGCCTGGCACGTCTCCCACCGATTACACTGCCCCTGTAAGCGGGTTCAATAGTGCGACGGGCTCCCTCTTAGTCTCAGAGTCCCGGGCTTCCTAAAGACTGGCTATTGTATCCACCTCCCTGAAACAAACAAAGTCTCCTCTCATCTGACCGCCACATCACAGAAGAGCCTTTTTGCTGCAGCAGTGAGGACAATAGACAGAAAGACAGAAGGGAAAATGACCCAGAGAGACACGAGCCCAGGATAGTGAGACCTGAAGTTTGCTGTTTTGTGTCCCACAGTCCACTGGAAAAGCAGCACCTTTCCCTATTAAAATCCTAAATGTCCCGAAGGCCGAAGCGGTCTTCCTGTGAGCCAAGAAAGGTGTTCGTATTGTTTGACTCTCAACTCCACCAAGCATCTTCTCTGCAGGAGATTTTCATGGACCGGAGCTGCTAGAGCACTGTGATACCTCTTCTCTCTCTGCTAAATACCCATTTAGGGATGCAGTTAGGAATACCGAGGACCCACAAAATGTTGCTCTGCAGCCTCAACAGTTCTGCCGTCCTCCTCACAAGTCTGAAGGAACAGATCGTTTCTTTTCAATCGGTGCAGCTTTCTACACAGGGCAGGTAAAGGCCCATAGCTCACTCACACTTCTCTCACATAAACACGACGCAAAGTGTACTTCTACGCTCAAGTCTGTTTTCGTGCACTTTATGTGTGCAGTAAACTGCAGTGATTGTGTGTTGAGCTCTAAATGATGAGATGAATTATTGGAAATATTTGCTTTGTTGCAACTCTTGGAGAAAGATGTGAAAAACCATTGGGTCAGGATCAGACTACCCAATATCAGTCTGATGATGGTCTGACCCCCCAGAGGTGGGGCCACTGGGAAAGGAAAAAAATGGCGAGTGAGACAGTTGTTGACTTTTCCGTGACACGTTCAGTGACCAGTAGGAGCACAGAGTGTGCTTCTGTACACAACTATAAACATGGAGCAAAGAAAGAGAAATTATGTTTCCTTTCATTTCAGTGAAGCTGTGACTCTTTGGCTATCAGCCTCAGGAGCATTATACCAAATTGAGGGATCAGTTAATATTTTATGAAGCCTATCTTAAAACAATATGAACATCCCCGTATGTACAATGACAGCGTTATTGATCACAGTTTATCCACCCCCTAGAACCTGTGTCCTTCTCAGACTGCTGAAGCCTTATACTAGCTTCGGATGACCTTTAGAATGAATGTTTACACAGAACGAGGGCTGCGGATTTTGTCTCCCATCACTTACATTGGAATCGCTTCAGGAAAGGGACCTCTTCACAGCCAGTATGGGCAGGAGGAAGAATACAGCAACCAAAAACTATTTCAGCATGGGCATGCATGTGAATACTGTATTGAGACAGACTTGGTTTCTGCTGACTAGGAAGGAAAAAGAATGAGCCCACCTCCACCAACCAGTGACCATGACTGGTCATGTCTCTCAGCTAAAATGACACAATGACCATCTCAAAAGGAAGAAAAAATATTGTGTAGTCTCATACTGGAACTAGACACATCCAGAGGGTTGTCAAGGGTGCAGATCTCATGTAGCAAACCAATAAAAAAATCAACCAAACTGAATAAATACAAACAGACAAGGATAACATAACAAGAGCTTGTGTCCTATAACCAAAAAAAGGATGTATATGAGAGTGTGTTTATCCTTACACAACTAAATAGTTAAGAGGATACATCCTAGTAAAGAGCTATTGTTTTAGCCATGGTTTTAATTATTACATGCCATTAATCGTTTCCAGCCCTGATTTAAAGGATTGCTCGAGCAATTTAGTGTGTCACGTCATTCATGTTTCGTTGACTTGTGAGAGACAGATTTGAAAATAAGTCTAATGGTCAAAATTGAAGATGTCCTCACTTTTAATCACTAGTACGGATCAAACTCCTACATTTCCCATAATGCATCCAATAGCATCTGTTCTTGACTGTTAAATCTCCACATCTTTCAATCTCCACACCTCCACTTTATCACAAAAGCTTTCTGATATATAGACTGTACATATTCTCCAAGCACAACTGGAGAGCACCCTGATGACATCACTATGACACCACCATAGTTACTTTCCCCAACTTGACAAAGCTTCTCCGGAGCCACAGACGACATGAAACAACTGTTTCACACCCAAGTAGGACTAACCATGGCATGTGAACTTGATCAGACTATGAACAGTACATGCATGACCCGAGTGCCCCTGGGATCACGGCCTTACCCCGCCCTGGTGATCGACTTTGGTTTGCAACCATCATTTTCTTCATACGATTCAAGAAGGCTTTGCAGCGGTAGATGACCAGATTCATAGTGCAGGCATCTGAAAGAACAAGGACAGCACATTACAGATGGTCACATATCGTAGATAATCACATATCGTATGCATAGTATGTATATATACTTCAGTGATCATGTGGCACTACCTCCTGTGAGTTTGGACTGGCAGTTGATGAACTCTGTCTGTTTGAGAGGAACGTAGCTCTTCCGTCGGGCCTGCAGGGTTCTGGATGCAGACTCTTGTGAGGAGTCACTGGGACCAGCACTGATCTCACGGTGTGCATCCTGGCTTGCTCTCCCCTGGCGGCCCAGCTTGCCCAGCTTCCCAGCCTTTCCCGGACTCCCCGCTTTCCCCTCCCAGTAGGTGTGGCAGGCGTGGTACAGGATCTGGACAAAGATACACTTCTCTGCTGATGAGGTGGCCACCCACTGGTCCACAGCATTGTCAAACACCAGGTCAAACTCTGGGCTGTCCTGGAAGAGCAGGGTACAGGAGAACAAAGTGTACCTACATATGTGTTTGAACATATACAGTATATATAAACTTATTACACAGATATAATGACAGACCACCACTGGTATGAAGAGAATGTCTGAGTGCTGCTGACCTTGCTGGGGTTGATGCCGTTGACCTGTCGGAGTTGCTCCACCGTCCACTGGGACCTCCTGGTGAAGGAGGAGGAGCCACCAAATTGCTTCACCTTTGTAATGAGGAGCTGATGTGGCCTCCTGTTGGTCACTATGTGAACAGATCATATACAGAATAACAACATCCCTATTGAAAGTCTTCAAAAATACTTCTCGATGGAACAAGCGATTCACATAATTGCTGAAGACGCTGGGAAAGTTATACTGAGCAATTTTAACCGGACTTTTGTTACCTTGAATAATTGATCATTTTAGTCTATGACTTACACTGATCAACCACAACATTAAAACTAGGTACCAGCTTGAATATTGTGGCCGATCGGTTAAAGTCTAAGACTAAGTCAAGTGACTGACTGTGTATAGTAAATGGTTATACAGTTAGATTTGGTGATAAAGGTTTCTACTCTTTGGGGGAGTTCTCAAAGAATCCGAGCTGCAACGCATATGAATATGAGCAATAGAAACACAACAGCAAAGGGCTCTATCACAATCACATAAGGAGGAACCTACAGCAAAAAGCAGAGTTGGCGATTGTAATCGACGGAGTGTTCAGTATGTCAATGTCCATGTTTAGCAGTGGAGCTATCCAGTGTGTTACTTCCTGTTTAACCCTAATTTTCTAATCTTCTGATCTATAAACATCTCTCCAAGGTCTAACTGGCTCCAAATAGTAATATAATGCAACTATTGTTATTATTTTCACATACAGCACTGTAGTAGTAGAGGTAAAGCCCATTTCAACACAACAAGGGTTAAAAGAAAACAAAGAGAACAAAAGCCACAGAAACAATCATGATAGGAGTAAAGTAACTTGCGGAGTGAGAAGTGGGGAGCTGTTTTAGTAAAAAACAGTGCTGCATTGAAGTCAAGTTGAAGAGCGGAAAAAACAGTGTGGAACATCAACGAACAGTATGCGTGATGCGATTTACCACACTGAACACACACACTGAGTGATGCGACTGCTCAGCTTGGAAAAAAACACAAAAAAAAAAAAAAGTAATTCAAAAAAAAAAAAAAAAAAAACTGAAAGTAGTTAGTGTTGAGAGTTCAAGCAAGCCAGGTTGTGCCAGTAGCTGACAGATGATGCAGATGATGTGAATGATGGATGATTGAATGCGACAGCTGATATTGAACACCTGACGTGAGCATGACTTCAGTTCGCTGCCTAAACTCACTCAAAGTCTCATATTTGATGTAAAAATAGTAGACATTTATTGATGCATCTGAAATAATTGTGCATCCCAAAATAATTTCTAATTGGAATCAAAGAAGCCATTTTCCTGTGTTCACACTAGAAATATCCTTTTCAAGCAAACATAATGAATAATAACTCAAAATATAAACAGTGAACATACTTTCCTGTCTGGAAATGATACATTAACCAGCAGACAACACAACACTGGGGCACTACTACAAATTTCAAATTAGAAAAAAGTTTTTTAGTTTAAATACACTACAAGAGGTGAGGAACTCTTTTTTACACAGATGAAGCTTTACCTTGTGTCCTAACAAGCTTTTTATGTCTTCCTAACTTGGTATATTAATCTTTGTTCTCTACGTACTGTATGGTAGGTGTTAGAATGAGGTATTACGGTGGTTCACAGTTAGATTGTGTTTTTGGTGGAAAAGCTGGCCCTCACTGGGATTGAATGTGACCAGTTTCTGCAGCTCTTTATCTTCCATGTGCACTGGCAGCTCTGCTCCTGCATCTCTGCCATCCTGTATTCTCTTAAACAATGGCTGCTGTGATGCATCGTTCAACAATGCATCTGTTCTGAGCCACAATAACTGGGTTTAACCAACACAAAAACAGGCTTCGTTTGCAAAAGTAATGCTGAAAAACAAAACAAACAAAAAGGCTGGCGTGTGAATGTGTCTTCAGGTTAGAGTCCACAGACTGGCTGGTTGTTTACGGTCATGTGAATGAGCTGCTCTCTCTTGTCTGCTGCCATGACATTACCCATGAGCAAAGCTTTGAAAGTGAAATGGCTCAAAGTGGTTCTCAGTGGCCAACAGTGGAGGTCCTTTGTTGCGTGTCATACCCCTCTCTCTCCCCGTGTTTCTTGTCTGTATGTCTACTGTCACTATCAAAGAGGCGAAAAGCAAAAAAATATTGTTGTTTTGTTTTCTATTGAACATATGAGTGTTTTCTGGTCTTGAGCAAGGCATTGTTGTTTGTCAACAACTATTACAAAAAGGATTCAGTTATCAAAAGACTGTCTCCTGATCTTCCACAGCTGTGTTGAAGGTGTGGTTGAGAAAAGCATGGGGTTAAGGTTAGGAAGCAATCAAGGTCATGGTTGAAAGAATGTTGACTGTTGGCGGGAAAGCAGCAGCAAACGACAGTGTTTAGTGTTAAAGTCACACAACAGCCATTTAAACATAAAAACATGACAGTATTTAGGCATCTGAATGATGAATGCTGTCTTTTTTTTTCTTCTCCTTTAAATAATTCCAGTTACGTTCAAGGTGAGCAAAAAATGCAACAGCCAGTACCTGTGAAAGCTCATTTTGGCTCCATGTCGGTAGCACTAGTCTAGACTTTGATTGTTTAACTATAGTTCATTTTTAATTGATACATTTAAAATAGATACATTTATTCTTGTAAATCTCTGTGTTCGCCATGGAAGGGAGGGAAGCTCCAGCTGCTCAGCTGACAAGACAGGGTCTTTCTTTAAAGATGTAAATGATAACAGGCCAATCACAGCTCCTGTTACTGATCTGAGGGTTGGCTCTTCTTCCATATTAATTTCTCCATCTGTGTGTAAATTACAGACTATGAATGCTTAGCCAGTGTTCCCGAATAAAGGAGGTCCAGAGGTCGGATTTTACCTGACACACAGATGAATGTGGCGTAGTCTCCTTTGGCTCCAGTCGGCAGGAAGGACATCCTCTTCCTTTTCCTCCTCCGCACCTCCACTGCCACCAGCATCCGCTCATCACGAGGGATGAAGATCTCTTTGTTGATGGCAGACTGAATGTTCATTGTGGTCCTGAGACCTACACATGTGATGGATGGACATGACTGTGCTTGTTAGGCCTGTTTAGACACTGAACTAATGTCCGGACAGTGTTGCTGTGCAAAAAGACTAAACAAGCCACAGGCTCAAAAGTCAGGTCTGTTGTTTTCTGCCAATGAGTCTCTTTAATGAGAACAGCTGATCAGAGAAAGCAGCAGAGCTGATCTCAGATCATAGCCCTCACAATATGGAAATATGTCAATGAATGATTCTCTGAGGGTTACAAACATGACATAACAACGACTTTATATATTTTATAGTACAACAATATCATATAGCACTTCATATGATTTTTGTTCTTTTACAATTGCCATAGTGACTTGATTTAGTTTGACTTGATATGAGATCAATAAAAACAATTCTCATGACGTTGTGTGGTACAAAATCTAGAGAGAAAATGAATCATCAACAATATGATCATTTATTGTTAAAGCAAAAAACTGCAGTCACGCTCCACTTTGAGGATGTGCTGCTTTTCTGTCACAGTAAGCTGAACATCGCTTTGTTCTGTCGGTCAGAGAAAACCAGACACCTGAAGTCAACACATCAGGCTCTGGGAGACTTGGATGGACATTTTTACTGCTTTCTGTTGTTCCAAAGACCTAACATTTCAGTTCCTCAGAAAAATAATGAACTGATCAAACAAGAACAATGGTTAGTTCAGCACTTACAGAATCTACACCGATCACCGGCTGAAAGGTCTATGTATACATTAGTGTATGTACAATCTATTAATGAATACAGAGCATTCATAGATCCACTTGAAATGTCTTGTGCTTTTAGTAATTTCTAAAATCTTTCTCTTCAGTTGAAGTAGCAGTACCACCATGTCAACTTTTTCCATTAAACTTCCTGTATCTCCAGATTCTTCTACCACTGGACTGTGGTAGAAGCTGTGTATAGCTGTTAATTGTTTCCTTTTTTTACTTTAAGTTGAGTATATTACTTTCAGCTGTTGCTGTTAGGAAGAAGTTTATGAAATGAATTACATTTTTGTAAGGTAACCAAGTGATTCCTAATCACAGTTCAACATACCTTTCAGTACCTAGTATAAAGTCCACAAAGGACCTAATGATGTATTAATCTTTTACTTTCCTACAGTACATTTATGATTAATGATTCTACACGTGCAGGTGAAAGGGGTTTGTGGTTAGCCTACCTGTTATTGTCCTGTTCTCCACCCAAAAGCTGGATCGTTGACTCTTGCAGCGGTTTCTGGTCCAGGGAGACAGTCTTGTTAGTTCAAACGTTAAATTAGTGGCCTGTTAAATTCACTCAGTATTTCCAAGGATTCCGTCATGAATTTATACCCAGGCACACCAAACGGCGTGCCTTGCTGTGAAGGCACAAATTAACCACAGTCCATCCCATTTCAAGAGGTTGACATGCACGTGGTTAAAGGCTGGAAGTCAGAGAACAGTCGCCAGCTGTCTCATGGAGAGCCAGAGCCAGAGCTGACAAGCACTTTAACAGCGTGGGGGGGGCAGCTAGGGTGGTAGATGTGTGCTGTTCTCCTATGGAGACCCAAATTGTTTATTATTAAATACATTATGAAATCATACGAATGAATAACCATTAAACTTATTACTCTTTTATTATTTCATCCCTTTTATTGTCACGTCAGTTGTTAGTCAAGTTACTTGTCTTCATCAGCTGTTGCTTTGGTCTGAACGAGTGGACTGGAAATCACATAACTGACTCTACCCTTTATGTCTTGTTTGACAATGAAAAATAAAAAGTGCTAAAAGGTGGTGTTGTGAAATAAACACAGATTTGGAAAAGGGGCATTTTGATAAAAACTGCTAGAATGAAATTAAAGAGAACATTAGTAATAAATAAATAAAGCACTTTAACTGGTTTTAGTGAAAATTCTACTTTTTTCAGGAATATGTGAGCGAGCATGGTGAAATGGCTTTTATCAACAATATTAGATATAAATTAGCCAATATGGATGTGACTGATCTAGAGCTTCTTTTCATTAACTGCTGTTTCATCCATGTTACTTCCTTAAATGGTAAGTTAATGGTAATGCTGTTGCACCTCTCAGGTGTAATGTCACGATGTATTCCACTGCAAAACTAACATAGACCTCAGCAGCAGCTCCACACCTGGGGCTCAAACCAACAGCAGAATGTGCAGATTGTGTTTTTGATATGAAACATCATTAGCTTTTCACATGTCAATACCCAAGGGACAGTATGAAAATGATTGTGGTAGGGCGGGGGGCTGAATGTTATATTTCATTTTCCAAAAAAAACCAGACCCTCCCAAGGCTTACTTCTAGTTTTGTTGGAATTTCATCTTGACATTGAAAAAAATAAAATACCCTTCCCCCCAAGACCTCAAAACAATGTATTTATGGCAAACACAACTAAGAGGTAAAAAATACTGCTGGTCTTCTACTTTTAATAAAGAGTTGCTGAATAAATTGATTTATAACCAACAAATTTGTAAACTGTGAACAGGCTGAATATATTCACCCTGCACTGAGTGACAAGAGATAGCCTAAAAATAAATATGAATTAGACCAGATATGAGATCAGATGTCTGACTGTCCGTCATAATCAAAGTAATGACAAGTTGCCAAATCACATGGCCAAGCATGTTGAAGACATTTCCTCCAGACAGATTTTCCAAAGAGCGCTCCATTATACAGCACATCAAAACACAGAAAGAAAGCTTGGGGCAGCATGCACTCTTGCTCGATTGTCCACTAAGCTCTTTTCGCACAGTAACAGTTGTTACCAAAGAGCTGAATGAGAGAAATTGGTGGAATAGATTCTTTGCAATTTCTGTTGCCCTACTCAGGATTCAAAACAATACAAATAAATACTATTCATATCAGATTGTATTATAGTCTGTGAGACGTAAGATATCTGAATCGCATAAACCAATTTCATACATTATATGAAGCCTGAACTGCCTGAGTAGGCCTGCTGGGGACTGTGTTGAAGAAAATTTATGAAGGGTAGAGCTGTATTAAAAGGCCCCCTTAAACTCCATCTATAAAGCAGGAGGACACTAAGCTATAAACTGTAGATTGAACTAATGATAGTCTTCAGCCTTCAATCTGAACTTTATCAGACATCAGTGACGTTTTGTCTGACTGAGTTTATTAGTAAACCAAAACCATGACAACCCAGACCTGAGACCAGGAGGCAAAGTTTCAGTCTTACACGCTTCTCTGTGCTTCAAGTACAGCAATCACCCACCCAAACTCCCATAGAGACTGTGTCTGCCCCCCATCTAAACTAATTAACTCAAAATAAACAGAAGAGGAGTTGTACACAGAAACCTAATAAAAGAATAAGACCACCACTGCATAAGTACAACAAAACAGGAGAATTAAATGCGGACTCTTAAACATTAGATCACTCCCATCAAAGTCCGTATTAGTAAATGATCTCGTATCAGATCATCATATTGATATATCTAGTCTCACTGAAACCTGGCTGTCTCATGGTGAATATGTTGCCCAAATGAATCCACTCCCCCCCGTCATACTAATATACCCATATTCCTCCAGGCACCGGCCAAGGAGGTGGAGTTGCAGCCATTTTTAATTTGAGCCTAATAATCAACACTAAACCTAAACTCAGTCATAACTCATTCAAAGCCTGGTTCTTAGTCTTACACATCCATCATGGAAAACTTTAAAGCCTATTCTATTCGTTATAGTGTACCACGCTCCTGGCCCATACTCTGTATTTTTATCTGAATTCTCAGAGCTTCTATCAAGTTTAGTCCTTAGTACAGATAAAGTAATTATAGTAGGTGATTTCAATATTCATGTGGATGCTGATATTCCTGTTACTGGACTACACACTTTTATGCAGAAATGTCTTTTCTAGATGTCTATCTGATAGTGCTGTAGTTAAATTTAAGGAACTGATTCCATCAGCACTGAATTCGCCGCCATGTTTCAATATAACAGAGGAATCCTATGCTGACTTTAGTCCCTCCCACATTGACCATCTTGTTGATAGAGCTGCAGGCTCAATTAAAATGACACTCGACTCTATTGCCCCTCTAAAAAAGAAGATAATAAAACAAAGGAGGTTAGCTCCATGGTTTAACTCCCAAACCAGCATATTAAAGCAAACTACACGAAAACCTGAAAGGATATGGTGTTCTACCAAATTGGAAGAATCCTGCTTAGCCTGGCATGACAGTTCAGATAGATCCATGTATTCCTATAACTCTCAGTAGTGACGATTTCATGAGCTTCTTTAATGAGAAAATTCGAACTATTAGAGACAAAACTCACCACCTCCTGCCCTCAACCGGCAAAGATTTATCTTCAAACGCAGGCACCTTAGAAACAGCTGTAAAACCTGATGTATGCTTAGACAGTTTCTCTCCCATCGACATTCGCCAACTAATTTAAATAATTTCTTCATCTAAACCCTCAACTTGTCTCTTAGACCCCATCCCAACTAGGCTGCTTAAGGAAGTTTTACCCTTAGTTAGCATCTCTTTACTAGGTATAATCAATATGTCTTTATTAACAGGCTATGTACCACAGTCCTTTAAAACAACTGTAATCAAACCTCATCTCAAAAAGCCTACTCTGGATCCATATGTCTTAGCCAACTATAGACCCATATCTAACCTTCCCTTTCTCTCTAAGATCCTTGAGAAAGCTGTCACCAACCAGTTTTGTGACTTTTTACATGATAATAGTTTATTTGTCTCTGTACTTGTCTTGTTAGACCTTAGTGCTGCCTTTGATACCATTGACCATCATATCCTATTACAGAGACTGGAACATTTCATTGGCTTTAAAGGAACCTCTCTAAGCTGGTTTAGTTCCTATTTATCAGATTGACTTTAGTTTGTGCTCATTAACGATGAATCCTCCATATACTCAAAGGTTAGTCACTGAGTTCCACAAGGTTCTGTGCTTGGACCAGTTCTATTCACCTTATTTATGCTTCCTTTAGGCAACATTATCAGGAAACACTCCATAAACTTCAATTGTTATGCTGATGATACCTGATTGTACTTGTCAATGAAGCCTGATGAAACCAATCAGTTCGCAAGTTTGCCTTTAGGACATAAAGACCTGGATGACCAGCAACTATCTGCTGTTAAACTCAGACAAAACTGAAGTTATTCTGCTTGGCCAACAATGGCTCAGAAACACCTTATCTAATGATGAAGTTAATCTGGATGGATTTGCCCTGGCCTCCAGCACCACCATTAGGAATCTCGGAGGTCTCTTTGATTAGAATATGTCCTTTAACTCTCACATAAAACAAACTTCAACCTCTGCCTTTTTTCACCTATGTAACATTGCAAAAATCAGGCACATCCTTTCTCAAAAAGAAGCTGAAAAACTAGTCCATGCTATTGTTACACCTAGGCTGATTTATTGTAACTCCTTATTATCAGACTGTCCCAACAAATCTCTAAATACTCTCCAGCTGATCCAGAACGCTGCAGCGCGAGTACTGACAGGAACTGGTAAAAGAGATCACATTTCTCCTGTGTTAGCTTCTCTGCGTTGGCTCCCTGTAAAATTCAAAATAGAATTTAAAATCCTTCTCCTCCCCTACAAAGCCCCTTAATGGTCAGGCACCATCCTATCTGAAAGAGCTCATAGCACCCTATTAACCCAGTAGAACACTTTGCTCCCAGAACGCAGGCTTGCTTGTGGTTTCGTAGAGTCTCCAAAGGTAGAATAGGAGGTAGCCTTCAGTTATCAGGCTCTTCTACTGTGGAACCCTCTTCTAGTTTTGGTCCGTGAGGCAGAAATCCTCTCCACATTTAAGAGTCGGATTAAAACCTTCCTTTTGATAAAGCTTACAGTTAGGACCGGCTCAGGCTTGGCTTGAACCACTACCTAGTTATGCGGTTATAGGCCTAGACTGCCAGGGAACTTCCCATTATGCACTGAGCTTCTCTCTCCTCCTCTTCCTCACCATCTGCATACATTCATATTGCCTCAGTGCTCGTTACTAACTTGACTTCTCTCTCTCGTAGTTTTGTGCTTTCTCGTCTCTCTCCTCTCTCCTCCTGTCGCTGTCTGAGGGTATTTCTGCACCTGGTGCTAGAGAGTCTGGATCTGTGACTGCAAACCACCTGCTGCCCCAAGATCCTGCTCAACACCCACTGCTTCAAATATTATGATTATCATTACTATTATTATATTTAGTTTTATTAGTATTATTGTTCACCCTATTATTATAATTATTAGTTTTATTATTTGTCTCATTATTGTTACACATCTTTATGTTATACGTCTACTGTGCTATATGGCACAGGCGCTATATAAATCAAATTAAATTGAATTGAATTAAGTTTTCAGTTCATCACAGCGCCGTAATAATTTTTAATTTCCATAAGTCCATAAAACAAATTTTATTTCAACATGTGTTGGAAACAGTAGAACTCATTAGTTTTATATTGATGTAATGGTGTGAAAGCAACAGGGACTGGATGTGTGCAGGTCTGAATGATACTTGGTTAGCTCAATTACAGTCCAGTCTGCTCCCTGTGAGTGCTGCTGTTGAAGGAGATGGTGTTTGATAGAGCAGTAACTGCAAAATTTTGGAAAAAATAAAACTTAGATTTGCACAAATCCAATGTAAGCCTCTTGAACAGCTGTGCTTTCCTGTGTCAGAGCCCAGCCACCAGCTGTGGCTTCTAAGGGGTTTGAACACTGTAGTATCATCCAAATATTAGACTTTGATAAGAATCAGATCTGATGCTTTTGCCTGAGACAAGGTGTCTGACTGTCCATCACAATCAAACCAATCAGGCTACATGATTGTGAAAGTTCCAGGTGTGTTTTGGAGCTGCAGCTGGAGACTCAGACGGAAAGTTTCCTCTGGATTAGCTGAGCCAAACAGAGCACTGACAAATATCAAAACACAAGTTCATCACCGTCAGGTGATAGGAAACACAACTAACAGATGATCAAATATGAGTCCGGATCGGTTTGTGGGCTGACAGAAAAACATGTGCAAAACTAACCATATTAGTGTAAGCTATTTTATTGAGTTGCATTTTAGCAAAATGCTCTGAGTTCATTTAAATTCCCTCTGGTAAACAGTTACGCAGTACATATATCTATGGCTTTTATTGTGAAAGGTGAGAACAGAAGGAGTGTATCTGTAAAACGTGATTTTGACAATGTAGGAAGCAGTAAAAGTTTTGCCACCTTAGGTCAGACTACTGAGCCTCTGTGTTGTTATTTTATAATCCTTATAAGTATAGACGCAACTCTTAACCCTCGGCTACATTGGTGGCAGCAGTGGGAGTTCTTCCTGCTTTGACGCCTATCGTAAGATAAGTGTATCGTGTAAGACAGGTGAGGCAGTTCACGGGAGTGTTAGCTAATTAGCTAGCTACTGCTAGGCTTATCTTTGTACAGTGTTCAGCTACCACGAGTCATAGATTCCATGTCGTGTCTTGCATGGGGACTGAAGGGGCAGCATCTCCGCAGTCTTATTAGTTAGAGACGCTAGAGCACAAAATAGATAAATACATCTTTTAAAAAAGCAAAATGTGGAAGTACGAAGAGAATCTGCTGGACTACAGAGAGGAACACAGGGAAAAGCCACATGTCTGTTCAGTATTGCACAAGCGGCATCTGAATGCTGACTTTACTGCTGCATGTGCTGTGAATAGCCAGATCCTTGACACACCGGGCACGATAACTGCCACTTTACATCTAGGTAATGAATCTTGGCAGCATGTTTTCTAGATACTTAGGGGGTCTACACAAGCAGCACTGCTGGGCCTGGACTTTCTTGTCTCTAACCATGCTCTCTTTGATATTGCCAATGGCCGACTGCAAATATGGGACACTAATATTTCACTTTTGAGTGGCAAAGACTTGATTCCTGAGTGCTGTAATGTTTCCATTCTAACTGCCATGAACCTGGCTTACACCACAAAATCCAACCGAATTGAGAGCATTTGTGGATGTATGCTCCTCTAAAGACATTTTGTTGAGGACTTTGCCCAGCATGCAAGCCCCCTGCACCACCTAGCATGTAAAGACACACCTTTCCAATTGACAGCAGAATGTGAAGCATCCCTTAAGTATCTGAAAGGGATGCAATCATATCCCCCTGTTGTCACTATGCCCGACTTCAACATCCCCCTTCAAAGTATATACGGATGCCTCCATTCAAGCAGTGGGGGTCATGTTCGCACAAGAAAGGGAAGGATTAGAGAGAGTGGTAGCATATGCTAGTCAGTCACTCACTCTCATCGAAACGTGCTGTTCAACATCTGACAGAGAGCTGCTAGTTATAGTGTGGGCTGTACACCAATTCAGACGTTACATTGGATCAGCTGCATTCATCATCAGATAATACAGTAAGCCTCTATTGGACCTCCACGGCTTGTCTATTGGCAAGGATCCTACAGGAAAAAGATCAAAATGGATATTGGAACTGGATCCTTTCAACAGGGTCATACAACACAAGGATTGACAACGGCATACTTAAAGCAGAAACTATCTTGCAGTGCACTCAGGATCCTAAGCCCAGTATGGTAAATGATGCCTCATGGGAAGCAACTACCCAGTTGAATGCCATAGGCTTGGACCGGGAGTCAAGTGTCCCCAGACAAACACTCTGTTGTCTTAGCCACCCGCCGAGAAACCCAAGGCCTCTGACCTCACCACAGGGTGGGGCGGGGGGGAGCATGTGGAAATGGACAGTGAATCAGATGACTTGTCTTCCATGCATACACTTTCACATGAGTGGACTTGAATGAAAGAACAACAGGCAGATCCAGATATGGCTAGGGTGTTGTATTGGACTGAGAGGATTGGATCTCAATCACATTTGGGGCAGATGAGAGGTTGCTCCGGTGGCTTCCGATATTATGAACTGAATATCCCAGTCTTCTGTTGTGAATGGACTCTGGCTCTGCCAGATGGTGAATTACTCCCTCATGGGGGAAGCTCAGTGTCAAGTGGTTGTGCCCTCCCACACTTCATGAAGGCCCTGCATTGGCGTATGTCTCGGTGGAACGAGCATGGCAAACTTGTTACTTGCCCTCTGTTTTGATATTCGACAATGGTGTGGGCAGTGCATCCCATGCCAAACCCACAGGGCCCCCTGTGCCTAAGCATTGAGCACCCAGGAAGTACCAGGGGAATCCGCCATTCTAGAGAGTGGCAACTGATATTCTTAAATTACCATTGACTTCTAGGGGAAACAGACATATTTTAGAAGTAGAAGACTACTTTACAAAATTTGTAAATCTGTATGCTTCAATCATATTCTCATTGATCAGCTGGCCAAATCGTTGCTTGCCTGGGGAAGTGAATGAAATTATTATCTGAAACATGCGGCTTTGCCCATAACACACCTGCTCATGCCTGCACCAACTACACTCCTTACTTTTTAACTCATGGACAAGAAGTCCACGTCCCTCTGGATTTTGTGGTGCCATCTGAAATGGTGCACTCAGACTTACCTTAGTCATGCTGACTTTTGTGTCCTCCCTGGTGGAGAGGATGGAGACTGCCTTTAGTGGTGCCAGGCAGTGTTGTGCCGACAAGAAACAAAAGCTGTACTATAATGGAGCAGCTGAATAATTCTACGGAGGACCTATGAAACTTGCTTTGCACTGGAAGGGACCTACAGGGTCCTGGCTGTGTTAGACTGTAAGGGTGAACCTGGACTCACTATCATATTGGCAATCCTTTGAACTCTAATGGACAGTAGCAGGTAGTCCATTATGATACATTGAAACCCTAAACACTGCAGCTGCCTGCTGGTTCTCCCGAGTAGTCTCCCGGCTTCTCCTCATCTTCTTCCTCTTCTTCTCCGTCACTGCAGGTTGAGGGGTTGCCAGAGGGGGACCGTGGGGCGGTGGAAATACTAGCTGCTGGTGGCATGGGGACAGTTCATGTTACAGGCACCACTGAGCCACAGCAGACTCTCTCGTTCCGTAAAAACTGGGAGACAGCCAGTTCGTTTCAAGGACTCATTGTTAGCTGATTTGATTGAAGGTGGTGATGTTTGCATGTTGAGTACGGATTAATATGATTTCTCACTGTAATGCACATCATTTCAACGTATGCAGGGGTTAAAATAGGATTTGGCAAGTGGGGGAACCCTAAGATCTGGTGTAGCGGTGCAGTTGTCTGACGTTTGTAAGTCGCTAAAGAGACAGACAGGGCTGGGGAAAACTTAATGGATTGTTTGCCAGTCCACCGGTCCACATTTTTAGGTATGAAACTGCCAATCAGATTTATTTCTTTATTAACTGAAAGTGCTGGAACACTGTTCAGATCGTCCCGACCTACTTGTACTGTATGAATGGTATTTCAAGACACTATGGTGTATCAACTATACCTGGTGTACGATTGGGGTCGGTGTGGCATACTTTGTTGAGACCATGCAGTTATGTATTTGGACAATTATAATGATGTTTACTGTTGAAATTGTTGTGTTGTAATAGCATGCTGCTGCTGGTGTTTATTACATTTAAACCTTAACTATTTAGAAAAGAGGACGTTTCTTTTTTCTTCATGTCACTGATCAGAAGAACATGCACTCAGGTCCTCTTTCTTTTACGATGCAGAATAAAGGAGCGACTATAAAGGATAGTCATATGCACTCTTTACTGGAGATGTTCCATTAGTAATAACGTATAGTGTTTTTCAAAATGGACATAAGCTGCATGTTCGATTGTGATGAGTAAATTAAAGACAGACACATAGGCAAGACTGATGCTCTGCATGTAAAACGTAAAAGTATGACCCGAGGCACATAGGAAAGTCAAACTTTTGATGTATGTGAAACTGTATGGTGTGTATGTGTGGTGAAATTTGAAATATGTTTTAATGAGGTTCCTTAAAAGAAACACAATACATTGACCGCTATTGTTGAATTTACACCAAATATTGCATGGTAAATTAAATCTCGTGGAGCTTCTTTTGGTGAGATACAGGGTTTCTCTCAAAATGACAATGCAAAGAAAGCGGCTACTAAACAGTCATTACTGACAACGAAGATCCAGACAATCTTTTGAGTTGAAAAACCTGGTACAAAAAGCGGATTATGCATATTTCACAAATTTACAAAAAATATAGCAGCAAAGGCAGCTAGACATAAGGAACCTGTGGATATAAAGTATTTGAATGACAGATGTATATTTAGTGAGTTATCAACCAAAATGAGTGTACTTTTATTTTACTGCCTTCCTGCAGTTGACGTGGGTCTTCCTTTTTCTGCAGAATTATTGTTTGCAGGCTCTAACAGTTTAACATTTAGCACTGTTGATGGTTTAAACAGCACAACTGCTTTAACAAAATTAATAACAATAATAATAATAATAATAATATATCCAAAAAAAGTAATGTTCCAATACTGTTTTTGCTTGGATCCTTAATAATAACAAAATTCTTCATCAATTACAGCAACTAATGCCAAAAAAACACTACAACAACAAAACAAACAAACAAACAAGATCAGTTGCCCTGTTTTGGGTAGTAAAAGTAGTGTACAGTGACTAAATGATCTCTCTGGATCTGCAAGTATGTAAACACTGCTGAGGCAGGTGTTGTTTCTGGTTCAAAATTCAGTTAAGAGGTTTCCTCAGAAGTGGGTGGTAAGGGCGGGTCATTTTTACCCTTAGAGACAGGGCAGTCTACAGAGGGTCCAAAGACTAGGGGCTGTCTCATAAACAGGGCTTACTGTGAAAATCCTGTCTTGCATAAGCTTCCCCGAGTGAAGCGGAACTGAAATGCCTCATGAAGCCAATTTATGAGAAGAGACTCAATGAATGAATGGAGACCAGGTGGGTCGTGTAGGGCAGGCGTGGGTCCCTTTATTTAATGAAAAATCCAAGATCTATCAAGGTAGAGCACCGCATCATTCAGCGAGGGCAGAAAAAGTGAGCATGACAACAGACTGACAGTATCCTCGTGCAGAGCAGGACTCATTTCATTTACTTTCACTCAACTAAGGAAGTTGACCAGTCTCCAGAGATGTTTCAGTCATTTCTCCATGACACTGAGCTGCAATGTAACATCTGAATAATTTCATTTCACAAAATGAGAGATTGAAAAACGAAATGGCACTTTACAAAATCATTTCGACAAAAAATAAACAGTATACTGTCACGTCAAATCACAGCCACTCTTTAAACGGTTGGCTGCCAAAAACATTCTATATCCTCTTATATCACTGAATGTAATATGAGCAGTCCAACGCAGTAGAAGAGGATCCATCTTGTCACAACACCATCTCTGTCCTCAGTAGACCACACTTCATGCTGCTTAGATATGGCACAAGTAATGGTAGGCTCCAATGGTAGAGGTGCTCCACAGGAAGGAGATATTCATTCAATCCTATGACATTTATTAGAAGGAAACGTAAACAAGGACAAATACAGGTAAGAACAAAAGTCCTGCACGTGAACTGTTTGGTATTAGGATGATTCTCAATGCCCAGGCTGCCACCCGGTGCTGCGAGCTTGGTATGAGAACCTCCTAACCCTAATGCTACCCAGTCCCTATGATTTACAGTCATATGCAACGTTATGCAAATATATGTACAATATATTTGTAATGGCATCTTTTATTGCCAATGCAAAAAGTCTGATGTTACTTTCATGTATTGCAGCAAAAATAGGGTACATGGCCTCCTACTCAAACTAGTAGCCATTATTGACATTTTGCTACTTAACTCTATCCAGCATTTTTCTCTAAGCTTCACATAATGGTATTATTTGCAGAACCTTGAAATTCAGACTCATTCTTTACGGTTTTTACCAATGTTGAGCAAAAATATCCATCCTGCGTGTTATAGCATAGAGAGAAACTGTTGATGGATCATTAGACCAGACAAGAATGTCTGTTTTTAGGTAGGAACATCATCACATTGATGCAAAAATCATAACAAATCCATAAATCAGTCCTACTCTCTGATCAGAATTATTGCCCTCAGTATAGCAAAATCTCTGATTGTTAACACATGTACCTCATCGTATATTCCATTGTTCACCTGATATTTTACTCTGGCTTTTTTTAATATTCAAAGAAAAGAATGATAAAGTCACAGTTTGAACCCCCCCCTCCAGGTACTGAATATATAACTACTTGAATAACATAGTCAGTGAACACGCAGCAGACACAATCAAAACCCAATTAGCATTATCCCAAAATAGAATCGCTATTGCAAAACTGTTACATTTGAAAATAATTCAAAGGAAATGTGGTTTTGTAGTTGAATAACCAATCAAGCTTTGGAGTTCCACCCTCCTTCCAGAAGTTGACCATTAGAACAAATTTTAGACTAGTTGACTCAGCTGTGAAGCAGTTGGATGGCCAGAGGTGGAGAAGCCGAATTAGAGCAGAAAAAGCTCTGGTTGGAGGCAGAGTTGCTCTGGAGTCAGCAATCATTTTATTGGCAGAATTGAGTCTCACTGTGCAGAGTCAAGGCCTCTCTTCTTTGCAAATGGATTTTTCACTCTGAAAAACTGTGACTGTTCCTGTGTCCAGAGGCTCCATCTCTAACAGATGTTTGTAGGTGTAAAACTTATCTATGTCTCCTACATACTAAGGTACAAACAGAAAAACAGTGCTATAAGCACAAATCACAACAAAACAATGAACATGAAGGTAAAATATTCAGTAAAATATTCAATTATAAGCTTCATTTGTGGCAAGTTTGAATGTTTCATTTAATTAACACATTGAATCAGCAGGTTCTGGTCTGCATGCTCGCGTCTCCATGTCCCAATTAAGTCAAAATAAATCAAAGCCAATAATCTATGTACATGGCAAATATCCTTATCATGCTTTGTTTGAGCTAAATTGTAATTTCAGTTCCTCAAAAAATTCAAAATGATTAAAGATCAATGAAAAAATGTGAAAAAAATATTCTCTGATGTAACCTTTTCTTCGTGGATATCCATCCTCACACTCACTTCTTAGTGTTAACACTACAAAACACTCTGAAACTAGTTGTGACGAGTGAGAATTTGGTCAGTTGCCTCGTTACAAAGAGCAACAAAGTATCAAATCATGTGCAGTATGATATTTTAGTCCAGTAGTAGTTTGTGCCTATTATTGGCCTGAGATTGCAGTCAGCGTCATGCTGTCAACTTGCAAAGAGCGAGAGCTCTTACAGTTAAAACAATAACTAGTCTGTTGGCAACTCACAAATATTTGGCCACCGGTTTTGTATCAGCTTAACGTCAGTGTTATGTCCTTTATTCCTGACGCAACCAGTTCAGTCGGAGTAAACACGATGAGACGCCACAGGGGCAGTTAAAGCTCCATTAAGTGATTGTTTTTTTTCAGGTTAGGCTCTTATTTTTTCACCATCATCATTCCTCCTGTCCATACTGGCCATGAACTGATCCCTTCCTGAAACCTTGCGCACAGGTAATCAGCGAACACGTTGACATACACTGTAGTAACAAGGTGTCGGTGCGTGGCGTGTAACGCTGGTATCTTCCTTGGCTGCACTAAGCTTGTCTCCTCAGCTGCGCCCGTTTGGTATCTTGGCGACTCGCGTGCGCCCCAGTGAGAGGAGAGGTGTGGAGAGGGTGTGGTGATTTTGCACTCCTGGTTTCAGGAAGGAGTGCATCTCATGCGGTCCGCTAAGAGCAGGTCGACTGATAAGCACACCTGTGTTCTGTTTTATTTTGGTTGCTTTAGTTACTAGTTACTAGACTAGAATGTGATTGGAAATGACAGTCACAGCCTCTAACACGCCCACATATAACGTAGGATAATGTCTTCTTTCTGGTCCCACACTGTACCCAAGTGTTCCACATGTGCACCAGTTGAGCCTGGCCACGAAATACCGAAACAGTGCTGGCGCACGCTGATGCACTGACTGTGATCTGCGCTTCTCTTTTTATCAATCCAGCTGTGTCATGTTTGAGTGTGTGTTGGGCCCAGGTGACTCACACTCAACAATGTGCCTGAACGCATCCTTTGTGGACACAGTGTTGGAGTTGGCCAACTGTTTTCTAATAGCCACACGATAAGCTGCAGACAGTTTGTTCTGAATTCTCTCTTCAAAAATCACTTAATGCTGCTTTAATTCAGATAGTGACTGTTTCTGGAAAGTGTTCAGGTTTTAAGATTCAGTAAGTCTGTGTAGTGCACTGGGTTGGAAAGAATTCCCTTTGGCCTTCTCTATTATATGACCAACCATGATCACATGCAGTTTTTTATCTTCTCACGTGAGGCATGAGATTTTGAGAAGTGAGTCCACATGTTTCTCACGAGCACCAGGTTGGACCTGGAAAAAGCACCTGGACTTTCTCGCAGTAAAGACAGTCACAGACCAACAGGGGTTTGTGGTGAGACAGATGTCATCAGCAGGGTCTCTGATACAGCTGGACACTACAGAGATGACCAGGAAACAGGATAGTCTTTGGGCGTAAACAAATCACTGAGGCCCAGGTCTGAGCAAAGTCTGCTCAGTCTGGAGCAAAGGTCACATGGAGGTTAGAGTGTGTAAACTGGGACGACTTTAGATGTCAGGTGTAAAACAGGAAAGTGATTTGTGTGTGCTTGTGTGTCTGTGTTGGGTCAATGCATTTTCAATTCTCTCAATTGTAACAGTCATTTTAGTTTGTGTTTGAATTGCCATATGTAGGTGCAGGTTGTACAACAAATTCAAATAAGAAAGACAATTTCATGTTTGAAAACTTATTACTGCCAACATTAAAGTTAAAACTCCGCTTGTGCAGCCCTTTAGTGTTGTGGGGTTTAATGAACATCGCAGCCTTAGGGCCAGTAGCTCAGCTTAAACCCTTAAGTCTTATTTTTCAAGCCTTCTTCCTATCAAATAAAAAAAATAATAAATAATTAGGTCGCACCAATTATTATCCTCTTGATTATAGTGTCTTGAGTGTCATTCATAATAAGCTAACCTGCCATATTAGGTGACAGATATTCAGAATATAAGTACAATTTAAAATAAGAATTAGTCTTCCAATATTTCACATTTCCAAAATTAATAATTCATAAAATATTAAATAACATATTATTTATATTTAAATACTGATGAAATCAAATATTGTGTGAACCAGTAAATTATTAGAGAAGGAGAAAATTAAGTCTTTTTCATTATGCGCCGATCAACCGGTAACTGTTTTTAATGTTGTGGCTGATCAATGTATATTTCGGAAGGCGTGTATAGAAAGTGAATTGACCCCAGCTGGGAAGGTTCCACGTGTCAGTATGCACTTGTGTTACGAGGTGTCTGGGTTGTCTTCTGCAAGTTCAGGTGGGTCTTGTGGTCTGTACATGAAGGTGAGGAGGAAAAGAGCCACATCATAAGAGCACCAATAGGCCGTGTGTGAGGTCACCGCCGACCAGTAGCGGCTCTCCACCAAGCCCTCCCGCAGCTCAAAGTCGATGCGTCGCTCCAATTCCACTGCAACAGAGAGAAATGATGGATTACTATCCAGCAAGCAAGTGTCAAAAGAAGATATTTTCTTCGAGTCATTCAGACAGACCGACGACACAGTTTAAACCACGTCACTGCGTCGGTCTGAATGAGTGTGTGTCATTATGGCAAAATGTGTTCCTGAAGACTCCTGCGGTAGTGGGAACTACCACAGAGGAGGTTTTGAGTAATTTGGCAGGTGTTGTTCAGTTTGTGCACGTTAACGATGAATACTCCATCTACTCAAAGGTTAGTCACTGAGTTCCACAAGGTTCTGTGCTTGGACCAGTTCTATTCACCTTATTTATGCTTCCTTTAGGCAACATTATTAGGAAACACTCCATAAACTTCCATTGTTATGCAGTTGATAGTCAATTGTACTTGTCAATGAAGCCTGATGAAACCAATCAGTTAGCTGAACTTCAAGTTTGCCTTAAGGACATAAAGACCTGGATGACCAGCAACTTTCTGCTGTTAAACTCAGATAAAACTTAAGTTACTGTACTTGCCCCCAGCACCTCAGAAACCCCTTATCTAATGATATAGTTACTGTGGATGGCTTTGCCCTGGCCTCCAGCACCACCATTAGGAGTCTTGGAGGTCTCTTTGATCAGGATATGTCCTTTAACTCTCACATAAAACAAACCTCAACCTCTGCCTTTTCTCACCAAGTAACATTGCCAAAATTGGGCACTTCCTTTCTCAAAATGTTGCAGAAAAACTAGTCCATGCTTTTGTTACTTCTAGGCTGGATTATTGTAATTCCTTAGTGTCAGGCTGTCCCAACAAGTCTCTAAATACTCTCCAGCTGATCCAGAACGCTGCAGAACGAGTACTGACAGGAACTAGAAAAAGAGATCACATATCTCCTGTGTTAGCTTCTCTGCATTGGCTCCCTGTACAATCCATTATAGAATCTAAAATCCTCCTCCTCACCTACAAAGCCCCTTAATGGTCAGGCTCCATCATATCTGTAAGAGCTCATAGTACCTATTACCGCAGTAGAACACTGCTCCCAGAATGCAGGATTACTTGTGGTTTCGTAGAGTCTCCAAAGGCCTTCAGTTATCAGGTTCCTCTACTGTGGAACCAACTTCCAGTTTTGGTCAAGGAGGCAGACTCCCTCTCCACATTTAAGAGTCAGTTTAAAACCTTCCTTTCTGATAAAGCTTACAGTTAGGGCTGGCTCAGGCTTGTCTTGAACCATCCCCTACTTATGCTGCTAAAGGGCCTAGACTGCCGGGGGACTTCCCATGATGCACCGAGCTCCTCTCTCCTCCTCCTGTCTGCCTCCCAGACCCAAACTTGAAGATTGTTCCACGGTAGAGGAGCCTCACAACTGAAGGTTTAGATGACGACATTGTTGAAGTTAGTTGGCGATATATACATCAGGTTTTACAGCTGTTTCTAAGGTTCCAGTGTCATTCTCATTGAGCCTGCAGCTCTATCAACAAGATGGTCAATGTGGGAGGGACTAAAGTCAGCATAGGATTCCTCTGTTATATTGAAACATGGCGGCGAGTTAAGTGCTGATGGAATCAGTTCCTTAAATTTAGCTACAGCACTATCAGATAGACATCTAGAAAAGACATTTCTGCATAAGTGTAAGTGTGTAGTCCAGTAACAGGAATTCCAAAGTTATTAAATAATGGTCTGATAAAAGAGGATTCTGTTGAAAGTCTATTAAATGTTCAATTTCGATGCCATAAGTCAGAACGAGGTCCAGGGTGTGGTTAAAACAGTGAGTGGGTTTATTTCAATCTGAGCGAATCCAATTGAGTCCAATAATGAGATAAACGCAGTTCTAAGGCTCATTATCAGCATCCACATGAATATTGAAATCACCTACTATAATTACTTTATCTGTACTAAGGACTTAACTTGATAGAAGCTCTGAGAATTCCGATAAAAGTTCAGATTAAGGGGCAGGAGCACGGTACAACAGAATAGGTTTTAAAGTTTTCCATGATGGATGTGTAAGACTAAGAACCAGGCTTTGAATGAGTTATAACTGAGTTCATGTTTAGGGTTGATTATTAGGCTCGAGTTAAAACAGTGATCTGATAACAGTGATGTCATGCTGTACTAACCACACCTTGGTAACACTCCTTCCTCACTACCACAACTGGAGGTCAGCAAAACAAGACTTTCAGCGTTAGTTAAGTTAACCTATTAAAGTGAAATAGTGCTTACTTCACAGTATATGTTTTTGTTTGTTTGTTTATTTAAGTTTAATTTTCTCTAATTTTATATGGACATTTTTACTAAACATACTAAACAGCAACAACAAAAAAGGGTTTTGGATTGCAGTCCTGATCGAAAGTCAGTCATTATTTGACCTTAAGAATCTACGGTATTTGTTTCTGGAAACACCCTTTGTTTCAGTATGGAAAAATGACAAGCGTGGCCCGGTTCAAATGCCCTCTCTTACACACTCGTCTGTTGACTGGGGAGGATCTGTTGAACCTGTGACCACACCCAGCTGTGAAGTGGAGGGTTCTTGTTATACCACAGTATGTCACAGATGCACATGTATTGTCAAAGCCAGATAGTTTGACATTACTTACTTTGACATTACTTTTAAATCAGGGCTGAAGGCTGTTAGTCTGACAGACCTGTTTTTCTTATCAACACTGACACTTTATTAAAATACATACAGTCTGTAATAGGGGTGGATGGGTAAACAGTACAGATAGTACGGTATCCGGTATGAACTAGCCCTACTGCATGGATTTTGACTATACTGTGCTAACCGGTAGAACCCTCAAAGATCTATAGTGGCAATGACGTAACTACACCAGTGGTAAGCAGCAATGCCTACTCTGCCGGAGAGAAGAAGAAGATTTGCCGCAGGCTTTGTCTTCATCAGCCTGCGCTAGCAATTCTTCTGGAGAGTGTGAGAGTCCATGCCGCCCCCTTATGGGATTTTAGATAAGCACGCTGGCATCCCAGAATCAGAGACGTCACCTGTAACCCGACAGCTTCGGCATCTTTCCCACTACGCCAGGCTCTTGCTTTTTACACAGACGTCCACCCGGCTCTGTGACTACCTCCGCTGCCAGCTTAAAGGCGGAACAACAATGCCCCCCTCCATTCCATGTTTGTACCTTTTGTACAGAACAGCGAGGCGGAATAAAGGTGCAACATTCCCGCCTTGAACAGGCTGTATATAAGGGGCTGAGGAAATGATCTGAAAGCGCTGCACACAACAAAGAGAAAGGGCAGTTGTTGAAATATACCGGTGCAACTTCCATTATATAGAAATGGTTTGGGTTTTAAAAGTATGTACTGTGATATATACCGTTACTGTTACCGCGCTTCAAATTATACCCTGATATAAATGTTAGGCCATACGACCGAGCTCTATTCTGAAACATCAGTCAACACAAAAGTCCAGGTAAAATGATTTCACAAAGTGCTGCCCCGCTCCTCACACACAGTTTGGAGTTTTTACACATTTATGGTGATGTAACAGCTGATGTGTATTAAAGTCTTTCAGGGTTCAGTGCTGAGGACTGTGTGGGGGGGGTGGAACCAGAAATAGGAATGTGATAATGAATCAATCCTGATTACAGGAAACAGTCAAAATTTTAGGGGTTTGATGGATTTTGACCCTTTGACCCCCCTCAGCAGCTAAGTTCACTTGGGTCTCTCACCAAAAGCACAGTACTTACACGAGGTGCTGTCCATGACTGCTGAGGTGGACTGGGACATGGCAGGCTCCGCATCCCTCCTCTCCTCCTCTATTTGTTTGTCCTTCTCTTCGCTGTCTGCCACCATCACTCCTTCCTCTCCTGACGCCACGTTTTCCATTTCAGAGGTTCCACCCTCGCAATCTGACGGTTCCTCCTCCACTCCACCCACCTGGCTGCTGGAACGGGAAAAGCGAGAAAACAGGATTCCTCCTATTCCCTTCCCAAGACTCGCAGCACCTGAGGGGCAGTAAGATTCATGCATCACATTTCATTCATCCATTTGAAATATATTATACATACATCATCTCTAACAAGCTGAATTCTTTCACCAACAGAACCAAATGCAGATGTCTTTCATGGTTCTCCATACAGTTCTAAGGAGCTGACACACTTGGAGAAACACTAGCTAGCTGGTTCACCACCTCTGGGAAAGACTGAACAGCAGTGTTTCACTGACTCCTGCTGGTTCAGACTCTATGTCTGTTGCATGTCTGACCACACCCATCATGACTGATGTATATTAGTGATGGGAATTCTGGTTCTTCTTAGTGAGCCAGGTCGTTTGGCTCAGCTCAGCTTACGATTTGTATGTTTGCACATAGATCACTTAAATTATCCAATGTAATTATACTAAACCTAACCCTTTCCAGAATACCATTATTTTACATCACGTTTGTTATAAAAAAAATTAATGTAAAAACACCAAACACTATTAGACATATTTCAATTGAATGTTGTAAATTAGCATTTCGCTACAAATACTAAACACAGTGTAGACCCTTCCCCATTGGTTCCCTGTAAAATCCATTATAGAATCTAAAATCCTCCTCCTCCCCTACAAAGCCCTTAATGGTCAGGAACCATCATATCTGAAAGAGCTCATAGTACCTATTACCCTAGTAGAACACTGCGCTCCCAGAACGCAGGCTTGCTTGTGGTTTCCTAGAGTCTCCAAAGGCAGAATAGGAGGCAGATCCTTCAGTTATCAGGATCCTCTACTGTGAAACCATCTTCCGCTTTTGGTCCAGGAGGCAGACACACTCTCCACATTTAAGAGGAGGCTTAAAACCTTCCTTTCAGATAAAGCTTATAGTCAGGACTGGCTCAGGCTTGTCTTGAACCAACCCCTAGTTACGCCGCTATAGGCCTAGACTGCCGGGGGACTTCCCATGATGCACCGAGCCTCTCTCTCCTCCTCTTCCTCTCCACTGCTTTAAATATTATGATTATCATCTATAATTATTAATTATAATAATATCTATAATTATTATTTAGTTTTATTAGTACTACTATTCACCATATTATTATAATTATTAGTTTTATTATTAGTAAGGTAAGAGCTGCCAAAGAGTTTAACAGGGGTTTATGTGCTGGACTACTTCTTGGCTACTTCTTGGTTTTTTTTTTTGTACGGATGAAACAAACAAGATATAAAATGTTGATCAGGGAGCTGTAGAGGTAGTGGGATCGTACCTTTGGGCAGAGCCAGGCTAGCTGTTTCCCCCCATTTGCAGTCTTTATGCTGAGCTAGGCTAACCAGCTGTTGGTTGTAGCGTCACATTTGGTGTACAGACATGAGAGTGGCATCAATCTGAACAACTGACTCTCAGCAAGGAAATGGATATGTGTATTTCCCAAAACTATTCCTTTCAGAGAATTCTCAGTTGCTTACCTTAGTAAGGGGGTTAATTCTCACTAGATTTAAATGAATAACAATAACAATGTTCTTAAAATACTGATTGGTGAAGTTGAATTTACCTTTCAGTTTATGCAGAGTAACAGGTAATAGGCTCACGTCCTGAAAAGCCTTTTCTAGAGATAAATGCTGGGTCAGTGGTTAGAAGAAGGTTCTGGGTAGTTTCCTGGGGTGGTGCCCTGCAAGCTAAGTGAATTGTAAAGTTTTAATTGCCTGTAGCTGTGAATGGTTGTTTCGCTATGTGCGGTAACCCTGTAATACTTATAGCATCCTGTCCAGAGGCAACCCTGCTTCATGCTCAATGCATGCTGGGATAGGCTCCAGCCCATGACTCTCAACAGGATAAATGGATTATATATGTGCTTTCAGTCTCCACTCTACATCTGCTGCGTAGAGGAAAAGTGACATCATGTTGTCAGTCCGGGAGACAGAAGCTAATTGGATCTATTGATTTGTGTAGACCACACTGACTGTCCACTGCTTGCCTTGCTACAATATCAGCAGGGGAGGCAGCTCCTATTTCTCTCTGCTCAGATCAGGTGCACCGTGAGTGTGTGGCTTTTGTGCCTGAAAGGGCTGTTTTTTGGCTTTCACATCCATCACAGGTTTTTTCCTAATTGTTTCTTTTTTATTTCATACACTGGTTCTTAACCATGAAAACAAAGACTACCACTTATGTCATGTCCTACCGCATCTGCCATCCACGCAGCCATAGCCCTCTCTGTGTGCTCACCCATGATGCTTGCCTTGCCCAGGCTGGTAATTGACTCTCCGTAGTGGCGTCGGTTCTGGGGTGGGGAGGTGCAGGGGCTGGGGATGCTCTCTGAGTCTGAGACCGATGCAGTCTCCTTCGGGGGGTTGAGCAGTGTGGGCCGGATCTGATCGTACGGTGTCGGGCTGTTGGTGTTGTACCTGCACATCACATCCACATCAACCCCAGGTCACTGACATGTACTGTGATCATTCTGTCTGCAGCTCTGATTTCATTATATTGGGTATACTGTGGCTTTAGTCACTGTTGGGTAACATCGTAACAGACAGACTGAAACATGATAATTACTACTACTTCATTGCTGCTTATTATACCATTACTCTTACTGTAAGTTGTTTACACATATAACAGATGAGCAAAACGAGAGAGAGACGGAAACTGTGGGACGTGAAATAATGAATGTCATCACAGCCGCGACTGATTTGCTAAATTCACAGGAGAATTCATAAAATACTAGTATGTTACCTCTCATATATAACCACATGACTTACCAGTGGATTTGAACAGGTGCAATGTTACTGTAGTGTTTTAAGATAAGAGGCTCCAATCTGTACGCCTGAAACAAACAAATACAAATGCTTTAGCAGATGAGGGTTTCTCACATTACTTCTCAGAAATGTTCTTTTTGCACATTTCATTTTAATGTAATTGTCAGCATGTCATTTAGTTTTCATTATTTGGTAGTGAAGTATTAAAGAAGCACCACAGACCTATATAGTATCCATTGAGAGGTTTTGTTTCTCTTTGTAACATGCCAGAACACATCCCTAAAACTCATAAAAGTCAGAAAAGTGGGTAATGATTGTGATCTGAGCAGGACAGCTACGCAGTCAGTTGTGGGTACTGTAACTCACCACAGGGTCTGTGGGATGGAATATGTTGAAGAGGCGTTTGCAGATAGATGTGGGGAGGATACTGTCCTGCACACCGTTGTTCCCAGGTCGGATCCCTCGCAACGCCAAGAAAACAGCCAGAGGAGAGCCCATGCAGAAGAAATTTTCGACCTGCAACACAGAAAACAGGGCAGATCTAACATGAGAACAACCCTACCCCTCCCCCCTCTCTTAAGCGGAAGGTTTCTAGTTTGAGAAAAGATTTGTAGTTTCAATCAGAAGGTTTTTAGATTGAATGAGATGGTTTGTAGTTTGAAACAAAAGACTTGTGCTGAACAGGAAATGTCAGGTGACAGCTGATGACAGATACAGTACAATCAAACTTGGCAGGGTTACCTTGAATTTCAAGGCTGGTACTGCAGCACAAGACGAGGTCTGCAGACCCTGGAACTGATCCTCCAAGTCCCTCAACCTGGTGAGATGATGGATATTATGCAGAAATTAAAATTACTCGTATAAAAGGCACTTTCATGTCAGCAAGGCCAAATACAAGTTTCAATCAAAACCAATTTAATGAAGGTATTAGTTTATTAGTGAAAAGAAGAAATTTATTTGGTCAGAGATGCAATTCCCTGCAGCCGTCTACTTTTAGAAATCTTGGTGACCATAGGCAAGACTGCAAATCCTTCATAGCTGGGTGCAGCGTAGAAGAGAGACTGAATGCATTCTATTAGGAGGAATACATAATCAGCAGGTGAAGCATCAGTAATGACCAATTACATGAGCCCCTCTCCGCCCCTCTTTAGGAGACTGTTGAAATTAATGGAGGGGAGAGGCTGAGGTCTCTGAGAGAGAGAGGAAAGTTCACCTCCTTGAGGTACCGTGAAGCCCCAAACCACAAATCCACAACCAGTGGACAGTCGATTTTAATACAATTAAAAGTTGTAGTTAATGAACATGTCCATCCTACCACATGCAAATTTGTAGAACAAAGTAAAAGGGGTAAAACTCAACATACATGAAAAATGTTTCACGATTTTGGTTGGGTGCATCTGTCAAATAAAGACAATGACATTTCCTTGCATTTGCCATCAGGAGGTGCTCTGAGCAAGCAAATAGTTCAGCTTAAAAATTTTTCTATTCTAATTTCTTCTCTTTTCTTACAAATGAACAGGTTGAAAGGTACAGCAAACTCAAAATCAAAAGTTCTGAAAAATAAGCATTAATTGTGTTTGAGGTCTTGCTATGAGCTCTTAAAAATGTCATCAGTCGCTGTTAATTGCTTCCTTGTTATTTTTTTAAAGAGTTTAACTATGTTTCATCCCACAGACCTGGAGCAGTTCTCTTTTTGTGTGTCTCCTTTGTTGTGTGATTGACAGTCATTATACTAATTAGCTTGGAGATGAGACCGGTTCCAGACTCCTGCTGGAAGTGTAGTATTAAAACAGCACCACAGACCTATATAGTAGTGTTGAATAGTGTAAGGACTATTACGGGTGAAAAATGTACATTTGGTAGATTTTTGACCATAAAATTTCCATGCAGTTTATTCCAGGTGACAAAAAAAGGATACTTGTGTGTAGAGTTAATTTTAGCTGAACTGGATACAAAATAAACTGAGCTGGAGGCTCTGTTGTTGCAATTTTGTGAAGCTCAGACACAAAGGAGTTTTTTTTTTTTTTTTTAATTACTTTTGAATTAGCAGCAATACTGTATTCACATGGGTTGCCTGTACCGACAAACACTCATTCAAAGGGAAAGACATTGGACCACTCATCCAAGAGGCTTCCTCAGTTCTATCAAACCTTTGCTCGGGCTGAAGAAGCCACTGGGGACGAGATCTTAGGCAAGTCCAGTTGCCCTTTGAGTTGTACATTAACATGACCCGGAGGACTGAGAATCTTCACAGACAGGGTTTACTGTTACAGCTTTGGGTGGACGCTTACCTTCAAACAGCTTGTTGGCAAACAGTTAATTTACTCATCCTTCCCCTTCTCTGTGCTTCAAACACAGTGAAATGCAGAGTTCATGTGTGATTCATGGGGTTTTGGGGGCTCATCTCAGTCTCACCTCACCTCAGGTTTATCGATCATCAGTTAGTGTTCAGCACAAACTTCTCATGTAGTTTCTTGTTATTGGTGGCGGTTTAAGGCTGTGGGATTCCTCTCTGGCCTGTACACTGTGATACACCATGCCACATACACCCAGTTTGATTTGCATCTAATCCTATGGCCAGACCATCCTACAATATATACAGATACACATGGTACACATCAACAAAATCATCATATTGATTACTTTGTGGAAAATCAATAAAGATCATCAATAAAGATAAGCGGCCGTACATGCCCAAGCCATATCAGAACCACCACCACCATGTTTGACAGATGAGGTGGTAGCTGTGGGTCACGAGCTGTTTCTTTGTTTATCCACAGTTTTTGTTTCATCAGTCCATAGAACTTTTTTGAAGAACTTCACCGGTTTCTTTTTGTGTGTTTTTTTTTAACTGCAGCCTGGCCTTCCTGTTTCTGAGGTTTACCAGGGGTAGAGGTTCTGGTCCTAAAGTCTTCTCTTGATCGTTGACAAGGGAACATGTCTACCTACATCCTGGAGGGCCTTCTTGACTTGACCGTACAGTCATAAAGGGTTTTTTCTCCACCTTGCAAATGATTTTCCGCTCATCCACAAGGCTTGAGCTCCTCGGTCTAACAGCTCGTTTGACATTTTCTAGTTTTCCTGACCACGCCTGCTTTTTTAGAGCGTGTCCGGCTGCAGGATTTGGCAAAAGCAGCTACTTTTGATATATCTCTCTAATAGATTTTTGCTTTTTTGAGCCTGATTACAATCTTCTCCACTTGCATGGTCACCTCTTCACTCCTCATATTGACAGACAACTCCACCTCCATCTAAATGGCAACCGTCAACTGTCAGTCAACTCTGAGCCACGTTTGAGCTCTTTTGTGCATGAATTAATGCTGAAACAACACACAGCTGCCCGAGAAACATTGAGCAGCCAAGTGTCCAATTACTTTCTAATCCATAGACTTTGGGCACTCTGTGAGGGCTGTATCTCCCACACAGTTCTTTTTATATTGATGTAAATTCTGACTGTTCTGACTGTTTGATTGGAAGTGAACTTAGTTTAATCCACACCCGGGTTCAGAAAACTTGTAAATATTACCTCTCCTTATACAACAGAAAAACGTACAAGGATTGGCAGAGTCACTGAAATCTTCTGTACCTTTAGGTAAATCTATGCCAAAGCAGATGTGGAATTGAACTCCACACCTGTTCCAGAATAAAAACCCTTGCAGTACCTAAGGCGTGTGAGTCTCAGCTGCTCCTGAAGGTGGCGCTCCTCGTCACTCGGCCATCGGACCTTTGTCTCCTCTGGGTCTGGCGCTTCTTGATGATGAAAGCGGACGGGGTTCCAGCCTGTCATGATGTCGAAGGTGATGACGCAGCCCAGTGAGTGTGACACTATAGACACTTTCCCATTTATCTCAAAGTCTGGATTCCGCGAGCAGAAGAGTGAGTACAGACGATTCAGTTCCAGAGTCAAACCCCTGGTAATCTGCACACAAACAAAGCCAGGCAGTTGACCATAATTCAGTGCTATACAGCTGTGTTGGATTAAATCATTTTAGCCAGGATTTGTAACAAAGGGGAGTTGATTCAGACTCATGGAACTAACGAACTGGCAGCAGGGTGACGAAGTGTACCACCACAGCTGTGAGGAGACAGAGCGAGGTTGAACCTCAGGCCGAGTGTGTTTCTTAAAGGGAACTGGAAAGTGATTAAAGCTCACCTCGTCTCTGTACAGAGGGCTGGTGTAGTACATGATGTCCATGGCGCTGCTGTTCAGCATGTCCCTGAGACCTCGCACTTTGTCTGGAGTGATGGAGTCCACGGTGTCTACAAGGAGAAGATACAAATACATCCAAAACAGCTGTCAGAGGCTCCCAGAGGAAAGGGACTTCTTTTTTAATACTGTTTCATATTCTGTTGAAAACCAGCGATTCTGATGGAGGGACTCCACGAGCCTCCACATGGGCCCAGTTTCCCACAATCCTCCGCTTCTCAACTTCCTGCCTGAACTCCGCCCCCAGACTCAGTATTTACAGTATACCATTGGTTACCTGGTGACTCATGATATAATCTTATCACAGTAAATTCTTTCTTCTCTGCTGTGCCCTGCACTGGCAGGAAAGAGACCGCTTTTCTACAGAACAAAGACGAAAGGACCACGTTTCCTTACATCACCTCTGGCCCCGGTTGCACTGTAAGAGGACCTAGTCTTGTCCATCTGCTAAATAGCTGTTGTAACCGGTTCATTTTTACTGCAACACACACTGGACCCGGCCAGAGACGCAAGGCCCGACTGAGCTGACGAGCAGGGAGAGATTGGACTGCACATCTCCACTAGCCCCTGGATCTGCTCGACACTATTCGGTAGAACAGGAGGACAAACGCGCATCTGGTCGCTCACAAGCCGACGTCTGGGCAAAGTTAGCTACAAGACTGTGTGTGCACAGTAGTGTTCATTTTGAAATAAAAATATTTGATGATGACCTACGAGCTTTTTTTTTTCACAACGAATAAAGGATTAAGACTAAATCAAAAGTAACCTTTGAAGACAACAACTATGACGAAATGTATTGCTATTTTCGCCAACAAATACAAACTAAACGATGATATGAAAGACCAACATGTGTCAGCTGTGGAATCACACACAGTAGCTCCTGATTAGTAAAACAGTTTCCTCCGCTACTATTAATAATAAAAAGCCTTTGCAAAGTTATGTGTCTGTCAGTAATGTTATCTGATGTTACCTGTTCTTGGACGAAACACATGTATGGCCTAAATTCATCCACAGTCCACCGATTATTAGACGAGCGGCAGCAACAAAAGAGCTGAGACAAACTACGAAAACATGCAGGCAGCAGCACAAGGACATTTACAAAGAGATAAGACAATGTAACCATCAGGTGCTTTGAATGTGGAGGTAACGTTAACGTGACTTTCAGCCAGATAGCTTCAGTGTTGCTAACAGGATGAGTGAGTAAATTCCAGGATTGATGTCGGCAGCCTATCTAATTGTCCTCTAGATGTTTGCTCAACAAAGATCACACTGTTGATGTTCTCCGATAATATAGCGTCTGCTCTCAAACCGTACATAGAAAATTAACAGTATTTTAGTGAACAGGTGAGTGAAGAGCAAAGGTAGCTGCAGTATCGCCAGGTTAGCAGAGACGACTGTACTAGATCAGATTAGAGAGAGAGAGTTTGGAAATGCTGACCGGATTTAATGAGGTGAGTCAGTCTGTGCTACTGCAGAGCAGAGTGACGCCCGTAACCATGGTAACTGTACACAAAGATGGCGACAGCTGTAGACTGAAAATGTATTGAAGACATAAAATTCAAAAATGTCTGATGAAAATATCACTGACAAAAATTAGACTAAAATCTGACTAAAACTAATACACATTTTCATCAAAAGACCAAAACTAAATGAACCAGCAGCCAAATTTAGCACTACTTAATAGATAAATGGTTGCATATTTATGCTGGATGCTTAGTAGCATTTTAATTTTGAAGTCAGTGGCGTCCCGTCAGGACAAGGAAGACAAGCAGAGCTGGACCGGTTAAAGCTAAACATAGACTTCGATTACAAGAATACTGAAGTGAAAGCGATATCTGTCCTCACATCTCAGAACAGGATTCCGTCCCATAAAGGATCTGACGCTGCCTGTTTGCATTCATCTTGTAATTTACTGCCCTCTTGTGGCGGCGGTAGGCTATTGTCTCTGGAAGCTAGGTTAAAGGGTAACTGGACTGAATTTATATGGCACTTTTCTAGTCTTATCAACCACTCAAAGCGCTTCACTACATACCACAATCACCCACTGCACACACCCACTCACACACCGCCATCAGTGTGTGAGTGATGGCGGTGTGTGAACCACCAACCCTCCGATTAGCGGACGACCCACTCTACCCCCTGTGCCGTTCGCATCTATCATTTCTGTCATTTTCGTGGGTGTGGCTGTGTCCCATTGACAAAGGCTGGGGCTTGTCGAACAGAGAGGGGAGCAGCATTTTTGGACATTTGCGCATGCGCGTTGTGGATAATCCTGGGATCATTGACGGGCGACTAGCCACAGACTAATATGCTTGTCAAGCTGGCCTTGACTCAGCTCCCACCGTTCTGAGATGAGTTATGATATTGCACGCATTACTATACACGTGCGCAGACGCGTGTGGAAACTGCACTTGCGCATTAGGAAATAACTTCAATAGTCTTTTTTTCTTAGTCGTTAAGAGTTAGCAGTAGCAAGTAAACGAGCTAATTTCACTGTGATTTTTCATCTCAAATCCGTGTAAGTGGTCTCACTGAACACTTTGGTCAACATGTGTGATGAAGAGGAGTTGTGTGTATTGTGGAGCAGCTTTTAAGAACTCCGTTTTCTAACGAAAGCTTTCATAAAAATATTTATTCAATTGACATATTTACAGTTAACCATGTAACATAATACCCAAGCCTTTTAGTTCTGTTCTGCTGTGTAGTGGGGGTGTGGTTGCTTCTTCGGCTCTGCTTGCCAATCTGTAAACGTCACCGCACTCCACGGTGAGAAGTTATTTTGTGATTTAGTCTGTGACTGACTGGATTCTCTGCTCATTGTAACGTTTGTTTCAGCTCGGACAGATGTTGCCTGCTGTCTCTCTTTCTCTACTAACAAGCGGCACACATCTACACTTCCACACTGGGATCTCAGTGTGGGGAGCCAGTTAGTATAAAACATTAGTTTAGAGACTTGATTGGAATCTCGAGCTTCCCACCTTGGACTCATAATCCTTTACCTGCTCATTCACACCCACACACACAAACACACTAACACACACACACACACACACACACACAGACACACACACACACACACACATCTGAATACAGTCTCACCAACCTAGGAAGGTTTGTTTCTTGTGTTTGTTCTACTCAGTTGATGCTGGTTGATGCTTTTAGTGTGTAATAAACCTCTGTTATATTTTAATAAAGGGTCGCTGTAATATTAACAAAAGCGATGCTCTGCCAACAATTTTCAGGTTTTACAATGACATAAGTGCATGCTGATGATCAACAGGACTGTCCGTCTGATCAACACTCTGGTCTAAAGCTCGATAACTACTTGCTTGATAAATTTGGACCGGACATTTCAGATTCACCGCGGATGCGTCCGAAGGATTTTGGCGACCCTGAGATATACTGTGGTACGACATCAAGCAACTCTGTTCAGAAGGTCACTTTGACCAACCTTTTGTCCATGACGAGGTATCACAAAAAATGAATGACCACATTTCGGTGAAAGCAGATTTGGATATTCATGGTCCGCAGGGGATGAATCAGGGTTTTTGGTGACCCTCTAACCTTTGTAGTTTGGGATATAGAAAAGCCAATGTGCCACACATGTTGTTATCTAACCATTAAATTTGGGGATCAAACTCTAAACCTTATTAAGGCTAATGACCGGATGAACTTTCCTCTAGTGGCACTTAGGTCTAAAGGACATTTTTAGTCCCACGGTTGGGAAGGCTCTAGTAATAGCTTAACTGTCGCTTTCTTGTGCGTTTCCTTCATCGCCATAGTACTGAACACTTCTGGGGCAAATACTGGAGTTAATAACAACATCCAATATTTATCAATTCTCCAGTTTCCGCTTCAGTCAACTTGTTTCCTCTCAGCAGTCATGTCTTATTTTCCTCGTTAATGCGAAACCATCAGTGAGCACTACTGATTGCGTGTTTCCTGACATCAACTACACTGTCTGCAGAAAATATAATGTTTATGTGCCACAATAATGACCATGGTTACCATGTCAGTTGGTCTTGCATGCGTCATGTGCTTTATCTAATCCTGAATTAATCCCAGTTCTGATCCTGCTATTTTAAAAGGTGGAGAGGTGGGACAGTATATGCTGAGGTGTAACATACCTCCATCCAGAGCCAGTTTAGACCTCCACTCCACAGGAAGGAACTCTACATGCTCTGTAGTGCGATCAGAGAAGTGCTTCTCCTCCATCTTCCTGGCAGCATCTCTCATCCTGCGCACCAGCCGAGACACAACAAATTACTTCAAGAATTATTCTGATTCCATTCAGCTCTGTGTGCTCCCACCGGAAACCTCCCCGTATCTCACATGCTGGTGTTCCTGATGATGCGGCCTTGGTCCATCTTCTGGCCAATGCCATGCACCACAAAGACAATGTGTGTGGTTTCAGGTGGGGTGTCCTCAGGTGCTGCCTCCTCCACATACCCCCGATGGAGACGCGTGCCACTGCTTGAGGCTAAGGACATGAGAGGGAGCATTATTACTCGGCGTGATGTTCGCTAATGACCACTGAAGTGGCCAAAACCTTTTTCCCAGCAACCTTTTTTTTTCTGAAACCCCTCTACATCGCCAGGAAAACCCCGTTACAGTACACGTTCATATACAGACTGACCCTGATTTTTAGATGGGCCATTAATGCAGTTAACAATGCACGGAACAACTCTTTAGAGCTTGGTGTATAATGGTTTTGAGAGTGCGCCATGGAGGTAAGGTTCCCTGATATGTTAATGACAATCTACACCTGAGTTGGTTCTGTTACCTACAAATTGTAGTCCCGCTTTAATAAACTGGTTCATGGTTTATTTAAGGGTCAGTTCGCCCAAATGACAAAACAACATTTTTTTCTCTCTTCCCTCTGACATTTCTGCCTCCAATACAATGCAATACAGGTGAGGACAATGGAATTAGTTTGTGCTGCTCGCAGCACAGAAATTGACATTTAAAAATTCAACAGTAACATCTTTTTCTAGAGACAGTGTCGTCGTAGCCGGAGTAGTAAATCTACGAGGATGAAGGCTGATTAGACAGACAGGAGCTTATAACCCTTTAATTTTAAATTCTGTAATTCTGCAATTTCTCAGCACTGTGAGCACCACAGATAACACTTTTATTCCTTTAAAGTTTTTGTCAGCTCGGAAAGAAACTACATCTCAACAGCCATTAGGCTTGTAGTGCTAAAATGGCTGCACAATGTAAAAAGAGAACATCAAAACGCCATCTAATGGAGCGAATGTGTGGAAGATGTAAAATACATTCTGGTATTTTCCTGTAGAGGGGCACCGGTATAATAGATAAATACATAACCCTCCAATAGTTTATGGCTTGCTAGTTAATTAATTAGATTTTTTTGAAACCATACTTGCTTGTCTGCACTATAGTTTAAGTGCTTTGGTGACCTGGAGTTTCACTCCTGTAGTTCAACGTGTCAGATTCTTCATAGAGTGGCTCATGGAGCTGATTGGCTAAAGAGACCTCTTGTCTTGTGTGCATCTTGTAGCCTCTCCATATATACCTTTAGAGAAGCCCAGTTTCTGAGTGACGGTGCGTGCGATCTTGGAGGTGGTGGCGTCGCTGTACAGGTACACCTCGTCCACACTGTGCCAGTCCACATGACTCCTGCTCAGCTTCAGACTGTGGATGGCTGGGAGACAGTCACACTGTGATTAACAGCAAGTGACACACTTCACGCAGCATAATTACTTTACCATTCCCCATGAGAGTGTGTAGAATGTGGGTATGTATGTGTGTGAAACTCCATTTCACTGAAGTCCATTTACAAAAGCCATGATACAGACTGTACACACATTCAGTGCCTCCTCCTCAATCAGGTGAGCTTCCTGTTGGTTCAACAAGAGTCAGCTTTAACAACATCACCTGACTTGTTTTGAATGGCAGAGTTACAGCCACCAAACACACACACACACACACACACACACAAACCCACATGGTTACCTTATTCAGCACCTGCAGCCTCTGCACAGACCCACACTAAACACCCTCACTTCCAAACATACCTCGATCCTCTTCGTCTGTCACCCACACGTATACTGTATCTCTGTGGTTCCACTTTCTTCCACACTCTGTCTTACATTCCTTACCGTCCTTGCTGTCCACTGTGGTGGTCACTGCCTCCATCTCGTAGGTGTCCCTCATCTGTTGTCCCCGGAAACGGCCGAGGTGCTCCAGCTCGATGAGGTCGCTCTCGTCCTCTTCCAGGGGAAGCCACGTTCCATCAATGAACCACTGACCCCTCATCACAGGAATACGGTCTTGTTCTGAGGGACACCGCATGATGTTTACCACACTGTCTGAAAGGTTGTGTAGCCAATGCTTGCTTTAAATACTTCCCTATCTTAATCAAAGTACAGGAAACACTTGAAACAAAAGGCAGAGCATAAAGAGATGTTAAGTGAAAGAGACAAAGACAGAAAGTGGGGCCACACTCATAAGGCATAAAGTAAAAACTGAATATAAGTTAGTTAGTTGGCAATGGAAAAAATGATATCAAAGACAGAGCATCAAGGAGAAGAGTGTGAAAACAGTAAAGCCCTGGGAGAATATGCCCCATAAATGTGTTCTCTACTGTTCTGTGTGTTCCACTGTCCTGACTACCATCACCGTCAGTGCTATTAGTAGCTGTATTGTTTCAAAAGCAGCAGTAACAGTAGTAGCGGAAAATAATAATAATAATGGTGTTGACGGTTTTTGACGAGGCTGTTTGGCTGTATATAACAACGCCCACCACGTTTACTGTGAGACACTACGCAGCTCCTATAAGGCAAAGAGGCATTACATCTCTGCTTCCATGGCTTGTCCTGTTTTCAGTGTGTATGCGCGTGTGTGCGTGCGCATTCGTGCCGGAAACACACATTTCCACAGTTCCAATAAATAATAAATAAAAAGTGTACATAAGATACTTTTCTGTTTAATTATAACTGGAACAATTAGTTGATTAATGGATAAATCCAGTTAAATGTTGAGGTCATTTTTGTAAAGCAAAGATAGATCAAGTGAGGGAACTAGCAGTGACTGGTATTTTATCTTGGCATTTAATTACTATATCGTTTACTTGATGTCGACACGATTCATCAGTCAGTCAGTTGTTTGAGTCACTGATCCAGTAAAGATGGAAAAATGCCTGATATCCCAGTGGCTGTAGAGCCTCTGATTCTTCTGTTCTGGACGGCTGCCTGGACTAAACCTCACATTTCGCTTTTTGGACATTTTGGTGCCTATTTTCTGACATTTTGTTAAACTGTTTTTCAAAAAAACAAAGACCTCAATGATAAGAATTGCTTTTAGTTTACTACATAAACTGAATATACATACAAAAATAATTGTTAAATCTACATCCAGCAGATCTTTCAATGACAAGGAGCAGCCCAATTGTGGGGTTTCTTTCCAATAAGCTACAAACGATTACATAACTAAGGAGGTGACTACGTCTACTTTCAGCTCTGAAGAGTAGAAGTTTTAGCCCTGACAGGGGCAGGACTGTGTCGCTGCGACCATGTGTGTGATTCATGTATGGTGTATATCTCTATATAGCAGTGACTGTCTTCTATCCGCTATCCCGTGTTTGAAACAGTGGGGCTCGAGGTAATTTTTCATGGTGGTAGCTATTGCTTCCTAGGATGACGGGACGTCCTCCCAGTCAGGGCACTTGGGGTGGAGCAGGAGCAGGAGCAGGAGCAGGAGCAGGCTGGTGGTGACGGTGGCTCAGCTAACGGCACTAAAAACAGCGAGTCACCCGCGATAAAACAGCCTCATCGTCGGGGACGTAAATCGGGGGCATGCTCACGGTTCCAGTAAACGGGGTAGCATTCCTTCTCTCTGATGTCCACTTCGTAGAGCCCCCCTCTGACACACACTGCCTCCACGCTGATGCCGACGTCGTGCGGGTCCTTCGTGTCCTCGGACACCGAGCGCCGCTGCCCTCCGCCGCCGGCGTGCGCCCACGTCTCCGCCCGGGCACTTCCACTGTCCACGGCCCCGCTTTCCGGCTGGGTCTCGCCGGACCCGGCGGCCTCCTTCCCCTCGGCCTCGGCGGGAGGGACGGGGCGTTTGACCTTGTCGGGGTTCTGCTCGCAGAATCTCCGATAGACGATCTCGATTTTTAAAGAGTCGTGTCCGACGAATGGCTTCCACGTCCGCTTGTCCTCTTTGTAGAACCAGCGGACCTCCTCGGGTCCCAGCTCCGTGACAATGTCACCGCGGTGCCTGGAGCTGTTGGACCGTACGCGCTTCTTGGTCGTGACGTTCCCGTCACTTTCAGTGTAGTTTGGGTCCACGTCCAGATAGGACGAGACCGAATACTGTTCCCCCGCCAGGCCCAGCATCATGCCATCCTGGGGTAACAGCGGCAGGTGTCTGTCCAAGCCGGGCTGCGCAGGGTCCGGGTCCCCGCCAGCAGCATCGTCGGCCAGCGGATTGTCGTCGTAGCCGGACACGAACACATCGTTCGCCATGTCCCACTCGCTGCTGCTGACAGAGTTGTTCTCCGAGCTCTGCTGGCGGACAGTCGGTTTCTCCGTCATGTTGCTCCCCGTCCGGCCGCAGACTCGGTTAGACTCGGTACATGGAAACAAGCAATGATGCCCCCACCGCCAGACTGTTACACCGGATTAACGGCTCCTTCCTCCGCAGCTGCTAACATCTGTATGCCGAACTGCTCCGATCCACATTGACATCTACATTCCTTAACATCATAGCTACAGAATTGAAACGACTGACCGGCTCGTAACGCCGCTGCTGGGTCCCTGCCTGGACACACCGCCGTTCCCCGTCCCAGTTTTCGTGATAACTGCTGGGATGATCAATGAACGGTACTAGCCAGGATGTAATCTCGGCTGCTCCGTGCCTTCAAATCAACTTCCTGTTCCAACATTCAAAATAAACTCCGCATCCACGAGCAAGAAAACGCGAATTTTAAGATCATCGTCGTACAGTACGGAGCACACCCGTAAGATGAATATATACTGAATGAAAATGCAACTGTCCACGCAGTCGGCACCGTTTGTTTTCCAGAGCATAACCAGCTGGCCGCTCTTTCAATCTTTTTTCTAGAGACAGGCTTTTATTTAGTAGTTGGCCGTAAAAACGGCTAATTTGCTCTGGCTGTGTTTGCGGCGCTTGACTTGTTTGGGGTCTTCTCCTAAACACCTCGGATTGTGACTAAATTCAGTCATTACACTATTTCTAATCAACATGTTTTTATGAAGCGACTATCGAGTGTCTTTGCGCTCAGAATACAACGTACAAATACCTGAAATAAGCCTAGTGGGTTGTTGTTTGAGTTATACCTTTTAGGCCACCGTAGTTGTAGCTGAGGAGATCGCGTCATGGCCGACATGGAGAGAGTTTACCGGAGGACTTTTTAATAAAGTGGCTCACTCTCGGACACAAATAATGTGAAATGGCAGCTGTTTTCCTAGTGACCCTGTACGAGTACTCCCCACTGTTTTACATTAGTGTGGTGTCTTTGTGTTTCGTTGTTACCGCTGCCATGGTGCTCGGCTGGTAAGTGATGTTTAGCCAAGTTAGCTTAGCCACAGTCCTGGCAGCAGCAGCAGCCCGATGCTTTATTTCCATGATTTAGACAGAGACTGCGACTGCTCGTCGTTAGCATTGTATCATAATGAGACCAGAACCCACCACTGCCACATTCTTCTCATCACACAACAGCTATTCTCACGTCAGAAAACACATAACTACACACACACACACACACACACTGTATCAAACTGCTTAATAGTACACATGAAGTAAGACATAAATATCAACTGTAAGTTTACAGTAAAAGCTTAACATGGGCTGAATGTCTGAGATATCAATAGCAGCCAATGTATTGTCATATAAGGGAAAAAGAAATATGTCAGGATTTAAGAGCAGAGTCGTCAACCGGCTTCGTCGCAATATATTTCATTAGCCACCAAATCATTTACCAAACATGAAGCATTTGTTTTTGTTATTCCCTGTCATTTACTAAATCACACGCATGTTTAAACACAAGACAGTTCAATGGAGTATATAAGAGCCGATGTGAGTTCTCTGAACTACAGAGGCGATCACTGCATACAACGGCAGCAGAGACACAAGTGCTGCAGCAGCAAGAGTGCTCCTGTGCCCAGGATGTGATCTGACACAGATCCTTTTCTGTTTCAGTTTTTGGTATCAGTCCTATTGACAAGACTAATACAATGGATATTTTGAAAGTATTGATACTTTGTGGATCCATCCGCTCACCCCTACTGATTAGATAAATGAGACATCATATGCAAAGTTGACATGTCGACTGGAAGTTGGTGCAAGACGAAACCTGGTGGAGGGTTCACACTGGACAGGGTTCAGGAACATGCCTCATGCCTATGTCTGCCCGTTCGCGTTGGTTCTTTCTGGTGTGCGAGCGAAGGTGATGGAGGTAGTTGTAGAAATGTCCTGCTGTGGACCTACTGTAAGCACCGGACAGAGTCAGCAGAGTGGCATTTTGATTTGGAGAACAGTTTTCTAATCAGCCACCCAGAGCAGACCAGTAAAGTCCGTGGGTCCGATGTACAAAAGATTTCAACACATTTTTCTCACCTTAGAAGACTGAGAGAGAAGAGAGTGATGCAGAACATGATTGCTTTGTACTCTTTTGCACATTGCTCTGTCTCTTTCTTGCAGGTTTGGCTTTGATGTCCCAGTGATTCTTCGCAGCTCCGACGAGACGGAGTCAAACCTACCAACCCCTGAGAAGCAAATGGTTCAGGTGACCAATCCCTTTGCCCTGGAGATGGGCTCTGGGGCGGCATCTGTCACTGGTGAGAACAGTCATCGCCAGTACCATAACACAATGACTGGGAAGGGTGGAGTTAGCCTAGCCTGGATTTAAAGTGTCTGGGGATGTGAAAGGCCCTTGCCACTCAACAAATATCACTCACAAAAGAATGACAGTTAGCCCCAGTTAGTGATGTCTGTACAGTGTAAAGCTACAGTAGGTACTGCCTAGTCAGTCATATCGAGTACAGAATACAGATACCATTTCTGTTGTGGAGTTGGAAGCATCCGTGTGATTCTATGAAAATCCCCACTGAACTAGTTGGACCACGGTAAATATGCAGGGTTACGAATTCTGCCTCCAGATGTCCCAGCCTGTTTGTATCCATTATTACCATTGAGAAGTGACCTTACCTTTTGTGTCCCAGGCCATGGTGACATTAGCGAACACTCCCTTGCAGATGGTGCGTCAGTGAGGCCTTGCTGTCTGGAGCCCTGTGTCCTGAGCTGTTTCTGGGGCTGCGAGGTCAGCGCCCTGCAGGGAGCGCTGCAGGCTCACATGCGCGGGCCGAGGCTCCGCACCCCCCGACATTTCCAGGAGGCCCTGCACCTCCGCTACCAGCACTGCCAGAGCTTTTGGTATCCTTTACAGTCCTAACAAGACTCGCACGAAAGCAGGTTGTTTGATTGGAATAATATCACCTGTTCACCTCCGCCTAAACCCCTATCTTTTTGACATATTTCATCTTTTTATCGGGTTCTCTCTTTTGTCCCGTAACGTGACTGAGTAGATAGAAAAGCACCTCATAAAGTTCATTCATTATTTATTTACTTTTTTAAAGCATGGTATCAGGAGTTTGCTGGATTCCACAGGCTTATGGCTGGAGACACCGGCTGTAGATTTAACACAGCCTGAAACCTGAACATAACGTTTTCTCAGCTTACAGGGTCAGTTCAGTCGAATGAACAAAAAAGCCAGTTCTCTCCTGTTGGTGTGTATCCATGCAGACGACCGCATGTCTGATTTTCTGCTCGGTCTTCACTGTAGCTGCACTGGAAATGTTCTCTGGTGATTTCATGTTCATGTTAGGCCAGTTTCCTGCTGGAATAAGTCTCCGGTATGCGTCGGATGTCTAACAGTGTGGAAGTGTTTTGAGGTGGACGTTCTCTTTGTAGTGTTGGCACAGTACTACTGTAGCAACAGCGCGATGTCAAAGCAGTCAGCGCTGTCATTTTATCACAGCGATGTAACACATACTCCTGATGGCCGAGGCCTTTCTTTGTTTGGCTGATATACGTCGGTCCTAAGTAGCCCCTTGGTCGTCCTCTTTGACCCGCCCTCCCAGTATCAGCAGTGAGGACAGCGAAGAACGCCACACGCAGATTCCTGCTGACCGGAGGATCACAGACTTTGGACCGTTGCCAAGGGAACGCTACCCTCTTGTAGCCGTGCTGACGCTGGCAGAGCCGGAAGCCAGAAACACGTACAACCTCGTGAGTCCTTATCACATTTAGACATGTCGGCTCTGTGTGCTGGTTTGCTGTTTGTGTTTGAGTCAGATGAAGAGGTGTGATCATACACACATTACGTATAAGTGCAACAGTAACGCCCGCATGCTGACTCCAAGCCACAACACTCACCCAGAAAGACGCAATGTTTCAATCCCAGGAGGATCTTCGTTATCTTTCTCAGTATTTTGACCTGACGAAGGTGCTACCAGGATCGAAACCTTGCGTTCAGATGAGCAGACTCACATTTGTGTCTCAGTTTCATCTCTGTATATTCACTACTGAGCTATTTACGGGACATTTAGCCCACTTAGCACAAAGACTGAAACTACGGGCCAAAGCGAGTCCCATCGCACACACTGCCAGTGGACTTCTCAGGCCCACAACATCAGCTTTCTGGCCAGCCTAAAGTACTCCTAAGATCCCTTAGCACAGCAAAGAGAAAAGTGATTGAAAAATCCAAAGTTAAAGGAACTCATGGCGGTGTCTTTCTTCTTTCAGGTGGCCAGTGTGACAGTTATTCATGTTCCTGATGACAAATACAGCCTTTCTGCGCGCCTTCTCTTTCAGTACCTTCTCACCTCACAGGGAAACATGTACGAGTTAAAGGTATGCCACGTTTCGGTTCAAGCAGGTTGTTGCTGCTTTTCTCTCAAACTCTCATATTTTCTGTAAAACTGGTGGTTGGCTGGAAGAAAGAGTGGTGTTTAGTGAGGTAGCCGCACTGTGACCATGCCAAAGCACCATTTAGAGAACCAGCACAGAGTCGGGCAGCTCACTAATCGTGGGTCGTGGCTCTAAAGGATTCTACACTGCACAAGGACCGGTCCGCATTGTGTAAGTCGGTCTTAATACAGTAATCCCATGCCCGTATTACACTGAAAGCTTTATTAGCTGCTGTGATTTTTCCTCCTGCTCATACTGGCGTTGAAGAGGTCCCTTGTCAGGTCTTTTTCACTGTAGGTGACGGGGACCAAATCAACAATCCTCCTGTGTAAAGGTCAGTTGTAGAAAGTTTGAGGTTCCAGCAGTCTGAGTCAGAAACACCAAGAGCTGTCTCCCAGAGTCAGAACCTTTTTAGTACCATGTGTTCCTGTCACTTCACTTTGGCAGATAACTCAGACCGCTGAAGCCCGGCTTTCTCTTCAGCTGAGCTTTGCAGTGCGTTTTTGCGCTAAACGAGGACTGTGGATTTTCTCCTCTTCTCTTATTAGGCTGCTGTCACCTCGGACCTGTTTGGTTCCGTTCAGACCAACTCTGGTGCATTTGCCCGTTTGGTGCGGTTCCTCGGGGCTGCTGTGAAAGCTGTCAGGTCTCGGTCCACTTCTTTTCCTTAGACTCTGTCTGTGATCATCTTGTAAGGCAGGTTTCCCGCTCTAAACTTGTCGTCTCTGAGCCTGACCCGAGGTAGGCTTGATGGCGTCACCGTGACATCACCACGGTTATGTTTGAGTTGTAGTGAACAGTGAACTGCAGTGAACTGATGTGATGTGTAGGACTAGTGGTGATGGCTGTAGCTCTGGCTCACTGTTGTGGCTCAGCGTCAGGTTTTCTCTGCTGTGAAAATCCAAGCGTCCACTGTGATAAAAGCCACGTCTCCTGTCTCCCGCAGCCTCTCTTCATGTCAGCTGACACTGGGGGAGCGTCTGGGCCTCCCGACTCAGAGCAGAGTACCACACCCAGCGAACCCACCGAGGAGGCCCGCAGAGTGGAGCAGAGTCCAGTGCTGGAGGAGGAGGGCGAGCACTGGTCAGAGGGGACGGGCAGGGACTGCGTGGTCTGTCAGAATGCAGCGGTGAACAGAGTGCTGCTGCCCTGCAGACACGCCTGTGTGTGCGACGGCTGTGTGTCACACTTCCAGCACTGCCCCATCTGCAGGGCCTTCGTCCTGGAGTCCTTCACCCTGACACAAGGACCAGCTGCAGACCAGTTACTCCACACTGAACCAGTGAATGACATTCAATAGATAGTATGCGGCGAGGCGGTCGTCGCTGCTAAATAAGCCCTGTAGCTCCCCGACTCCAAAGCTTGACCTCGGAATGAATTTACATCCGGCTTCCATGGACGGAAAAGTTCAGCTGGACTGTAGAAATGTAGCATCTGTAACATCCGTGGGTTACACTGCGGCAGCTGCAAGCAATGCAAGCCATTCCATTAGACCGCCTCCAGCAGTAGTGCATACTCCCAGTGTTTGTAGTCGAGTGCAGTGCGGATTTGGGATCGAGCTGCAGTTTTCCAGTGGCGAGAGCGATGGTGTTCAGTCGGGCAGCGGCACCGCCTGGCGTTCTGCCTCGCTTAGACTCGATCCCACACATCTGACTCACAATTCGCTTTATTTCAACATCAGCTCTTAGCACTGTGCAAACCTTCCTCCCTGGTCGCTGATGCTGTCAAACAGCGACCTGAGAACTGTAACACATTTGCTGCCTTGGCTACAGTGCGGTTCACACGTTCATAGAAATACATGCACTAGTTTGTTTACTGCTTCCATCTCTGCTTTCAGTCCAGCTGAACTGTTCAGTTGGAAGCTTGAAGTATATGAATAACATGAAATATAAATGGTTTTAGTAGACGCCACATATGTTAACTAGATAATATGCAGAGGCTGTCATCCTGAAATCAACACACTGAACCTAATACTGAATTATCTGCTTTGTTGTGAAACAAAGAAACGCAAAGCTGCTTGATTTGCACTCGTTTAAACCTGTCTGAAGTTAGTCCCGTGACACAGCTGATCAGTTTCACATAATAGCTGTTTTCATGTTTGCAAAGGATGTAGGGAACGTTTTTGATATTTTCCATGTACAGATTATTTATGGATTCTCCACTTTGTGAATGTATTTGTTGTAGAATATGATGGTTAGACCTCTTCTCCAGGACCAGGGCAGTATTTATTAACCACAGCCGATACTAACCTTTAATCTGACCCATTGTAAATGAAGGGGAGTGTCAACGGAGCTGTCAGGAAGCACTGAAAGGACTGAAGATTCATTTGACATGCATGTGTTCCTGTTCTAATGAGTGAGGAAACACCAGCAGCTGTGAGCCTGGGGACGGACGGACGGACGGACTGACATCCAGCAGAGGGTGCCGCCAGATGTAAACCCCATCACACAGGAGACCAGGGTTTGACGGGCCACCTGGGTCTTCGCAGGCTCATAGACATATTGGAGTTGCATATTTGAAAGTTTCTATTTTTGAACTGTGATACCGGTCAGCCTTAGATGGCCAGAGCCAAAGAGATGACTGAATTCGCTATGGTCATGTCTCACCTGGGACTTTGACACTTCAGAATCAATCAAATATCAGTGCGACCTCCTGTTTCTGAGTGAACTGGCTGCTCCTTCTGTCGTTTAAATCCTGTCGAGAGCCACGTCCTTGGATTTTATCAGCTCAGAGTGAATAATGGAGGAAGTCATGCATGTTTCTGATGATCTGAGAGATGGAAATCTTTTAACACCAACATATAGGCCTGTTTGGGAACTAATATGATGACAGAAAACCTTAAGGCCATCAGGAGAACAAGGCCCCGTAAAAACTCATCAAATGGTTGGTTGCAATGTCAGCTACTGGTCCTGTTTTTTAGCCTGTACTCATTTACATCTTGTCAGACTGTCGCCATTAAAAGCTGCTGAATCGGCTGCGGTCAGCTTCTGTTTGCAGTGTAGCCATGGATGCAGAGACAACTGTCACTGGGTCACTGAAGAAAACTTAAAAACATGAAGATTCTGAATGAAGGTCTACAGCCTCTTTACCCTCTGAATTCGAAGTGGATTTCTGGAGCTTTATTCTGGAGCGACATCAGATATCATGACATCCTCGGGAAGTGGAAGTCAAACTGAATCATATCAACATGGGTTTCATGTTTGAGAAGGACTGAGAAGTCCTAACTGAGCCCCCCACACACACACACAGACAAACTCACCCACCCGTCTCCCTTTTTTGTCTTTGTCCTGCTGAATGAGCTTTGAGTTAAATTACAGAGCACAGTGAAGCACAATGTAATGTTCATCCTGTCTGAATGAGGCTTAAATTTCTATTATTTCAGGCTTTTCACCTTGATTGCTTATGTAGTCGCGCATGTTTAATAACCCTAGAGGATATAAATAGTAACCATAGCTGCCAATCTTTGGAACTTTGTTTTCAACACAAAACTTCAAGTTACACAAAATAATGCTGACTCTTTAGTCCACTTACTCGCTTTTTCCAGAGCTTTCAACTTTCCGCAGGTTTTATCAGAAGATGGACTTGTAAGTTGTCATCTACTGATGAGGACCGTAAGCGGCTGAAAGGCCTGAAAAAGCTAGTAAGTACAACCTGAGTCATGAATACCTTTTGTTAAATGACTATATCCCAAGTTAGGAACAAACGTTTACACTCAAAGTGCCATTTGTTTAATCAGTTCTGGACAATCCTGGATGTCCATCACACTCAGCTGAAGGTAATGAGAGAAAAACGGAGAAGAAACAGAGAACACACGGAATTATGGTATATTTCAGTACATGAAATTATTTTATACAAGTGTTTTGTAGGATGCCAGAGTCAAACTAACAAGTGGAAAAAGAAGTTACTGAGTGAAAGTCAATTTGCCGGCAACTGTTAGAACAATGTACTCTGTAATATGTTGCTTCCTACAAACTTAAACTGTTGTTTCTGGCCTTGAAGCCTAGAAGAAGGCAAATCCAGGACAATGCAATGAAAAACATCAGGTAGAGAAAAAGACTATGACACACAGAGGGTTTATACGGGTTTGTAGTCCAGCTTGGACTCCAGCTTCTTTGAATCGGCCACCTTCCGCACGGCTTTCATGAAGTCTTCCTGAGTGACGTACTCACGGTCAGAGCGGATGGCAAACAGACCTGCAAACATGAACGGAGCTGTTAATGGAGAACGTGGACTGAGGAGATGAAACTACGGAGGATGATAAAAGAGTTTCAGGTCCCACCTGCTTCTGTGCACACGTTTCTCAGATCAGCGCCATTGAAGCCATCTGACAACTTCACAATGGCCTCAAAATCTGCAAACAGCCACAGGAAAGGTTCTGCTCATCACATGTCTCTCTCTGTTTACAGGAATACTGTTTAACCACTGTTTCCCCTCTATGAATCCACCATGCATATGAGTTAGGAGCGCCGCTGCTGAATTTTCACATGGTTCATTAATGTTCATGATGAAATGTAACCACCAAAAATGGGTATTAAAAACAAAAAAAACAAAACAAGTGGTTATTTGGTTGTCATTTTGAAATAAAAAATTCTAATTCAATTTGCTGTTTCCATGGTCAAAAATGGATGAGCGGGAAAAAAAAGTTAGATTTTCATTTTCTGTTTCACATCACCAGAAATCACCAGAAAACTACGAAAAAATGATCCCCCCCCCCCCCGGGTTTGTCAGTGATGATAAGTTATCAGAAGTCTATGGTTTATGAAGGTTTGGAGTAATTGGACTGAAGGAGAATTCTTGATACACTTCATCTGAACATTTCTGAAGGTAAACTCTTTTCTGTTTGTGATCAATGTGTTTTGAGGCAAAATGTTTCAGGCAGTTATAGAAAATTAATGTGAAATAAGGTTTTCAAATGCAGACCACTGAACTGGTGTCAAATTCACTCAGTCAAGTCAAACTTGATAGTGTGCTGATCGCGCCACTGGATTCCTCCCTCGGTTTTATTTGATGTGAGTGTAAGGGGTGGTTGCGCTGCTGATTATAGCTGTCAAGGGAAGTTTTAGCTATTAAGTCATAATTGAATGTCTTAAGTTCAAAGTGTCGAGAAAAAATGTCCCAGATATATGTTAAACCACTTGATTCATGCATCTCCAGAAATAAAGTCCCAGCGTGGATGCAGGTGTTTTTCATTACATCCCTTCCTTCATCAGACCAAGTAAGTGGTAGATGTTTGAAATTCACACTGTCAAGCTAAAATGGCCTACTCATTACCGCACTTGACTCCTGTGGGGATGCATTATTCAGCAGTTGATTTTGTCGCTGCCGAGATTTGCATTCCCTGTTTTTCGTTCTTTAGCCAAGACGGGGGTCGATCGACAGATCATCTAACTCTTTCACCTGTTATCAGTTATTTACTTATTACCTCAATCTGTGCACAAAAAAGCACTGATGAGAAAATCCGCTGTGTGAAATGTGTAATGGGATGCAATGCTGGCATCGGGATACAGACTCTGACGGAGCATCCAGTCAAACATCTGCGTGACGACCTACCGATCATGTAGGACAGACAACTCATGACGAAGAAAGTCAGCTGCAGCGAGCAGGCAGAACGCCGTGCATACGGCAGCAGAGGAGGCCGGCGTGGAGAGGAGGGGAACTCAGTTCTGCTCACTAACCTATTTCTCCGTGCTTGGTGATTGGACTAGAGTGGATCTTGAGGATGTCCAGACGAGCCTGTTCATTGGGCAGTTCGATATCTGTAGAACACAAGAGGATTTTCGTTTTGCTGCGCGTGGTCACACGGAGCGGCTGACAAACAGATGATGATCAGGAACAGGAGGAGATCTTACGGATTTTACGGTCCAGTCTGCCGGGTCGCAGCAGGGCGGGGTCCAGAGTGTCAGGTCTGTTGGTGGCCATGATCATCTTGACTCTGTGCAGAGTGTCGAAGCCGTCCATCTGGTTCAGCAGCTGACAGGGCGCGCACACACAGAGCACATTAAACAACTCGATTAATCACTGCCTTTTATCATCTATCCACTGTGCTGACTAACAGCTGCACTTACGACTACAATAATAAAAGTCTCCGATCTGTGAAACGCAACACCCACTCCTGCTTTGCCGTAATAAAGCTGAACTTAGAAAAATCAGTCAAACATGCTGCTGTCTCCACGTCCACGCAGCCGTCACACTGCAGATAGTCTGTACCGCGCTTAAGCTTGCATTCCCCATTGGATTGAAAATGTCAGCCTCTTGCTCATCGTACAACAGGAATGTGGTTTTAGCCTGTTTGCCTCCTTTATCTGAGGTTCACATGTAGAGAAGCTTTCTTCAGTGAGTAACAACGAAACAAACAGATCATGATAGCAGAAGGACTAATGCGTTCAGGTCTCAAGCCTAAACCACTAGTTGTAGCGATACCCGAGAGTTTAAAAAACCCTAAATCCCTTTAACAGCCTATATTTGTCTTTTAACATAAACACATTAACAGTTTAAGGATCCTTTAAATTTGTTTAAATAAAGAATCGTGCCAAAGGTATGTACTGAGCAAGATGCTTTCCTGCTGATAATTAAACAAAACTAACAAAAATAGCAGTAAATATTACACAGTTAACTTGGATTGAGTGTGAGAGTCACTGTTGGGAAAAGAAATGAGATTTGGGGAATTAAATAGTTGGTCATTCATCATTTGGCTTTTCGATTGGCTGGCAATCTTCAAGATGACTGGTCTTGGTCTTACATAATTTGAGCTGGCCTGAGAGCAGATACAGGGAGAGTACAAGCCTGGACATTTCGGTACGGATGCACCAACGGCCAAAAAGCGATAACCCTCATCCCCGATGCATTTGTGTGGCGTCTATTTGTAATCAAATCAGTGAAACGTTAATTCCAGTAGAGGAACAGAGCAGACCTGAGCGAGCAGGAGATGGAGGAGGAAAGTCAGTCAAGGTGACTGAGCTTCACGGAAGGCCTGCAACCTTTGCTTTACATTCCAAGGCATTTCTTGTAAGTCATTACATTCACACTCATATATTACAGTCATAAGACTTAGTGGTCATAAAAACCCCAAGACCGAACCACAAACCACTTTATCAGTACTGCCTGTGCCATGACATGTAAATGTGGGCTCGTCTGCAATATGGACCGGTCCTAATTAAAAAGGACACCTTGTTTCTTTGGGGTTTTGTTCTGTTAGCTAATGTGGCCACTTTGCTTCAGCTTTAGCTTCGCACATTCGCTCTGTGTGAAACTGGAAATGGCGCTCGAGTCATTTTGGGGATCACTGCCAGATCTAGACAGACTAATGTGCCCCTTAAGCGTGGATGAGCTGTTCTGTTCAAGTGCACTCACACACAGAAGTCTGAGTAGGGCAGGACTCTAGTTAGCAGTCAGAAAGGACATAGCATTTGGTTTTAGTTTGAAGGAGACATCAGTGATTGGACTCTTTGTTAATTTTTAGATGGGTCTGTAAATACCTGTTGCTGACAGTGACGGTGATGTGCTGGTTCTGGCTTGTTAGAGGTCTTGTCGTGCAGTGTGTGCGCTTTATAGTTATGCTACGGCACTTAATGCGTGGTTGTTTCAGTGTTTGCATGTCAGCAGTTGTAAAGACATGATTATTTGCAGCTTGTTCTGTGCAGCGTGTGCTTGGTGATCGTAGTTCAGTATTTCCATGGAGTTTTCAAAGACTTTGCTTTTACAGTCTTTGTGTATCAGCAATTATAAACTTGGTACAATGGCTTCTGATTGGTAAGACTTCATGTTATGAACCGAGGATGCTACCTTTTGATGAAAATTAATTGACCTTTTTTTTTTTTTTTTTTTTTTTACATGTATGAGAAAATAGCCTCATGGCCTCAAGAAAAATGGCCTCTTTTGATTCAGGGTGCCTTAGTTGGGAGTGAGAGCACCTGCAGCTCAAGACAGTGGCTCAGGTTTAGACTATGGGAACTTGAGGAAAGCCGTGCTGGGTGCATACGGTAGTGTTCCAGAAACCTGCAGGAGAAGGTTTTGTGAACTAAAGACAACAGCATGAGTTGTCCTGATTTTTTAAGACCTAATTTTACTGTAGTAGTTCAGGATCACTGTGCCGCATGACAAAGAAAATCATAATCTGGTATAGAATATTTGAAAGACTGTAAAGTAAGTAGTCCAAAACATGCAGCCGACGTAGCTGATAGACATGAGGTGGTTAACAATGATAGGACTAGTGAAGTGGTTGGAAAAAGGAGGACAAGTGACAAAAGGAGTGGAGAGAACAGAGTCGGGCGCCCTCCGCTGCCTGAGACGAGCAGTTTAACACCCAGTCAGACCTGACAATGTGCTTACAGTCAGCAATCGGCGTGCCGTCCCCGAAATGACAGAGCATCACTGGCACTACTCTTAGAAATGGGGGCATTAAAGAGCAGTTGTACAAAGTTACACGGCTGGCAGCCATGGATCAAAATGTTAATGATGACCCTCAGGGCTCCGAAGGTTTCCTTTCACGAGGAACGATTGCTACAGTGGCAGATGGCCCGCACATCTCAGTCACCATACTAAGGGACACTGGTGGAGAATAGACCCTGACAAAGGGTGGTCTGGTGGAGCTGCAGTCCAGTATTATAATCTACAAGATTTACTTGCCATCTTAAGTAATGTCAGGACATGTATGTAAATATTGCTGAAGTACATGTCCTTTCCATAGCTTTGACCTGGTGATAGGAAATCATGTAGCTTATCACAGCTCAACAACCAACACGGCAGATCATCTAAAAACGGTAGGTCACCGTGTCTGTGGTAGGATGTTCCGTCAACCTTCGTGTTTAATGCTTGAGGCTTTGAGTGTATATTCCTCAATAGTTCTTGTGCTGGGATCATCAGTTTTATTTTCAGAAATCAAGTGAATATGAGCAGGTGCATGCTGGTTGGCTCTGAGTTTGTTGTTACCATTTCAGTTTTAAATATAATCAGGTTAAAAGGATTTAATGTGCTGCAAATAATAGCCTTTTCTGTTTATTTATAATACATTTAGGCTGCATCTAGAGATAATGTGCAGATCATTTTTTCCCTGCCGCTAATCGATAGGTTGAAGAGTAGTTGCGATCTCGGTCGACCATGATTTCCTTTGGTTGACTACAGCCCTAAAACCTAGGTATAGTTCTTGGAGTGCATCCGTTATGTTAGCTGTTCAGAAGAAAAAGATGACAGAATTTGTTTGGACTTTAGTAAAGTGAACAGTGCGATAAAGGCTGACGCTTTCTGAATTCCCCGTCTTGAGGACTGTATATCCCAAGTCGGAAGAGCATATTATGTCACGAAGGTTGATATCTCAGTAAACTGTATTTTCAAGTACCACTGAGTGAAAGAGTAAGAGAGATTGCGACATCTGTAACAAATGATGTATTCACTTTTGAAATGAAGAGCACAGCTGTCAATGTACTTACTCACACAGGGATTAAAGAATATGGTCACTTGCGTTGGCTTCAGAAAGTGTCCAGACCCGTTCACTTTTTGCATACTTTGTGTTGTAGATGAATTTTAAATGGATAAAATCACCCTTCTTACCAATCAATCTACACTCAGAAAAGTGAAAACGTGTTTTTAGACATTTTTGCAGATTGCAAAAACTGAAATCTCTGATTTATGAGAGCATTCAGAGCCTTAATTCAGTACTTTGCAGAAGCTTCCTTGGCAGCAGCTACAGCTTCTGTGCTTCTTAGGTAAGTCTGTACAAGCTTTGCACTTGTAGAGAAAGATAAATATTGAAGTACTGCAGACTGTTTGGTTGGGCTGAGCAAATCTTACTGGCTCCTAACAAAACAAAGGACTCAGTCAATTGGATTTTATCATCAGCCATTACATCATGCTAATAAATAATTAAAAAAAATGGAGAAAAGACAGTAGCATGTTTGTGGGTTTACATAGAAAATAACAGTGGTGGCTGTTGTGATGTGTGTTTTTGTCGTGAGAGCCTGGGACATTACGGTTACTCTCTTACCTCCATCAGAGTCCTTTGGATCTCTCTATCAGCAGAGGTTCCCTCAGAGAAACGACGGCCGCCTACAGGGAACAACACGCAAACATGACGGAAGACATGTAGTGACGATTCATAGCGCTCAGTATGGAAGGTTTTAACTGAACCAACGTGTTGATGTAAAGCTCCCAATTTGTAATGATTAAAAACTGTGTTTATTCATTGCATAGTGGAGTTAACATAACATCCTATTTTTAGTGACCATGCATTTTTTATTTTGTTCTTTTTGTTCATTCTATAGCCACAGTTATGTTGTTTATTTTGTTTAGTCTTTTTAATTCATAAAATTGTTGTTAAACCCTAGGGCCTTGTTAAAGTTCAGATTTTACTCACAAAAAAAAAAAAAAAAGAAGCACTGAAAATGTACAAATCATTACACAGCCACATTTTTACTCATTGACGAGTTAGCAAGTGCTAACATCAGGGACAAAGACTACAGAAATCTTTGGCCGTTTCACAAAAGAAGGATTACATTAGTTAGCTGATATCTAAAGCTTTGATTGAAGCTTACCCTTTAAAAACCTGAAACCTAAATTAAAATGCTTAAGCCCCAGGAAAGACAAAAACCAAACCAGATGCTCACGATGACTCACCGATGGCATCAATCTCATCCATAAAGATAATGCATGGCTGGTGGTCTCTGGCATAGTTGAACATCTCTCTGATCAGCCTGGCACTTTCACCAATGTACTTGTCCACAATGGAGCTGGACACCACCTGTGGCATACGCACATGAGACACCATCAGCTGACTGACTACACTGCAGTGTGGCAGTACATCCTGACGGCGGTGCTGATACGCACCTTGAGGAAGTTACAGTCCAGCTGACTGGCCACTGCTCTGGCAAGAAGAGTCTTCCCAGTGCCTGTTGCAGAAGGAAACCGCTCATCGTTACAAGATAAACAGGTCTGAAACTGATTAAAGATACAATTACCTTACTACGCTACACTGAGAGGATTAAACTTGTATCATTTCATTCAAATGAATAATATGAAGCTTACACAAAGAAGATTCTCAAATGCGTTTTTGTTTCAGAAACATCGACCTGCCTAAATGTGTTTTTTGTACTCACAAACAAATGTGATGCGCATTCATGGATGCCACTGCTGTGTGACGTAGCCCAATACAGGAGATAGGAGTGTTTTCACTGAGCTACTAACCTGGAGGCCCATAGAGCAGGCAGCCTTTAGGGGGGATGATCCCCACTCTCTGGAAGAGCTCGGGGTTGGTCAGAGGCAGCTCAATCACCTGCCACCAAATAACAGCAGCATTGTTTTGGACTCAATGGACAGAAAAAAATAATCAACATTTATCATCGGTTCTTCAGATCCTGCCAACGCATGCATCAGGAAAACAAACCCAAAAAACAGCCAAAAATGAAGAGCCTGCCTTGCGTGATTTAATTGCAGATTATTGTTGTAGGCTTTGATGTACCTCTCTCAGCTCACGGATCTGTTCGGATAAGCCTCCAATCTCAGAGTAGGAGACGCTGCCAGGGTCCTCGTGGGACATGTTGTACACCAGAGGGTCCACCTCTCTGGGCAGGTACCTTTGAAAGAACAGGAAACACTTGAGCTGAGCGAACACACTCATCACAAACTATGTATTTGGATTGCTCTTTATCCAACCACTATGCACCTCCATCGTTGTGGCACATTTATAACTTGAAGGGGCGAAAGGAAATACTGCACTTATGGAGTCACTGCTGGATCTGTGTTTGGTGCAGCGAGGAAAACCTGCATGTGTACACACTAAAAAGTGGTTCACGGGCTGTAAGTCTTTCTGTAAGGCGCACCAACATTTGTAAATGTTCAATAGGTAACCTACAAAGATGAGACAGTATTACTCAAACTTTCCTGTAGTGTTTGAGGTGGGCCACCTCAACTATTGCTAACATCATAAAACAAAGAACCTGTTATGAAATAAAAGATTTTCCTTAAGGGAAAAAAAAACACACTGAAAAACAATAACTTAAAACTCATGTGTCTACACTGCTGCAAACTTGCCTCAAGAAGAAGTCATGGCGGAGAGGAACAAACGGTCCAAAGTGTGGCTTTATTTCACACAGAAAGATGATGACAGTGTTAGTTGTAATGCAGTGTTTCCCATACACAGAAATGCTGCTCGTCCGTTACCGAAGGGTAAATATCCCAGGTAATAATAACAGAGCAATAACAACCACGTAGGAAGGTTTAGCAGATTTCTTTCTTTGACGAAGAAAACCTACATGAAAACGAATTCTGTAAAAATATTCTCAGATTTCATCCATTTTAGCTGATGACAGACAGACTGTTGCTCCAGCTAACTCTCAGGCTACGGCCTGTGTTCAGATTCAGAGGTAATAAAACAGTTGAGCTGATGCTGAAACCTGTCTAGGCCTACTTTTTTTCCCACAAAGAAAATTGATCAGGAATCATTCAAGGTATTGATTGAAGAGTCGGACCGATAAGCAGAAACGATAATGGAATTGGTAGCGATAAAATCGTATCAATTCCCATCCCTATTAATGAGTGTTGAGGCCATCAACTACTAATTAAACCGATCACGAGACAGGACTCGTCAGGATCTGGGTGGCTTACCACCTCAGCTAAACAGTGTCTTGGGGGAAGCCCTGATTCGCACATGAAAAATCATGGCTTGGCTGAAAACTTGGTTATTATTTAACAAAAGATGTTCATCCATATTTCCCAGCATGCCCAGCTAATCAACCTTTTATATTCAATATTTAAACAACAGTCAATGCCAACCCATTGCTTTAGTCTTGAGCTGTAACTGAACCTTGACTGAGAGACTGGAGAATTATTGTCTTGCCTATGAGGAGCCCCGTAACGCTCATACATTGCCTGGACTGCTCTCTACAGAAGTTGCTGCTGGAAAACACCAGTTCCATTTTGTACATGAGCATACGAACGCATGTTCCCGACGCCGGTATCTTTTCCGAGCGGCAGTTTCTAAACACTGTTGCCTGCTGGCGCTAATCAAACGTAATAAATAGTTGTATATCACTATCACTTTTGTGAAGCCCTGGAAGTGGCTGGTAAGCGGGACAAAGACAGACCAAGAGACGCACTGTCCAGCGGGCTTAGACACGCAGTCAGACAGAGAGAGAGACATACACATCAACTTAGTGCTACTGTTATTTGCTGACATCAGACCTGGAGAGAAGAGAACAAGTTCAACTGACTGCCGTTCCCGCCATTCACTCTCATGGTGTTTTTGTTTTCCTTCCTTCGTGACCAGGATAGTTCAGCTTCATCCTTCATCGAAGTTGTAAACACTGACACCTGCTTTGACACGAGGGGGTGGGGGAGGCGGGGATCGTGCATAATTTGCGGGCCCCTACACAACTTGCTTAGTGAGCCTATAGGGCCGCCTGGCTCTGCGTAACAGCCCCCTGCCCTGCTTCTTTCCCCCCTTTGGATCTACACTATTCTCATACATGGCCTCTCTGGATTCCAACTGACAGAACTCTGTTGTAGCGACTGAGAACTTTAATCCCTGAGATTCTTATTGACTTGTGATTATTGTTTAGCAATTTTAAGTGATGATTATATCCAGCCTACCTCATTATAGTGAGCGTGGTCATGTCCAAAGCCACTCTGGTGCCTGGCTTCAGCTGTGACTTGTCCAACTGGGATGAAAGATTTTATCAATTAGAGTTCACATTCTAAACACTACAGTCAGCATTTTAACTTAATAAAAAAATCATCTAAAAAAATTAATTTGGGAAAAATAGTATGTATGTAACGAAGTATGTATTTGCCTGATATTTAAATTGCTGGATCAGCCAAAAACAGATAAAATAATAAAAAGGTACGGTAATGCTATTAATGCTATTAATGCCAAAACCGTCAATCAATCACTGATTTACAACATTGCCCAAAATGGACAAATGGACTAATGCAACCTGAGACAAAGAAACACATACCATGGTATAGGGTATAGCAAGTCTCTGACAGTAGACAGATTTATATGATCTCACAGTACATAAAAGAGCACACTACAGAATTAGCATGCCACTCCTATAACACTGTCGGACTCGAGGGGGTCTGTTAAGATCACTTCTTTCTAACCTCACACCTCCATATTTTTTAACTTTTCTAACTTGTAGGCTTCAGCTCAGTCTTCAAATCGCTCAACCCTGATGTGCGGCTGACAGCATCAAACCTTATAACCATTTCGTGTCACGTCATGTCTCACGGTTAACACAAGTAGAACTGTTGTACTGACCTATCACATTGCATTCATCTACATACAGTTCACCTACAAAAACAGATCAAATTAATTATTTTCATCTGACCAGTCTATTTCAGATGGCTCTGCGGTTTCTGATCCTTTGAGTCAGGACACAAATATATACAGTTAGGTTGGCAATATATTCATTTTTGTTTTACATAAATGTCCTTCAGTGTCTTGAAAATGAAAGAAAAAAAAAATACGCCACACTTGAATCCTGACAGCAAACTATATGTTGTCATGAGAATTATTTTAGTCATAAAAAATATGTCATAGATCAGGAAGAGCTCAGAAACTCTGGAGAAGATGATAGATTACAGGATGCTTGATACATGAGTGTTTGTTCAGGACCTACCTGTCTGCGGCATCCAACCACATATCGGGGGCCATTGGTGGCCTTGACAATGACTGGAAATAAACCAAAAACACATTAGCATCACATCTAAATGAAACATGGTTTAACATGTGTCACAGTCGCAGGTTGTCATTTTTCATTGGTTACCAAGCTTTAAGGCAGCGGGTCTTACAAAATATAAGCCTGCCAGAGAACAGATGCAAAAGAACAGAGAGGATGAATGGAGATGAACGCACCAACCATTTTTTGTAGAGACCATGATGGATGATTACTGACAGCCCTCAGTCCTGAAGTATTTTGGTTTTGTTTTTGTCTGTGTGTTTGTCAACTTAGATAAAATGAAACCAACTGAACTAAGTATACAATTGCTAACAGGAAAAGAGGACCGGAGCAGGGCTGGCACATCCACACGGTCGAGCGAACAACTGTTACTAGCTGATGCAGCCATAAGGCTCAGTGGTAAGTGAATCCCCCAGACCTAAAATCATTTTACTGGTACAACCTGTGACATGACACATGTACATATGCGATATCTCCCAGGGAACTTACATTTCTCCTCAGTCAGCTGTTTGAGCACTTCTCCAACAATCTGCAGGGAACAAGGCACAGATGTGGTTGGTAAAGACAGAGCAAATCAGCCCACAACCCTCTTCCTCCTGTTTGTGTGGATAAGTCCCTCCACCATCTCCACCCTCGGAACGCAATCAGACAAATTGTGATGTTCGATAATAGTGACAGCAACATTGTACTAAATAATAATAAAAACTTTTTAAAATGCATTCTAAACACTGTGGTCAGATTTTAGAAAACATACTGTAAATAAAGTATGTATTTGAACATTTCTCACCATAGCTAGAAATGTTTTAAAGCCAACTTAGTCTCTCCTCTTCTGACTATGCTCACATAACGAAAGATATAAAGGAAGATTGTAAACAGCACAGCAGGTCTTGGTTAGCCAGATACTCTTTTTGTTTGATCAGCAGCTAATGGTAGCATATGTTTAGTAGATGATCAAAACGGTCACAATCTTATTTTTTGTGGCCCCAAATGTGTAATAATTGTAGCTCTACAAACCCCCCGACTCGAACCTATGCTCAAAACCTAAGTGTGTGTAACCTACTGCTGAAAGTCGAGTCCTCTGACTCAATTCTCCAGCTACATGATGATGCCATAATGATACCGGAGCGTTTGCAGAGTGTTTACTGCCTACTGAAGTGACAGTAGAAAATATAACAAGTCGTGCGTCACCACAGTCAGCCCTACAGTGTTTATGTACTTTGAGTTTTCAGAAATTGTCAGGGCTCTTCTGTCGACTGCCTGTAAAATCGTTGACATACCAAATTAAACCTGAGTCTCGTGTTGTAAACGTTCCGATTAAACCCAGAGGAGCTGAAATGAAAAGACGCGAGAGGTAATCCTGTTACCTGTCCGACACTCTGCAGAGCCTTCAGGTCGTTCTCCGACTTCTCGTACTGTTTGGTCTGTTCTCTCAGCTGCTCTCTCACTGGAAAACATACACAAGATTAAACTCAAAGACACAGACAACTCTTTCACTTACACTGTCGAACACTGCTCACAAGTTAGCTTAGCCGAAAGTTCCGTTAGCCTGAACAACACAAGTACAACGTGTGTATCAAAGTAATGGCTGCACAGGCCATCGTTAACTAACTTAACAAGTTTTCAACCAGCTCACTGTTTGGTACAGTACTGCTGTCTGTCTGCTCCTCGTATGCTAAGTTAGCAGTGTTAGTGCTAGTGCTAACTGCTTCACTTCCATTCATTTCCCGCAGATGCTAACTGCATGACAAAGCACTAGCTACCTGTCCAGCTAGCTGGTGCTGGCGATCCAATAATATGGATCTCATCCACCCTAACCGTAACCCACTTCTGCCACACCACAAACGTCGACGTTAAATCGTCTCTTACATTCCTTTAACCGCCCGTCAACCTCTTTGTGTTCGAGTAATTTTTTCCTGTAGTCCTGCAGCGCTTTCTCCCTGCCGTCCGCCATGATCCCCCACTGAATTCTGGGGAACTGCAGCGTCACTACGCTGTGTGGCGTCACCGGCCGCGCTTACGTCACATAAAAGAATGAAGTCACGGATGGACGTTTAACTTCGTTTGTCACATTCAGGGCTCACTGGGAAAAAGCCCTAGAGCCTGTAAAGTCAAGTCCTCGGGTCATTTGGTTAACCCTTTTACTTATTTATTGATTCTTTTATTTATTTATTCTTTTAAGATATTTTTTATTTCAACTGTTTGGCATGGCACAGACCACAGGAATGAAATGGTAATAAAACCTCAGTCTTTGGTACTGTGTGACATTATGATCCAACGTACATTTTTAGTATCTTGTAATGTGGTGCTCATTGCAAACCACATCAGTCATTGCAGAACATATTATCAAACATGAATGAATGAACTAATTAATTAATTAAAAAGCGGGGAAGGGGGAAAAAACACCAGGGAAATCCCTGCCCTTGGTGAAGGAATAAAGATGAAAGCTTATTTTTTTGCATTAGTAATGTCATGGCTGAGCTAAATTTGGCTTTTATGAAGCTTCAGGGAGCGTGTTATTTGTTCCAGAGTAATACATTTCACTACTACTCTGCTATAAACAGAATTTCAAGGAAATACTCTCGACTCCTCCCTTCTTTCCCTTCAGGTGTCATTCCCAACACCGAGAATCTTGGGTTTTGTGGGATGTCAATATAGATTGTTTCCCAAACAGGTGGGAATACAGCATTCCAATGTTTTTTTCAGTTTCGGGCCATGACCAGAATGAATGCGTATAGTTGCCCAGCTGTGCTCCGCAGTTCCTCCAACAGCTGCTCGAAGCTGAAGGGTTTATCTTAGCTGTTATATGTGGGGTTTGAAAAACCTGCTGATGGTCTTCCACTTAAATTCTCTCCATGTATTTGAACATGTAACCAGGTGTGCCTCTGGGCATACTTCCTCCCAAGTGTCTATTGGTATTTCCTGCTCCAATTTGGTCTCCCATCTTTCTTTTAATCATATTGAATTATTTTGGTCCATACATAGCAACACCTGATATAATCTTGATATGACTTTATCCAGCCTGTTCTCTGACCATATATTGAACCAGAATTTATCCACTTCAGTGGGATTTGTTATTTTTTCCAACCAGCCTTATTTGATCAAAATACCTCAAGTTCCCCTCATGAAAAAGATGGTGTATGTAAGAAAGTCCATAATCTGTCTACTATTTAAACCCAGTGTTTAGGAGGTTTAGAGCAAAAAAAAACAATCATACATGCAATCTCCATTAATCCTGTAAGGGATATGGGTAGGGGCGTCCAGCATTTCAGGTCATTCTTAAAAATGTTGCTATTTACTTTTTATTTAATCCCTCCTTCAGGCCATTTAAATCTGATCTGGGATTTGACCAAAAGGGGAATTCCACAGCCTGTGTCCATTGGCTTCCGTTTTACTACATGTATTGTATGCTGTGAATAAAACCCAAACGGATCTATGATCTTTTTTAGAGGAGATACTGTCATCGTGGGATCAGACAAATATAACAGAACATCATCTGCCTATAACAGTAATTTATGCTCTTCGTCTCTGATCAGAATGCCTTTTATTTTCCCGTCATCTCTAATTAGCTGAGCTAAAGGTTTGATTCAAATGGCAAACAATAGTTGAGTAAACACCTGAGATCCTACGGCAGAGGTTTAACAAACCTTTTTAGAGAACACACCTGAGCCTACGGCTGCAGTTAAACCAAACCTTTTAGAAAACACACCAGAGCCTACGGCAGCGGTGTAGCGCAACCCTTTTAAAAACATGAGACCCTATTAAGCGCTGCAGTTCAGTGAATGCTGGAACATGTCAGGTGAAATATATGAACCTCAACACCTCAACTTCTAAACTCCATTAAAAGTTGCAGAGTGAATTCTTAAGGTTACAAAACACTTTGTGACAGCAGACGAAGTCCTGAATGTTGTTATGAACCTTAAGGGCAACAAATCTCCTTGACAGTGACAGACTCACCACAGACTTTTGTCTGAAGAAATGTTCCGATAAACTGGCCCCCGTTCTTTTCAGGGTCCCATCTGAGAGTATTGATTTTGGATTTTTACTACCTACACTAACACAGGGCCTTGTCACCCTCATCCCAAAACCCAAAGAAGAGTTGCCCTTGATAGACAACTGCCACCCTATCTGTTTGCTGAATAATGACCACAAAGTACTGGCTCCTATTCTGGCCAACAGAATTAAGAAAACCGGTGCCTCTGTAATCGACAAGTAACGATCTGGCTTTATGTCAAACAGCGAATTGCAAACAGTATTAGACTGGTCCTGGATTTGCTGGATTGTCCCAAACCGATGAATAAAAATAGCTTTATTTTGCTTTTAGACTTTTATAAAGCATTCGATTCCCTAGATCACAGATTTATCCAGCAGTCACCTTACAGTTGCTGTAACTTTACTCAGATGTTAATTCTTCGGTCCAACTTCAACACGGTGCCTCACCCTGTATTCAGTTGTCTCGTGGTGCTCGTCAAGGCCGCCTGGTCTCTCCTTATGTATTTTTACATGAAAGCAATATTCAGTGTATTTGGCTGATGACACTGCACCTTTTTAAGAAACTCAAAGCAAACTTCTCTTGCAATAAAAAGATTTGAATATTTTCTGCAGCATCAGGTCTTTGTTTAAATAAAAATACCTTACTCTGTAGCCCAGTATCCTGTGGGAACTTTATTCCAGATTACATCGTTTATAAATGAAGTGGTCTTCCTGTTTATCTCATTATTACCTTTAAATTAAATGACAGCTCAATTACCGTTTAGATGCTCATTTCCCCAAACAAACGCTTGTGGCCTTGACTCTGCGTGAATATCTCATTTGTAGTAGCCGTGACATACACTCAAAAACAAATCTCTATTTTTGCCAAATTGTTTTAACGATAATATTTTACTGTAAAACAGTTATTTAATTCTGAAGGTCTCCCGATGAGTTAATCTGAATTTTTGTACGTTCATAATAATAATAATGCCGTTCCTAAAGGTGTAATGATGTTATTTAAGGCTAACACTGAACCCCCCTTTTTTCCTGGTCCTTTGTCGTTTCCTACTGCTCCACAGTAGGAAAAATGTGTTTCTTATCCATCTCTTCAACCCGGAACGGAAGGATCAGATCCCTCTTTCAGAAGGCCATCGTCACCAACCCATATGTAATCCACTTCTCAAATATCCAGTGGAAAAAGGTTTGGACTTTGTCTCAAAGACACTTCATCACAAGCAACCGTAGTGACGTCTGTTCCAAACTTATCCATCGCTGCTGTCCGACCAAACATTCTTTCCAAAGAATAAGAAATGGCGTTGACATCAGTTGCTCTTTCTGTGGAGCTGATGCTGAAACTTGTTTTGGAAATTCGACTCCGTTCAGAACAAAAACAATCTTTTCAATCATCTGAGCAGAATTTAATTTTCACAAAAGCTGATTTTATAATGGTAAACCTTTAGTTAAAATGCTGATCAACGTAATGCAACAATAAATACAAACAATTCAGGACTCCGCAAGCCCCGAAGCCTTAAGACTCCCAGTGTGTTTAAGGTGTATAACTGTCTGAGCTGCTGGACGTCCTTCTGTGTTCTTTGTTTTCCTCCTCTATGTTTAATGTCTCTTTAACCCCTGGTTTGTGTGTGTTGCCTTGGGCGACAGAGCCTTCTCCAGTGCTGCCCCTGCACTCTCTCTTCCCGAGGACATTAAACGCTCTGCCATCCTCCCCAGCTTTAATAAAGCACCTAAACTCACCTTTTTAAAGTTGCTTTTAACTTATGTTCATTTCTATCACTGACACTTTTTTATGAGAGTATATCTTTCATCTTCTTCTCTTTTTCTGTAGTTGTTACTTTCATCCACCTATTTATAAGAGTGAGTTTTCCTGCTGTTCTTTTTTTGTGTGTAACCTCTTTATGCTAATTGTTTATCTATGTAAAGCATCTTCATGTATCTTTAATAGGTGTTTAAATAAACATTATTATTATTATTATTATCTTTTTTTTCATTGCACTGTTTTGCAGTGAAAGGAAAAAAGTGTTTGTCAGTTCGCCCAACTGACGCCATCATTTCCCACCCAGGGATGGTGTAAAACATTCTGTAGCCGGCAGGGGGCATTAGAGCTCCAACCAAGACCAACCGGAATGAAAACTTTTTTTTTTTTTTCTTTCAGAAAAGTTCTATTCAATGTGTTCCCTTCCATAATTTTTAATTTGACTTGTATTTTACGCCTGTAACTTGGATTATAGAGATTTACATTAGTCCACAACAGGACTCAGCAATTACTATAGGTTTCGCCACTCACCATTTTTTTGGGCATTATTCACTGGGGAGTCAGCGTTATGCAGGCCTGTATCCCTTCAATATGCTTTGTTTGCTTATCTATTTCAATTTGTTGAAGCATGAAATTGTCTCTGGTGGCTGATAAGTTACAGAATCTTATATCAATGCTCATTTGGCAAAAAAATGACTCCAATGTTTGTTTTGTGCTGAAACAGAGACTGGAGATTTAACTAATTAGGCCCAATAATCATCAGTGGCCTGCTCAATTCATGCTTGTCTAAAAGTTTTGCTGTTTCCATTGTTGTTGTCATCCACCCAATAGACTGCCTTTTCTCTGTTATGGTCAAACAGACTAAAACTGAGGAACTGAAGCTGTGTTGAAATGATTTAAAGTATATAACATTATTTATCTGTTATGCAGGTTTATCACACTGAACTTCAGCATCCCGGAGCAGAATGAGGAAAAGCAGCTGTGGTTTGCACATCTCTCCCCAAAATGGAGCAGTATTAGATGTTATGGGTCCGTATTTGTTGGGATTTACATTGCTCTTGTATTATACAAATATTTTTGCTGCAGGCTGGACTTGGCCCATGGTTTTGTTGACAATAGGAGGTTCTACTTTGAGTTCAGTTTATTGAGCAGATCAGACAGACTTTTCTGTACCATTTATCACAGTGTTGTCTGCAAACCTAACATTTCATTGTGACATTGTCATTAGTGTGCACCATAAGAAGGGAGAGGGAGCAGAGCCCTGGAGAAAACCAGTTGATATGGGGGACAGAGGTGTCCATTCTGGTGTCTCCAGAACAAAAGGGATATTTATACAAACGCCGAGTCTCGGTATGGGAGTAAAAGCCACGGAAACAACCTACGCAGTAACGGCAGGTACTGTGTGCACAAATAACAGGGCCAACTGTCACAGTGCCTCAGTCTGGATCTGATGCTCACTAACCTTTTGGGTCAATGTTTTTCAAGTATAAAGGAAATATGAATTCCTTATCAAGATGTTAAGCTTTGTGATGGTAGTAGTATAGTAGTATATTTCCACTCCACTCAGAGTACATGACCATGACCTGTCTGTGTACAACAGTAGCTTAGATGACTCCTCTGCTCCTCTTGCCTCCTGTGCTGTGTAAACTGAAGCCAGCCAACAACTGAGTCAACGTGACATGTAAACACTGGTCTGGGATCACATGTGGTCATCTCAGGCCTTGTTCTCGTCATATCCTGTTACTGATCCTGGGAAAAGGTCTCGTGAAATATGGAGAAGACGGCACTGAGGTCATGAAAACTGATCTGCTAGTGTCTTTGTTAAACATAACCTCATTTTCCTTTCTCTTGTCATAACATCACAGACCCAGGGACTGCAAACAGCTTGTGCTAAAGGAGCCCGAATGACAAAAATGGAAGTAGCAGTTATTTTTGGTGCATTTTTGATGTTGACCTCATTACTGGAGCAGGGTGAGCAGCTGGGCAATCGGCAGGAGAAGAGTGGTGGTACTGAGCAGCTCCAGCTCCTGTAGGACGAGCGTGGGGATGGAGCAGAGGAAGCATGGGCAGTAATCATTTCACCGAAGAAGAGTTCTGTTGCCTATAGTAAGCCTCTGAAGGGCTGTGCAATGTGACAAAATGTCCTTGTTTCCAGTCGCCCTTTCTCCTCCTCCGCTGCATGTCAACTCTGAAAATCTGCAGCATAACGAAGATTTTTTGAAAGACTTTAACGTTGCATTGAAACATCTTTTTATATGAATACTAATTTTGCTCTGTCTGCTGAATGTGTAAATAGGCAAACTGGTGGTCGAGCAATTTAAACAATCTGTATGTGAGACTTTTTATTTTGCTCTGACAGCAAGACGGGAGCTTTTATACGTAAGGTATGGAAATGTGAAAATGGGACAGACCTTCGGTAAACTGTTTGTGAATTCATTCCCTGCCTCAAATGTTATTACTACATTATAGCACCTGTTTAGACCTATCACCACCACAAAAGTGACTGGGTAGTCGCTCCTAAGACTACTATATAAAAAAATAAAAGCGGGAGGGACCGCAACACACACACACCAGGCAGGAATGCTCGCTTCCGTGACGCAGGAGTGAGATTTTTAGTGCATTAGAATGAGTATTACACACTGGGAAATAAGTACATCTAAGACTATTGGAATTGCAAAATACCAATGAACTGAGATCAGTTAAACCAGGCACACAGACTTTCCCTGGGGGGATAGATGGTAAATTACTTTGGCCCGGAAAAACTATGGGAACGGCACTTTGCCAGATAAACACAGACCCATTCTACCTGGACACAACGCAACAGAGCGACTGACAGCTGCTGATGCATCTGGAGGTGAAGTCACAGTTTTACTCAAACCAAGAAAGTCAAGAATGCCACAGCTGTATGACAAACTGGATCCAATAATCAGCTCGTGTGCAACATATAAGGTTAGCCAACAGTCAGGTTGCTTGCTACAACAGAGCCAGTACATTTATCTTCTTTTCTCTCACGTCACTTCAGTTCATCATACTTGGTAAATTGGAGCAGCCTGTTTAGTTGACTGAGTCCCCATCTTCATTAGTATGAAAGCACTGCAGGGGTTACAGTCTTGAACAAGCGGGGCTACCCCACGTTTGAATCAGTGGCAATGTGGAGCTGTTCCTTCGGACGTCAGCCTTAACACTGCAGTGTCAGTGCCAGGATACTGGTTGCTATCATTTCATTTGGCCTCTTCCTCTAACATCCGTCTGTTTGTGTGAGCACATGAGTGTGTCATGCGACCGCCAGAATGGGAATATTTTAGCCGTGATCTAAATACGGCTTCCTGTTTATTGATTGGTTGTAATTTACAGTTTTAACCACATGCAATATATAACGCAGAGACATCCTCTCACATCGTGACTGCTGCAGGTCAGCGCAGCTAAACTGACCTTCTGATAGAAAACGTAAAGGAAGGGCAAAGGAACAGATATCTCCAGTTTTAACAAAAAATGCTGAATTCTGGGCAGGAGTTCCAGATGGATCCTGTGCTAATGTTTTAGTTTATATATATAAATATATATATATATATATATATATATACATATATATATAAATATATATATATATATATATATATATACATATATTCCACTGCAGTAACATATTCAGTAAAGGGGTTATTACTTTCTATTGTCATTCATTGACAAAAGCAGGGGACCCCCACCCATCTCCCTGCCAACACCTTCTGCGGTTGCTGCATATTGGAAATCTCTCTCTTACAACGTTGCCACTTCAGTAGATCTCAGTTGTTGCTGGGTAAAATAATGTAAGAGTCAAGCACAGTGTAACACTCCTGGAGCAATTTCAGAGCCTTACTGCCTTGCTGAAGAGCACTTATCGGAGCTGGTATGTACCACAGACATAAAAGCAGCCACCCTTCAGCCCCGAGCTGGAAAACACCTGCCTGACTGTCAGGAAGTGAACCAGCCACATGTCAACAAGTTGCCTGCCACCTTAGGCAGTATCAGTGTCTGTGTTAGCCCATATTACATAGACACTACCTCAGAAAGTGTCAGGAAGTTCCCCTCTGTACCACTTCAGACTTATTATCGCAGCTCACGATTGCACCATTGTTATCGTTACTGGGGAGTAAAGGTCGGCCAACAAGCTGAGAATTTCCTCAACGCTGTAAGAGGGCTGTCTTACTTGAACTGAAGGGGACGCAGTGAGATGCTGACGTGCTGCAGCTGAGCATCTGGATGCAAGCAGTAGTCCTGCCCCAGCTTCTTGCTACGCAATGGGAAGAGAGCTTTGTTTGTTTACATGCCTGCAATGTGAAAGTTCACTATCTGCTATTTTTGTTGTATAAAATCATCTGGGTATTTGGCAAAGGATTCAGTCTTTCAGCAGCAGTCAACCTGCCATTTAAGTTCAGTTGTAAAACTGAAGCCAGAAGATCAAGTGGAGTTTGGACTTTACAGATTTACAACTGCAGCGGTTCCCAACCCAGCACAGGTCTGTGGGGAACCAGGGAGAGGCCAGTGCTGAACAGGAGAGCTCTGAGCTGCTGCAGGTCTGAATCCCAAACATCTGGAACCAAAATAAGTCAAAATTGGCCAAGGGTTCATTGGCCATGACTTGGCATGGAAGGGGCGCTGTTGATTGTCTTACTGGTGACTCGTGAGTTTCAAAAGGTGACCAACGTGCTCTTCTCGTGGTCTGTAGGTGGTATGGCCTGCAGGAGTGGAGTCTTTCCCTTCAGTCATCCACCACGTCATTGTTTAGTTTTGCGTTTAAAGATCAATCTTTCCTAGTTAGCTGTTTATTTTGTGGGTGCAGTTACACATCAAGTGGCATGTGTTTCTTTGAAAGATTGCAATGTGGTTACAGAGCAGTTGCCTGTACAGCCTGTTTCCGTTTGTGTGTGTGTGTGTGTGTGATATCACCTTTACAACTAAAGGTCATATCATCATTAAGTATTGTTTTCACACGCTGTAATCTAAAGGTTTACTTATCACCAAACTGCTGACTCCAAATCCCAGCCAAAAACTTGAAAAAGTCTTTTTTTTCCGTTGCTCAGTTTACGTCGAGACAGTTGTTTCCTGAGAAGTCCATCTTCGAGACTTCCACACATTTCCCACGCTCTCCTAGCATTCTAAATTTGATATCATACAAGGTCAATAATTCACCATCACAAAAACTGTAGGAAAATCTGAGTAGATATTGGCAAACTGGTTTTGACTGGATTTGGAGTGAACTCTTGTCACAAATGGACTAATTCAAAAAAAAAAAAAAACCCTTTTGGAGCATAAACACTCTGCACTTGAACCATTCGTTCTTCTTTAATTGTTTACTCGACTCTGGCATATAATCAGCAGCTCATTTACACGTTTTCAGCCACATCTCATGGTCTTCATCAGCGGAATCTCACTGATCACGGAGATGGTTCGGGTTTCATCATGTAACCATGTGTTACCTTTCATTATCTGAGTGTGGAACATGATAACAGGTGTTTGTGTCAAGGGTTCGATGGTGACCTCTGTCTCTGTGCAAAGGTGGTCACTGGAAAAGGTTGAGCATGAACTTTGAAACTCATGGAGCGTCCTTGTCATAAAAGGACCTGTTTACTGTAAACTGCAGTGAAAAGTTGCTTTGCCTCAGGGCACATAACCTCTGGTGAAACATTGTTTTAATTAATCTGCTTCTTTTAAAACATCTGGCAACATATGTTCCGGGGAAAAAAATCAGCCTAATAAGGAGAATGATTTATTAACTCTCCATTATTTATCAACATCCTGGGCGTCAGCGATCAGAGAGCACTCTAGATCAGGGGAAACGCAGCTGGACATGAGGATCACCACACTCTTTTTATTTCTTCATGCTTCATGCTGTGGTGTTTTAGCACGCTGAGCGGTGTTTGTTGTCACTCACCACTGTGTGAGACCCGCTTCACTGTGGCAATCCTTTACAGTCGACATCCGGTCTGACCAGCATTAATGCAGTTGTGGCAGCTTGATTGGTAAAGTTTGCCCTTTGTTTGCAGCTCACTTTAACTGTGACATTTACACAAGCAGACATGACGTTTTTTAGCATTTATTAATGTATTTGTCATCAACTAACAACTACATGTATGTGAATATGGAATCATTTGAAGCCTTTATTCGTAAGTTTCATTATATAAATTCCAGGTACTTATACATTTTTGAATAGAGCACTGTGATATAATTGGATTTATTATATTTCTATTTACTCGTGTGCCAAACTTGGCAGTCTGTGACAGGCTCATGGTCATGGTCCTCACATCCTGATGTCAGCTGACTCTCATGTCCTCAGACTATACTGTACGCTATATATGTTCATTTCCTTAAACTGAGGAACCTACTGTATTTCATATACATGATGAAACCTGTATGTAACTATCCACTGTCAACTGGTCTCACCTTCAGCTCAGTAATCATACACTGTTCAAACAAACTGCAGTTTGACAGAATAGATGGGCCCGCTCTGATAATTGACACTGACTGTTTCACCACAGTTCGACTTTCTGGAAAGCAGCTGACAGAGTCACATGACCTCTCACTGCAATGACTTCTGGAGCATTTCCTCTTATTAAAACCGCGCTGTTTGATATGTGGCAAGAGCAGCTCTGTTTATCTTTAGCCTTCTTCTACAATCCATACTCAGACAGAGACTACACCCAAGGCCAGAGAGGCCTCATGTAACTTATCCAAATCCATGTCCTCTGTCATCCTCATTTTCCTGTCTCTGGAACTGCACAGCAAGGCCTTCCCCCCGTTTGTTTGGACTGAGCATTCTGGGTCTGCCCCCAGATGAATGGGGACTTCTGCCTTCTGCGCAACTTCCTCCAAACGATTTTCAGAACGGAGGGACGGAGGATGATGAAGACCCAAGGGTTCAGGATGGAGTGGAATGACAGTAAGTGGAGAGCTCTGAGGTCATCCTTATGACAATCCCCGTCGCTGGTTAGGTTTATGTACACTTGGAGCTGGGGGGGGGGACAAAAAAGGAATACATTATCATACCTGAATATAGTCAGTTGAGCTCTGACTTGAGGCCTTATAGATGCACCACAAAGTTAGCAACTGTGTGAAATAGGTGGAGCAGCGTCTGTATCCACCTGATGAATCTAAATCCAGTATTCCCTCTCTTTCAGCTCTGGTTTTGGTCTCCACCAGCTCCTGAGGGAAACATCAGGCTCTTTAGCTTCTAAATGCTCCACTATGTTCACCAGCTGCTCTCTGACTGTCTGTCTGCTGGTTGCTGCTGAGAAGGTAGTGGACAGTGGCTCTTTACAGCGGTGTCTCTGAAAACAGCTGCTGCTGCTGCAAACAAGGCTAATTAGAGCAGGGAGACTCAACCGGAAGAGTGGTTTTAAAGATGCTATAAACTCCATAGAGCTGAAGGAATTCTCTTTCACATTACACAGTCATTTGATCCATAGTTTACATAAAAATACTGACCACAGCAGTTTAAAGTATCCAGTGTGAAAGTGTGCATTATGCAGAATGGAGTGTCACAGTACTATGTATACCGTATTATTATTATTATTATTATTACCATTACAGGTGAGTTGATTTGTAAGCAGTATTTTCATGTAGTAGCTGGTTGGGGTGGAGCTGTAGCTACTGTACTATATATACTGTTAGGTAGGTTCATTTTTAACAATGTGTGTATAATAATTTGTTGATCATATATTTTGTAAGTAAAATCAGCAAAGTAACCTCTAATTGTATCTGTCAAATAAATGTTTTATAGTAAAAAGTACAATATTTCCCTGTGAGATGTAGCAGGGTGACAAAGCACAAAATAAAAATACAGGCGGTTGATTACTTTGCTAAACCAACCTGGAAAAAATGTACAACTATTGAAACACAGCCTTCTTTGTTTCCTTTGATAAGTATGACAATGTTCTGACAAAGGGGCAGTGCAGTGTGGACGTGCAGAGGTGTTCTTTTTCTCAGAAAACCACATTAGAAAATCTTGAGGTTCACCTGACAGAGAGAAGCGATTGTTTCCAAAGGACAAGTTACCATACCTTTAGCGTTAACATGCATTTAAAGTGTGTTGCATGCCTAGTTTTTGTCTTGAAGATATAACTGGAAGCTTATGTATTTCCTATCATGCGGACCATTCTCATCGGTGATTCACAAAATGTGAACCCCGTGGTGGCAATGAGCATGATGATCAGTGGAAACACTAACTGCTGCAATGAATGATAAGTAAAGGGCATATAGAATTAAATGGGAAAAACTGAATGTACAGATTCACGGCGTGGTGATTGACAAGGCTGGATTACCAACAGGCCCAAGTCTGCAGACCCTCATGGGCCTATAAAAAAAACTAGGTTCGTTGCATGTCAAATGGCCTTTGATGATTTGGTTGGGAATTTGCACCACCACCTAAGTACAAACTAAGGAGGGTTAACAAAATCCTGTTTACCTTCTGGAAATGTGAAAAGAGGGAGTCTGCCTCCTGTACTGTAGTAATGCACTGTGATGTCGATGTCTCTGCAGGAACACTTCACTTCATTGTGTGAGTAATCACCCAGTTTATTTTCCTGGAATCCGGATTGAATACAGACAAATGCAGACCAGCAGGCTGATGTCTGCAGCTGCGATATCCACAAACACCAACGTGATCCATGTTTGGGTCAAACACCACAATAAAGTTTGTTAACAAGTGAAACTTCAGTGAGTGTTTTACATTAAACGGTAGGAACACGCTCTGTGGGCTGTAATATAATGTGTGGCTGTTCTTCCCTTTTTACTCTTTTATGACACTATAAGAAAAGGTGTGATAACACCATTTCCCCAAACTTCAGTTTTCTTTCCAAGTCCTGCCCCCCCAGGTGCCCGGTATTTAGAAAAAAGAAATAAAGTATCATTTATTTCTCCTTTCCACTAAAATGCCCAGTGGTTCCATATAGTTTTGTTTTCTTCCACTGTGCCTACACTTAAGCACCAGCAGGGACCATTTGGTGTTTTATTAGGATCTGATTCATACAACTTCACTGTAAATCACAGGCTCGACTATAAAGATTTACCAAACTGCTGTCAAATTTCGAACACGCAGAGCTCTTACCACTAAGGGGAAGGTGCAGCAGATGAAGACCACAGTGATGATAGCCAGCGGCAGGAGATGCTCCACTTCCTCCGTCATGGATAGAGACCTGTGGCACCGGGGGCGCGCAGACACTCCTCTGCGGCGCACTTTGCCCCTCCTGTACATCGATACCAAGAGGAAAATAACATACACGTTGCATACTACCGTGGTGGTGATTATGATGAGGATGAAAGACGCGTAAAATCCGATATAAAGTCTAAAGTCTTTAGTCGCCATATCCAGGAAGCACCAGGTGCCCGGGGCGTACTGCTTGTATTTACCCTGGCCCATAAAGGGAATTATGCAGAAAAGGATGCTGCTCAGGTAGATGAACGCGATAGTGATGTAACCACAGCGTTTGCTCAGGTGCCGCCCGTAAAAGTAAGGGTGGCCTATGGAGACGTAGCGCTCGAGCGCCATTACGCACAGCATGGCCAGCGTGGAAAGGCTCAGGAAGGTCATGCTGAAGCCAAAGTAGGAGCACACCTTGTTGTCTGTACCCATTTCCAACAGTGACTTATTCTGAGCATAAGCTGACAGTACAACAGGACTGACAGAGATGGAGCCAAGCAGGTCCGTCATGAGGAGCGCAGTCACCAGGACCTTGTACAGGGACGGGCTGGTCCTCCTGCGCCGGACATGTAGCAGGACCAGTGCCAAGATGTTGCCCACGAGAGTGGCCGAGAACATCAGCCCCGGGGTGATTGGCTTTCTGGGCTCCACAGCGTCTCGGCATCTGGGATTTGTATTGTAATTTTCCATAGAAATTGAAAGTACAAGACCCGGGATTTAAGCCAGTGAACTTCGGTCGCAGTCTACTGAGCGTCAGCGCACCCGCTGCAACTACAGAGTTCTGGTCTGCGTCCCGCCCCTAATCCGATCTGCTGGGCTTCTGATGAAACACACGATGACACACACACACACACACACACACACACATGGACGCACATGGTGCAAAAACACCAGCCCCGCCGTCACGGCTGGTAATAAAGAGCAATATTTAGGGAGTTTTTCTTGCCACTGTCACCACGTTCTTGCTCATGGGGGAATGTTGGGTAAATATAACTATAAAGAGTCCGGTCTAGACCTGCTCTACATGAAAAGTGCCCTGAGATAACCTGTTCTGATTTGGCTGCTATATAAATGAGATTGAATCGATTTGAATATTTAGGCCAGTGGAATCACTTGGCTTTTGCCGACTCCTGTCACTGTTTCTAAAACAGCTGCTTTTCTAACAAACAGAGGGGTAGTTTCCATCACCAGCTACATAATGACGATTCTAGCTGCATTTTAAAAGCTCGGAGTTTCTTTCATTTCAGACAGGACTCCCGACAGTGTCCATGCTTTTATTTACCACCAGCGCAGCTCAGAATAAGATGAGGAGATTTGTGATTCCGTGATAATAATTGGAAATAAAAACTAAACCCTGTGTTTTCTTTAATTAGAAAAAAAAAAACACCCACACACTGTTAAATAGCTCCCATGGTTGTAAATGCAACAGCTCAGTCAGACATGAACTACTTTTCTCCTCCTCCCTCCTATTCTCTCTGCTTGGGCAACAGTCCGACATTACTTTTCTTTTTTTTTTAAATTGCTTTTACTTTTTCACATATTCATAACAGCTTGTTCATCCTCAGTCAAGAAAGCGAAAAATACACACCGTATTCAAAACATTTACAATAATACCTGCACTCACATTTGCATTTATAGCCTTACTTACTAGCAGTCATTTCTTATTCTATTCTCGTCATGTGATTATATTGTACTAAAGTCTGCTGCAGGTAAATCGCCATTTCATCTCTTTTCACATTAAGCACTTCAATCCCGGTTCTGATGGTACCGCTTGTCATTAACAACTCCATCTCTTTCATGTGAACTTGTTCGTAGCTGGACATGAAAAACCAGAGCTTCATGAGGGCAGTTATCCAGGATCACCAGTGTTAGGCTCAGCGAAGTCGGGTAATGCTAAGAGGGCCAGGCAAAGTTAAATGTCAAATGAAGATATTTATTTTCTATTTATTTATAGGCCATTGTAACACGTACTATCATGCTTAAATATTGAAAGGTGATGGGCAGCACAGAAAATGTGACTGACAGTGAACAAGCAGCTGATGTCGGCTGCCAGTACTGATACAGTTAACGTATGCTAAATAACACAGTCTGAACTCTGTGGCTCTGCTCCTCCCTTACGTGACAGAAAAAAACCTCATCATGTCTTATGTGCTCATTTATCCCATGGAAAAAGTTCAGACCCAGTCATTAAATCTGGAGACAAAATACTAAAACATGCGGTTTATAGATCTGCTGCTATACAACAAATGATCTCACTGTATAATAATATATATAATCTGACACATCATATAATCTGTGTGTCTGTGTCATCCACTTCAAATTCAAGTTCAAGTTCAGGTTTATTGTCATTTTCATATGCATGGCATACATACAGGAAATGAACTGTCATTCCTGGAGCCCAGTGCAACAGGGAACAGACATGTGCCAAACAATAATAAATGCAAAAAACAGATGATGATGCTGATGTTGGGCTTTGCAGGTGCACGGTGGGTCTGTAAAACTGGAAACACAGGCTACAGGTGGAAAGATGTCAAATGTGTCAACATTTTGCAAACTTTTCAAACATTTTAGATAACATTGGTTATGTTATTTGCTGCACATAGACAAATAGGACGAAAACCATGTGTGTTAAGGTTTAGCTGATGCTGATTACTTTTTTTAAATTATCGCTTACAGCATGGAACCGGATTGTCCATGAGTATTTTGCACACTGGGATTAACATTTGTCAGGACTCAGAACAGATTCAGTTGGAGGAATCTAAAGGATAAAAAAGACAATTTGTCCCACGTTTTTCTGTTGAGGAATATCAGGGATATCATTAGACAAAAACCTTGAATGTGGAATTTACACCATAGTAAAATACTTCCATACGGCGGCTCTTCCAGCTGAACCCCTTATTTGGGTATAAAATCTGCTTCATGTCTCGGCTCTCCAATGGGAATGTCAGAGCTCAAAGCCTCCAATATGCTAAAGGTAGGTTTACACTGGAGTCAATGGAAAACCCTGTGTGTGGCTGTATCTATGAGACAAAGCGTCAGTATCTGATGACCTGGGAGTAAGAATGGGTTGGAGAGAGGGCAGCAGGTAACAGGATCAACGGCAGGAACAAGGCACAGGCTGGCTTTTACAGATGCAGATGCCGATACATATTCAGGTAATGGCTTGAACGCAACGGTACAAGGCAACATTAACAATCTGACAGGGAGCAGGTAGAAATGGACTCTTATAAATACTGGGGGGGGCAAGGAGCTGGTGGAAGCGAGAATGGTTATAGACAGTGCTGAGGACAGGGAGAATGATCGGTGAACTGAATTGGCCCTTTTGTTAGAAGATGAAAAGATTGTTATTCAGTCTTAGATGATGGTCATTTTTAACAGTGAACTGAGTGGCTGTGTCTGTTTTATATAAGAATAAATCTGTTTCTCGGTCTATAGGAGGCCATTTCTTTTCTAGATCTGCATCTTACCGGTGCAAGTGTGTCCGATATGACTAGTTTGGTGCTACCGGTGATATTTCACTCAGTTCAAGAGTCTTATGTATTTGGATCAATTATACCAAGAAATGTAGCCAACTTAATTATTCTTCTAATCTGTACTTTTGTCTTGTGAATTTGTACGTGGACTGAAAAATAAACTTCAAGGAGAACATCACCACCACCACCACCACCAGCACCAATGTCTCTCCCCTGTGCTCAAAATATAAGACATATTTTCACTATATGTTGTTTTGCCAGTTTATTAAGAGATGATGGGAGACCATAAGAAAGAATCTCTGTGCCATCTTCCATACGGAAGTCAAAGGGCATCCTACTTTGTTTCTGCTGGCACTCTGAGGCCGTTGACTTCACGTCTGAACAGAATACTTTATTAGCAGAGCTCCCATTATTGACTAGATGGTACGTTCTTCACTGAATAAATGATAAGCTTCCAACTCTGGCTCTCCCAGTAGACAGTTTCACTACTATTTTAAAGAGATAAGACAATTTATGAATGCTGGCAACAAGCCCCAGCTGGGAGCGTGGGGACGGGGCTGATGGCTGATTGAGCTGAGGCCGAAGTCCAGGGCAGAGTACAACTGAGCTATGTCCATGACAACTGAGGAGACTCCGTCCACTGGAGAAGATCATGAGATGCCGTTGAAAGCCCTGGAAAAAGTCAGTAAGTGGACCTTAAGTTTAGATTCTTTTGTCAAACTTTGTACATCTGATTAATAGGTGTTTCCATGGGCCTGGGTCAGTCCGTTTTAGCTGCCCGTTCCTAACAAAACCTGTTGACATGGTTTCCACTAAGCCTCACAGCAGCTGCCGTGGTCCTGCTCGGTAGCAGGTAGCAGTTTTTTTCAAAGTCTCTCTGTCTGTAGCTTCTACCTGAATCTCTGTGGTTTGGAGTTTAGTTTCACTCCTGTGTTCCTGTTTGTACGTCCACATACCAGCCTTATAATACTGTAGACGGATCGCTCTCAGCCGTATCAGAGCTGCGTTCCCTTAATACTGATGCAAAGCCAACATTTCCTGCTGTTGCTGCTTCACACTAAAAGCTTTTCACTGGCAAACCGACAGGATGCTTGTATTGGGAAGAAGTTATGGGTAATGCAATGTGTTTGTCTCCAAGTTAGCAGAGCTTCATTTCGGGGCTATTCTTCAACAAAAACAGGTTTAATCAACTGGATATGAACACATCCTGTGCTATAAGTAAATTACACTCTGAGGACACAGCAGTGGGATTTAAAGTAATAATATGACTTTGATCCAGATACCACCAGTTTAATCCCAACCTAAACCATATACCACAGCTAAACTAGCGACATAGCGAGAGCCTGTGTAATGCTACACCACTAGGCTCTTAGCAGCTGTGACAGAGTGGATGCTATTGTTTTCAACTTGTGAGTATGTGTTTGAGTCTGTCTGTCTTTCTGTCTGACTGTCTGTCTGTGGACAGATTTTTTTAATCACCATAGCGTCACAACTGTGCAACATACAGTCTCAAAACTTTACAGGTATGTAGTTGAGATCAAAATGAAGGCCAAGATCGAAGAAGGGTGTGGTCCAAGCAAGTGCGCTGGAAGTAGGGGGTTGACTCCAATGGGATGGATGTGGTATCAGTGACAATAGGGCTGACCTAGGGTGCCGATCAGTTCAATTCAGTCCCATGTTATTCTACGTTTAATTCCTGATCAATTAGTTGCTGAATTAAAAAGTTTACACTTGAATTGCAATTCCTGTTAATTTCGAAGATTTTTTACCAAGTCGCTGTTGCACGATTATTTATTATTTTAGTAATAAATAACAGTAAATTTCATTTTAAAAATTATACATATATATATATATATATATATATAGAAATGTATATATACATAAAATTATATATATATATATATGTATTTATTTGTTACATTTTGTTTTACCATGTTAGGAAAGCAATGATTAAGTCACCTTCATGTTGCATCACACGCAGAAGAACGATCCCAGTCTCCTCCACACAGCGTATTGATTAAACACTGGTATCAGATCGGTACTCGGTATCGACCGGTACTCGAAGCGCAGGTATCAGTATCAGTATCGGGACTGGTAAAGTCAGATCGATGCATCCTTACTACTGGGTACTCATGTGATAATGTAGTAATGACTACTGAGAACTCATGGGTCAGGTGTCACGCCTGGTGTGATCCCATGCAAAGATGGTCTGTAGTTGAACTTTTGTTGTTAATTGTTGATGGTATTATTATGTGCAGTGCAGTTTTAAGGTTGATGTTCTCATGCTATGTTTTTTTTTTAGTTTATATTTGAAAATTAATAAATTATTAGTAGAAAAAAATAAACATTGGATCTACTGTATCTTCAAATCTTAAAAACATTTCATGCAGAGGCTCTGGCTTAGGGGCCACTTGACCTCTTGGGCCCTTGGGCCTGTGCCCTGGAGGCCCATTTGGTAATACAGCCATGAATTTTTATGAAATTAGGACCATTTGTCCTGAAATTGATTCGAATGTTAAAGCCCAATGCAAATTATTGATACATTTTATGCGATGTAGAAAGGTGTTTTTTGGTTTAAATTTAGCAGGATTCACTCTGGTCCTGAGGCCAAAGCCTTTTTTTTCTGTCACACAACTCACATAGGACAAGTGGCTAAATCATCAGATACATTTTCTCTGTGGAGAGTTTGTATGGCAAGTCATTTTAAACTCAAACTGGTCCTCACAACATATAGCTATACAATTACACATACGCACACACAGTAACTCCTAATAATCTGCGCCTGAGAAAACAGACACATTTTCGGTTTACTTTTGATTGTGGACCCAGTAGTGACAGAACTCAGGTCCTCAGACAGGTTATTTAACAGGAGCTTCACCAGAACTGGATCTGATACAGTCAGAAAACCACCAGCTGTTGACCTGAGAGCTCTGACTGGAATCAGTCAGTTAGCAGCTCAGAAATTTTACAGTAGAACCAAACCATGAATTGCTGAGACTGAAAATTGTTTTTCTGTATCATGTGTGAGTGTGAAATGGTTTGTAGTGATGATACTTTTAAATATTCTTTTTCTGAGCTCAGTAATTACTTTATTGTTTTGATGCATATCTGTATTGTATGTTTTTTACATAAATAGTGCATAAATAGTTGGACAGTGACACAATTTTCATAATTTTGCCTCTGTACACCGACATGGATTTGAAATGAAGCCATCAAGGTGCTATTGAAGTGTAGACTTTCAGCTTTAATTCAAGTGCTTTAACAAAAATATCACATTAACTGTTTAGAAATTACACCCATCTTTTATACATGGTTCCTAATTTTGAGAGGCTCAAAAGTAATTGGACAATTAACTGACAATCCGTTTCATTGCCAGGTGTGGTTTGTCCCTCGTTATTTCATGACAAATTAAGCAGATAAAAAGGTCTGGAGTTGATACCGAGTGTTGAATTTGCATTTGGTAGCTTTTCATGGGAACTCTCAATCTGCGGTCCAAAGAGGTGTTAATGCAAATGAAGGAGGCCATGATAAGGTGAAAAAACAAAAACAGACCTATCAGACAGATAGCAGAAAATTAGGTAGCGGCCAAATCAACAATTTGTTACATTCTCAAAAAGAAGGAACGAACTGGCAAACTCAGGAACACACAAAGTCCTGGAAGCCCAAGAAAGACAACTGAAGTGGATGATGGAAGAATTCTTTCCTTGGTGAAGAAAAACCCCTTCACAACATCCAGCCAGGTCAAGATCAATCTGGAGGAGGCAGGTGTATCACTGTCAAAGTCTACAATCGAGAGACGCCTTCATGAATGTAAATACATGAGGGTTTACCACAAGTTGCAAACCACTATTAATACTCAAGAACAGAGAGGCCAGAGTAGACTCTGCCAGAAAACATCTAAAAAAAACCTGCCCAGTTCTGTATCAAGATTATTTGGACAGAAGAAACCAAGACGAACTCTTACCAGAATGATGGGAAGAGAAGAGTCTGGAGAAGGAAAGGAACGGCTCATGATCCAAAGCCACCACATCGTCTGTCAAACATGATGGAGGCAGTGTTATGGAATAGGCATGTATGGCTGCCAATGGAACTGAGTCCCTGGTGTTTATTGATGACGTGACTGCTGATAGATGTAGCAGGATGAATTCTGAAGTGTATAGTTTTATACTGTCTGCCCAGATTCAGCCAAATGCTTCAAAACTACTGGTGGGACAGTGCTTTACAGAACAGATGGATAATGAGGCAAAGAAATGGAATATTCCTCAATGGCAAAGTCAGTCACCTGACCTCAACCCAGCTAAGCATGCGTTTCACTTCCTGAAGACAAAACTGAGGGCAGAAAGACCCACAAACAAACAGCAACTGAAGGCGGCTGCAGTAAAGGCCTGTCAAAGCGTTTCAAGGGAGGAAACTCAGCATTTGGTGACGTCCATGGGTTCCAGACTTCAGGCAGTCATTGACTGCAAAGGATTTTCTTCAAAGTATTAACAATAATCTTATATTTATAATGATGTTGGTTTGTCCTATTACATTTGAGCCTCTGAAAACTAGGGACTATGTATAAAATTGACTGCAATCCCTAAACAGTTAAGGTGATATTTTTGTTAAACCACTTGAATTAAAGCTGAAAGTCAATACTTCGATCACATTTTTACGGCTTTGTTTCATATCCATTGTTGTGGTGTACTGAAGCAAAATTACGAAAAAAGGTGTCACTGTTCAAATACTTATGCACCAAACTGTACACACATAGTCTCATCATAGGTGATATCAGAACTCAGATCTCTGAACTGCGTTCCTACATTAGCTTTCCTCTCATAGTCATGATCAAACTGATGCACTTTGTTTTTAAAACAATACAGGAAAACTTGTTTTGAGGATCACAGAAGAGTCAAGACAAGAAAAGAAAAGAAAAGAAAAAAATTATTTTCTGTTTTGTAAAATCCTGGAGCCTGGAGTGATGCGGTGGTTTTGGTTGGCAGTGGAGGTGTATGGTGCATAGTTTGTTAAACTTTGGATACTGTATTTTTTAACATTCAATATTCATGAATTTAATGTATGACAGGAGCAAACTATAATGGTCATTTTTCAAAAATATACTGCTTTATTCAAAAATACAGCGTCTACACATTCTCCGCAGGGTAGAAAGCAAATGTCTGAATCTGGTCCAGCAGTCTCCACACAAATTGGCCACAGATCCTCATTTCCGAGGCAAATGTACTGAATGCTGCTGTTCAGTTACACTGTGCAATGTGAAGTTATATTAAGCGGAGGGACTGCAAAGAAAGTGAATGGGACGATGTGAAAAACAGAGGTGGATCTGCAGCTGGTGTGAACTTAGGATCCGTGTGATCTGTCACACACAGTGAATCTTCATACTGTCAGTCAGGAAACTGCAAAACCACAGTGTCATATTCATATTAGACTGGTTTTCCGCTACTGACATAAGACTGTTCATCTGCACCTGTGAAAGCAGAGTCTTCCTGTTGATCAGCAGCACTATCATCACTAGTGACTGTGTTTAAGTTCCTTTTTAAATCTACGTTGCGATCAATCCACTGTCGTGTGAACCATTTAAACCTCTTCTGCATCTGCATCGGCTGCCACCCTGCTGACAGTGTGAAAACCTGTCGAGTAACAGCAAAGCCTTTCCATGCCCTTGTGTCTTTTCTATGGGTGACATCACTGTCTGTGAATAAGATAAATAAAAGAGAACTGAGGTATAAGCCACACTTGTCTTCATTAATAGAGAAATCTTTATACAAAGATACTCAGATGTTTGTACTCAGCATCGGTCTTCTTTCATACACTCAGCGAGCACTTTATTAGGAGCGCCTGTAAACCTGCTTATTCATGCAGTTATCTAATCAGCCAATCATGTGGCAGCAGAGCAGTACATAACCTCCTGCAGATACAGGTCCGGAGCTTCAGTTAAACTTCACATCAAACGTCAGAGTGGAGAAAAAATGTGATCTCATTGACTCTGACCGTGGCATGATTGTTGGTACCAGACTGGCTGGTTTGAATGTTTCTCAAACTGCTTCACACACAACAGTCTCTAGAGGTTTCACCCAGAATGGAGCCAAAAGCAAAAAAACATCCAGTGAGCAGCAGCTCTGAGGACGGAAACGCCGTGTTGATAAGAGAGGTCAGAGGAGACTGGCCAGACCGGTTGGAGCTGACAGAACGGCTACGGTAACTCAGACAACCACTCTTTAGTACTGTGGTGAGCAGAGAAGCATGTCAGGATGAACAACCCGTCCAACCTTGAGGTGGACTACAACAGCAGAAGACCACGTCAGGCTCCACTCCTGTCAGCCAAGAAGAGAAATCTGAGGCTGCAGTGGACACAGGCTGCACCAACACTGGACAGTTGAAGACTGGAAAAACATAGTCTGGTCTGATCTGGATTTCTGCTGTGGTAGTAGATGGTTGGGTCAGTACTTGGCTTCAACAGCATGAATCCATGGACCAAGCCTGCCTCGTGTCAACAGTCCAGGCCGGTGGTGGTGGTGTTATGGTGTGGGGAATGTTTTCTTGGCTCCGCTTTGGCCCCTTAATACCAACCAATCATAGTTTGAATGTCACAGCCCGTCTGAGTATCGTTGCTGACCATGTGCTTCCCTTTATGGTCACAGTTCACCATCTTCTAATGGCTACTTCCGGCAGGATAATGCACCGTGTCGAAAAACAAAAGTCGTCTCAAACTGGTTTCATGAACATGACAGTGAGTTCAGTGGACTTCAGTGGCCTCCCCAGTCACCAGATCTGTGGAATCCAGGCCATGAAGACCTGAGGCTGTTTGAGTGCAAAGGGAGGAACTACCCTGTATTGATATGATGTTCCTAATAAAGGGCTTGATGAGTGTATATTGGCCTGTGGGAAGACTTTCTCTGCTGTGGCTTTAAATGAACACTACAGTCTGTTTTGTGAGCCAGCAGAGCTTCCACTGCCTGAATGAGTAAGCCATGCATTTCAGGGAAACATGACTGAGTGACAGTGTCCCTCTGGTCCTGTGTGTGCCAGCAGTAGAAACTCACCTCTACTGCCAGTGTGTTGTGGGACACAGCAGAGATGGATGCAACTCGGTGAAAAAGAAGAAGAGGAACACACAACAATCTCCTAAACTTTCCAGATGACAGCGCAGAGCATGTGCAGACCATCATGTTGTCTGCTTGGAGTGCTACTCAGCCATCCAGAGGACCAGGAAGAAACGATACAAGACGAACTTAACTGGTCAAAATAAACTAAGATAAACCACAACTGAACACAAAAAATGTGTTTGATGCTGAATCAGCTCTTACATGATGTATACATTTCAATCAGTGCTTCATTAGACTCATCATTGAACTGCCAGAGAGTTCCCTAAAGCTCAAGCTTTCTGTAAGCTTTTTGCTCAGGCCAGACTAACAGCAGCGGTTTGAAAGCCCTGTGATGATGAGTACAGTCACCTCGCCCAGATTAGGGGAAAGAGGCCCCCTTCTCTGCAGAAGGGGGCCTCTTTTCCCAGGCTGGGCGGGTCAAGCCTCCACGTTGAAGTATTCTCAGAGCAGGGAGGACGCTGGAAGGACTACATATCCCATCTATCCTGGGAACGCCTTGAGATAACTGGAGGTAACTGGAGGCTGCTACTATCCGGCCTGGACCTGGATAAACTGCAGACGATGGATGAAAGGAAGGATGGAGGACACCTGCAGGTTCAGCTGACTGTATTGACTCAATGAGAAAATTCAGTTGGCCATCTCTGAGAAAATGCATCAGGTCAGGAATAATAAGAGCTTGAGCAGTCAGAGGACTGTGTGGAACAAATGCTTAGGATTTGTTAAATTAAAACAAATGTTTAATTTAATATTTATGTGAATTGGTGTGCCCTGCCTCTTAGGAATAATGTATACAACTGAATTTCAAATCACTAAATGATTCCAAATGTTAAATGTTAGACACTCTCAAATACCATATATATAAATGTATAATTCTACTAAGTAACTGATTTAACAAACATGGGATGACTGATGTCTTTGAAGAAAACAATAAGATAGAAAATTTTATGATGAGAATAGTGATATTGTTGTACAAGAGTTGTATTTGAATCTTCAGTGGGAAAAGGTAAGTGACATCAGTGTTTGTTTGGGGCAGACTGTGTCCTATAGATGGCGCCATAGACCAAGATTTATTACATGGAGCTGTACACAGTATTAAACGTGTTTATGCACAGTTCAGTCACATTTATGTTGTAAACTACAAACTGAACTAGGTATGGTACTGTAAATGACTGCCACTACCCCAATACAATGTAGGTGAATACAGTTTTGTTCATGGCGCATTGAAAATGACATTTTCAAACAAAAATAACACATATATATTTTAAATTGTTCAAATAACAAAACATAAAAAATTATAAGGAAACATTTTCTGTCAGATAGAAAAATTGAAATAGAAAGTCGCAAATCCTCAGCAAATAAAACCTGAATTACATGACTGGCAGATACCACAGGGGATAAATAACGTTCTGAGACATTTTGGTGAACTGACCCTTTGGCGAACCAGATTTCAGAGTGATGACGGGTTGGACCGAAATTAGAGTTCATACAACTGATAATTATTCCTTTTTCATATTTACTCTTGTGTCTTTTCCACTTTTTCAAGCCATTTGTGCAATCAGTATAATTGATTTGTAATGTTATCCCTTAGGTCATGTCATGCTTTCCTAACACTGCTGTAGGTGTGTTTGTGTTTCTCAGCTTTGTGCTGGAAAATACACATCTGAAGATATGAGTTAAAATGACACAAGAAATTATATATTTAGCCAAATATTAAAGTGATACAACCAGGTCATGGATGACCATTCAGTCACATGGTCAAACAGTTAATAATTGAGTTCATTATGACTGGGAGCAAACTGTGCAGTGGTCGTAATAAAGTATCCAACCCTGGATGAATGGGCTGAAAGCAACAGGTAGACCGCACCAGGTCTCACCAGGACTGTCCCTTGTTTAGCAGAAACATGATACATGATATTTGAAAAGTTCTGTAACCACATAAAAACTCAACTGACTAGATCAGTTTCAAATGATTGACTCAGACCTCATAGTAAAAACAGAGTGAAAACAAAGGTTACGTCCAGCTGCTGAAGCTATACACATGTTCAACTTAAAAAATTTACATCCTCACACATCAGTGCTATCGCCTTAATGATAAAGAAAAACCGGCCTTTTATGAAATAAGCTTATCTGTTCTCAAACTCACAATCACATCAGAAAACTGATATCAATTTAATGTTTGTCTTGAACTAGGGGATAGGACCAGGACATGTTTAGCCTAGCTTAGCACAAAGACTGGAAGCAAGGAACAGCTGGCTGAGTTCTCGGTGGGGAAGATATGAATATAGTCTTCTATCACAGTATATGTGATTTATGCTGCTAGATGGATATATATCATGATTTAGTACATTCTCTGTAAAATTAATCGAGAGGATTCAAAAAAAGCAAAACGTTTTCGATGCATCCAGTAAGTTAAATACCTGACAGTTAAAAGTACTTAACTCACTAAGGCAAAATATTGCCATAAATCAGTCCTGCTCATTGATGTACAACGTTTCCGGCAATACGCCAGTACAACCATACCAGATCCATATCACATGGATCGATACCATGGCATACACAGTATGGCAAAGTCGCTGACAGCTGACAGATGGATATCATCTCATAGTGTCTTAACATACGACTCTACAGCGTTCTGTCAAAGCTGTTCTGTCGGGTTGAGATGTGGTGACAGTGAGGACCACCATCACATCTGAATCTCGTCATTTTCATCCCCATCCGAGCGTTGAGTGAGCCCTGTGAGCTGAACACAAGCCTCTGTATTTCTGATGGTGAGCTTTTTCGTTTTCTGTTCCCTCCATTCAAATTCAAGTTGACTAAACTTATTTTTTGATGCTACATGCAGCATTAGGATCTGGAATCCAAATAAGTTCATAGTTAATGTTGCCATTAACCAAAATGATCTTTGTCTCCAACTATGTCAGGAAATTATTTCCAGATTTGGGTCTCGACTGGAATGTTATCAGTTGTGCCTCAGTCCAAACTCTCCTTCTGATACTTTTCGTGGAAATCACTTCATGCAGTTCTGACAGATGCTGTGGATGGACAGAGTCTTGTCGGTGTCTGTTACTGTAACTGAGGACATTTAAAAAATGAGGATGTATTCATCCATAATTCCTAAAGATCATCTCCAGCTCAGCGTGCTCCATATGCTCGTTCATGCCGACCCTCCTCCAACACTGCAGCCACATTGTTCCATTGCAATAATTATATGTGGTTATGTAATTAAGCTATGTTACACTAAGTAGGGGAGAGAATGACCCACAGAGCATTCTGTGAATGGAAAGTTGGGCTTTTTAAGGCCAAAATGACTGGTATTTACATGCCTCTCTCCCAAACGTGTTTGAAGCTGACTATTCTTCTGCCTCCATGCATTAATGTGAAAGCACTTCATGTTCACCTCTATGTGAGTAACAAGCAGAGTTTATGCTTGTTTTATAAGGAGGTTTGTCAAGTATGGGAAGATAACCCTGATGATACCACAGTGGTTATCTTTTTAAGACTACAACTTTATAACTGAAAGCCTGCCTTACATATTAGAGGTGTGGAGTTTTTAGGGCATGGTCACTGACCATGTACATGGGGTCTTACAAATAAAGGCCACTGAGATGCATTATGGGAAGGGTAGTGTTTTGGAGCTTGACCCATACTAAACTTCTAAAACTCAGGATATCTACCCCTCTGCTGGGCCTGGACCCACCGGGTGCAGAGGGGGGGCTGCTGACTAGGAAACACAAAACAATCCCCGGTTCCCTCCTCTGCTGAACTTTCTGATGCCCTCTGAATTAAGCGACACAAAACTTGAGGCTTGATGCATTTGTCCCAATATTCATCGTTTTCCTCCAATGGCAAAATCTACATTCCTTTCTCCAGGAAAGGAGTGTAGGGTAATCTTGAAAATTATTGTTCTATTAAGAAGATATTAAGGTTTAAACTGCAGTACACCATTTTGAATTCTTGATGTCTTTGCCTCTTGTACTTATTAATGTTGAAAAATGTTTTCCCAAGATGAGTAATTGATTATTATTAATAATGGTGGAAGATGTATTCAGATCCTTTTCATTAACGACGGGATCACAATTTTTCAAGTCTGTCTTAAAACAAAAGTCAGTTGCCCACACTGTGAATGGTGAAATAGGTTTTTCTTGCTGTAATCATTTCTCCTGTTCATACAGGCCATTAAGAGATCCCTCTCTAAAGGGCTTCCAATGGAGGAGAAGGGGGATGACGTGCTGTGTAAAGATATAATCCAAAGTATATCTTAAGCTAATAGGAGGCTGAGCAGTCTGAGTTCATCCGATCTACTGAGTATCTTCCTACTGCCTTAGTATCAAATTCCGTCTTCCCTAAAGTCCCCAAACTTTATACTGTACGAGTGCAATACTATATTGCTGAAGTACCCTTTTGATAAATTAACAGCTTCTAATGGGTGCGAAATGATGAACACCAGCTTTGTGTTGATTACACTAGAGTTATACGCTCTATGGGAGTCTGGGAGACAGCCAAAACACATCCTGTACGGACAGCTGACCACTGGCAACAGACAACTCGGTTGCCCCTTACTTCGATTCAAGGACGCCTGCAAAAGAGACCTGAGAGCCTGCAATATATCTCCAGACAGCTGGGAGACACAGGCTGCAGATTGTGATGCCTGGCGTCAGACTGTCCTAAGAGCATCGCAGACACAGATGCGAGGAGAGGCCGGCATGCAGCGGGGAAGAGGGACCTGAGGAAGCGTGCTGCAGCAACCCTTGTAAGGCAGGCTCCCCGGTTCGTCTGCATCAAGTACAACGGTGACTACAACTTGTGTATCAGCCTGCACAGCCATAGCAGACGATGCCAAGACCCTTAAAAGAGACAGACAACACTCCAGAGAGCGAAACGATTACGGCAAGAAAAACCAAGCATGGTCTTTTCGGGACTGAGATGCCAATCAATGTATATATATATTTATATATGTGTATACAAAATTAAAACCGGTAAATGGTTTTAATGTTGTGGCTGAACGTTGATCAGTGTATCAGCTGTTGCTGAGTCAGCACACTATAGGTAATGCTGTCATTTTCTTTGGATATGCATGATAAACAAGTTTACAGCTTGAGGCCATATGGCTGTGTACTTCTTTATATACTCACCTTACTTTACTGTACAAAAAGACAGATGTAAATAAACAGACATTTTGTTGTACTCTGTTATCTGAGACCACAGTCTTCTGCTGCAGTGGTTGTGTATACTCCAGGAATGAAAACAGCTCACAAAGAGCATCAGCTCAGAAGCTGGACGCTCATGCAGACCACATGGCCCCATTCCTGGGAAAGAGTGGGTTGATATCCTAAAACAAACAGTTTGGGCTTTTCTCAAGATGCGCTGGCTGCCAAGACACAGAGAGGTCCAGCCGCTAGCCACAAAGACCAGACCTCCCAGCCTCTGTGTCCCAACACCCCTTTTCTATCACCCATGAATGGAGGAGTGACCAGCACTGGAGGAAGACTCCACTCTGACCAAGTCAGTGAGTTCAGCCAGCATAACACCCACGCGCGCCCACACACACGCACACACACGCACACACACAGAGCAGCCGGTCTCAGGGCAGGGCTTGAACCCTGGTGTTGGTCATAGACGCTGATCGCATTAAGCCCCACAGTGCTGATCATGAGCTGTCAACTCAAACACTTAACAGCAGCTTGTTTTGTAAAGGCCCCGCTGACCCGAGGCCAACGTAGCTGGTGATTAGCAGGCTGACCTCAGGCCTCAGCTCCTCCACTGATCATCACAAGACCGACCAGTGACCTCAGCCAGTGCAGTTCTTCGAGCACGGAGATGGAGATTTAATGACTCGTCTTTACCAGGCTGTTTTTATCAATTTATGAGGATATCGACAAATTTCCCCTTTGGTTGTTATTACTGTCACTTGAAAAAAGTGAAAGTCTAAAGACCATACAAACAGTAAGTGTTAAATTCAGCAGGGAAATACAACATAGTAATGATTTCAGCTGTTCCTGAAGGACAAACCCAGTGGTTTTGCATGCTGCATGGTTATACGTTTCGATTGCAGATTGATTTCAAAGTGTGCACTGATGCACACGACGATGATGATGTAGCTTTGACAAAGATGTATGCAAACTTGATGTTTACCGTCAATAACTGCTCATCAAAAAGACCCGAATCAACAGTGAATGTCTCCTATTACAAAGTACTGCGTTCGTATCTACAGCCTGATATGTCTGATTCCTCTGCGCCACAAAGCTCCAGTGTTTCCACAAACTATTAAAACACATCAGTGATTCACACTGTTGCACTGGGTGACCTTTTCCTTCACCACCACGAACACACACACTGTAGTTTATTTAGACTATGTCCCACACACATCACCCTGCTGCCACGAATACTCACTACAGCACCAAATGTGGATTAATCCGCCACTGAGAATAGTCCCCAATAAAGTCACTGTTTCCTCTTGTTTGTTTGATAAAAACTACAGTGCCATTAATGCCACAGGCAACAGCATCAAAAATAAACAGAAGACCTACTGTCATCACCAAAATTAGCAGCCTTGTGCAGATAATGGCCACACAAGACTAAGATGAATACAGTGTTATATCAGTTGATTACAGCAAAGTGTAAAAAGCAGTGATTGCTACTTTGAAATGACTTAATTTAAAAATGTAGTGTGACTCAACTAAACTATCCCCTTTTGCTGTAAATGGCCAGGTCAATCAGAGACACGCAGACACCAAACTGTCCCCTGCAGGACAGACCTGCTCCGCTAAACACACTTCCGACCACCCTTCAAACCTCTCCTCTCCCACTCCCCTGTCTCCTTTCAACACAAAGTCTCCACCAGCTCCCCTGTCCTTTGCTCCATTATCACTCTCTCTATTCTTTGTATTGACGACTGCAGAAACATTACCTACTCATGATTCACTCAGCTTCTACCTGTGTGAGCTGTGAAATGGCAGCCAGCTGGAAACCACTGTTACTCTTCCCAAGCCTGGATTCAGTTCTGTAAATGTGTTTACTGTGGTGGTGCCTGTGAGAGTACGTGATGTATGAGATTGTTTTCTATGTGAGCATATGGGGGCCTGCTGATGTGCTTTTGCACCTCTGACCTCAGCAGCCACACGTGTCCCCATTTGAATAGAAAGATAAAAGAACAAAAACTAATGAATATTATGACAGAAGCAAATAGGCCTTCTGCTCACACTGTGAGGGTAAGGAAGGGCAAAGAGTAAGGTTTAAAGGAATAGTTCAACTCTTTGGGAAATACACTTGCTGTTAGAAAGGCCCACATCAAGACTGGCTTAAGGCTGAGGCTGAGCATGTGCAGGCCCATAGGCTGCCAATCAGAGAGGTGCTCCTGGCTAATTACATCATATTAAATAACAATCACAGTTATTTGTTTATGTCCAAAGCGACATACAAATGATGTTTAATCCAATCCGATCTGATTAAGGGTTGGCCTTTTCAGCATCGGGTAATTTGGATCTGCTTAAACATTGTGTAGAAGGTAGCTGGAGCCAGAGAAGCATTTATCATCTGCGTGTGTGCAGGCTTGATTGTGGGCGAGATGACTTGAAAGAGCTTGGAGGGAACAGGATCCAGAGAACAAGTGGTGGCTTGACTTGACAGCAGAAGTTTGGAGATATCCTCCTCAGTGAGAGGGAGAAATGCAGCAAGTGATGCATCCTTAATCAGAGGAGATGCACTGTGGTTATGGTGTTCTGTGAACTGGCCACTGATGGCCGTTACCTGGTGAGTAAAGAAGCTTAGAGAGAGATGGCTGGCGGAGGAGCTGTGGTTCGAGGAGGCTTTTGAAAGTGGCAAATGATTTGCTAGTGTTTGTAGCAGAGCTGATCTTGTCGTGGAAAAATGTTGTTTTTGCAGCAGTTAAGCTGGAGGCAACGGATGATAGAAGAGTCTGGTGTCTACTGAGATAAAAAGGATCTATTGATTTACACCATTTTCTCTCTGCAGCTCTGGAATCTGTTCACAGTTTACAAAGCACATCAGAAAAACATGGCTGTGATGGTCTAATGAATATGGGGCAGAGACAAGAGATTGTGTCTGTAGCGTCATTTACCATCAGTGAAGTGAGCTAGGGAGTGGTAGGGTCGAAGTGACAAGTGTGAAGAACTGAGCCGGCGCATGGCTGCGGAGATTGCATTGGACCGAGTCCATCAGCATGAGAAATTTAGGTAGTTCAGGGAAGGATACAGTGAACTGAATGAAGAAATGTCAGACACGTCTATCGGGGTAACTGAGAGGTTGCCTGTTGTGCAGTTCCTTGTCAGGGGTTTGCAATTTGTTTGTGAAGGAGTGGTTCAGACCTGTTTGAGATCCAACTGGTTTAGGAGAGAGAGAGAAAGTCAGCTGGTTGTGCTTTGTCAAGGTGAATGTCCATATCCAAGAGTACAGCTATCACTGAGATAACATGGTGTTCAATGGAATGTACATCATGTCGGCCTCGGGGTCAGGAATGAACAACAATTAACCATCTAGAGGCACAGTGAGGCGAGAGAAGAGAGGCAGGCTGGTTAACCCTACTCACCCCTGACATGTGACACTCCACTGTGAGTGTTCTGACAACACAGTAAGTGTTGCACATCTTCATTCTGGAAAATGGACCGTCAACAGAGTCGATTGACTAAGCACATGTAAAGCTGACTAAAGGCTCCTTTGCAGTGTGCGATTTTGAGCTGTCAGGGTTGAAAGTTGGTGGTCATCCTAGATTGCACTGTGAGACACGTTCAGTGATGGCGAATTTGGAGCTTTGGAAGCCAAAGACTTGCTGCGGTTCAGACAGTGTCAGAAATTCACGATGAAGTTCTCCCAGTGTGACTGCTGCTATGACCTATGTCTACAAACCAGCCAATCAAAATATGACATGAAATGACACAGAGAACACTGGCCAATTTTGTAACTTCTGTTTCTGAATAAAGTTTAGGAAAAAAAACCCACACATTTTTCCCTAGCCACAACTAGCTGCACACTCTCTTTCTCCTCCTGTTCTTTTGTGATACGTAGAAGCGTCAGGTCTATGGCCGAAGCTTGGTTATTGTTTAACTGCATTTTTGTAAATGTCAGAGCAGCAAAGATGAATGATGGAGCTGATGACGTGCCTATGCTGTCATATACTTTTTTCTGTTTACATGTAGTGCTATGCTTAACCAGGCAATCGTTGCACAATGTGACATGCCTCAGATGATTTTGTGCAGTCTGACACAGATTGTGGAACAGGATTTTATTAGACCCATCCCCAAAAGTTAATTGATAGGTGCTTAGATGGTGATATGCTTGCTTGCTGAACTAGTTGTCTAGTTACTTTCTCAGTTTTAAAGTACATTCCAGTGCTTTTGTTGTTGTTGTTGTTGAGCTGATATCTGCGCTGTAATGACTTGTGGTTGATTAGTGGCAGTTTCTCTGCTAGACTGTGAAGGTTACGGTCTTCTGGGAGAAAGCCATGGCTGTATTGAGAGAACTGAATTTTCTCTTCCAGATAAGTTCATCTAACCTGGAGGTTTGTTTCCAACCTGTCTAAAGATCTGACTGCTGGTGTTTTCCTATTTTTAGTGATGCTTCTAGGTTCTGAGGTCTCAGTGATAACTTAGGTGATTACATTCATTTTATAGTAGATCATATGGGCAAGGGCTAAGGATTTAAATCTAAGTTCTACCAAAGTGGAGTTTCCTTCTAGGTTAGAGAAAGTCCATGTGTTGAAAAATGTTCAAAATGCATGTAAGATATTTAGGGTTGGCGTTGTGGGACAAATTGAGGTTGGATGCATCAGCCCTTTTGATTCCAAAGGCTTGCATTCTGCATTCTGCTTCTCAACCCAGAGGGAAAGTTGTTTACACCAGGTTAATAATTTCCACCCACACACCCTTCACGAGAACCTGGCTGGCTGCAGTTTAAACGGAGCCGGTGTTTAGTGAGAGTAGCCCACCGCAGATGTTGTATGAGTCTTTATCTTTGCTCATGTCAATGGCTTCCAAAAGTAATTCAGAGCTGGTTTCCTCCAAAACAGCAGAACTAATTCAACACAGAGAAACATGAAAACACCATAAAGAAAACAGATTTGAAGGATTAGAAACAATCAAGACAAATGGAACTGCTTTCATTGCCCACATCCTCACTTAGAGTATATCCACATTAAGCCGGTTACATTTGTAAACATACATTTTGTCTCTGTTTCAGGCCTCTGTCCAGACTAAAATGTTTTTCTCCTCCCCAGCTGAACATTTTCCAAAACATTCTCCAAGGTGTGTAAACTTGAAGACTCCAGATTGATGTTTCATTGTTTTTGGGGGAAACTGAGACGGCAATAAAACTGCGATGCTTTTGTCAGATGACATCATGATGTAAAATCAGGATTTTATTACTGCAGCGAAGCAGCTTGGAAGTGACTGCTGGTTGACATGTAGTGTTTATGGGCTGCGATTAATTTTCTATTTTATTATTGTTCAGTTGTCTGACAACAGAAACAGAAAAATATGTAAATGAGAACAGCTGTATGGTGAATTTGGCTGCATTAAAACACAGGGAGCAGGACTTCTGTTGAATTTGTCAGACGTCGTCCTGACCATGAAATAATGATTTGATAATCGGGCCACCTCACCTTGTCTCAGTTCTTATCAGATGTTGGCTGATGGTATATCCAGCCTTCAAACCGGCTAGGTAAGCCTGACTTGGTCATGCTAAGGGACAGTGCCTCGATATCCTGAATAGTTGCCATAACAGCAGTTGTGTCTCAAACTCTGCAGTCCAAAATCTTGGCAAGGCTTTTGACTGGTTTCTCTGAGATAAATGGCATTAGGTCGCCATCTATGGAGACGTGGTATTTATCTACAACTTATCAGTTGGGCAATACCAGGGACCTGGGTTTCGTTTGCTCGAAGTTCATCCTTGCCCAGTTACGTACTTTCTCAGCCCCTGGAAGATCCAGCTGTCTGCCCGGGACTGGTGTTGTGGTCTCTGTGAATCCCTGATAGAGACAACAAAACACTGATCTTGGTGATAAGGACCCGTGCTCTGTCTCAGCTGCCGTGACTATCATGTTCATCCTAATGTAGAAAAAAGTGATTGGGATGGTGCAACGGTTAGTATACCCTTCTCAAGGTGACGTCAGGCCAAAGATTTGTCTGAGGGTTGACTCTCAGTCTGACGTTACAGTAGTAGTTCAGGCCTAAGTCCTTGATCTTACCAGGAACATAGCGTCCGCCGAGAGCAGTATTCCACAGCCTGGCAGGTATGGATGCATATGCAGTTGCAAGGTCTAACCACAACTTGACCAAGTTTATCTTGTTCCCGTGTGCCTCCCTCATGAGCTGGGATCCATGCATCCTAGTACTCCAGAGATCCTACCTTTCTGCACTGGTGCATTGAAGTGTGTGACTTTTGACATCCTGCACAGGAGCCTGAGGAGCTTATTGCAACAGTCATATATTTATAGGACACTCAACTGGGGCCCGGGCTAAAGCCTGTTCTCACTACACTCACCACCTCAACCACCTCATTCTAGTTGGGCACCCTCATATCAAACTCAACCAAGGGAGGTGATTGGTTCACTTTGAATAACCCACTGAACTTTAACTCAACCAATGAGATTTCTGTATTTGTCTCCTGGGAAGTCCAACACGTGATTCAGTAACTGCTCATGTTCATGCTCAGCCTTAGACCAGCAGTTGGTTCACTGGTATCGGAAGAGGTTCGTCTGATGATGCCGGCAGTGGTTTAATGGGAAAATAATCCCTTTAATGCATAATAAATACACATTTATTCAGTTCCACTCTCTGTATCTGCCACTTCATGCTAACCAGAGGCATCTGTGGAAACCCAAAAGGCACTTTGGCTACACAGCTCCTCCTTACAATACTCTGACCTACAGACCTCTGTGTCATTGCTTACATAAGAAGTGAATATAAATCATTCATGAGATGAGTGAAGTTTAACAGAGACCTTGTAAAAGGAGCACTCCAGTATTTAACCGGTCATATTAGTTATTGACAAACAGGAAACAAAGAAGCTGAGGAACCATGTGCTGTGTGTGTGTGTGTGTGTGTGTGTGTGTGTGTGTGTGTGTGTGTGTGTGTGTGTGTGTGTGTGTGTGTGTGTGTCTGTCTGTCTGTCTGTCTGTCTGTACAATCCAGCAAACACTGTCTCAGAATGTGTTGAGGGGCCAGCTGTTCTGAGCAACATCCCCACAAACTGCAATAAACAGCGTGTCCATTTACAGATATACAGATACAGATACTTTACAAATATGTATGGGCAGGGTGTGGCTGCACAAAGATAAATGCGGACTACGGTTTAGATCATTTAGTCAGATTAAAAGAATAATTCCGGTTTATTACAACTTGAATCTTATTTTCATAGTATTTGACAGCCAATCCAGGCCTGTGCTATGAACTCAAGTTTTTACAAAATCTTTCTTAGATAGACACCTAAGTTCATAGGCTGCAATTGGTGATTTGAATGTTACCGTTAAATTTATCATGTTACCAATATGTAAATGTCCGGTAGCTGGTTCAACTATGACCTATAGTACTTTTGGAAACCACAGTTTTACAAGGCACTGGAGGCTTGTGTCACTCACTCACCAAAATATCTGTTTGGGAGATGTGCAGCAGCAGTTGTTCTTATTGATAGAGTTCATTGTAAAATGGCATAAAAACTGCAAACAGCCACCTTTCAGGCCTAGAGGGGCTGAATGTTTGATACCAAAAGGATCCATTTTGTGTGGAGGTTTGCTTTTAATCGGCAGAGCAGTTGAACACGTGTTTGGGCAGCCAGTCCCACAACAGTAGGTCTAAGCTTGGTTTTCTCAGATAGCGGTCTGTGGTGTATGGTAATGTTATGGAAACCCAGGATTCCTTCTCATCTTTGTTACTGAATCTTGGTCTGGGCTATCTCTGAGCAGAGAATATCTGTCTGGAGAGTTGCAACAAAGATCCCCCATCTGTTCCTCCAGACTTCCTCACAACAAATCAGTGCGGTCATGTCCTGTGGCCTGCCCTGTCTCCCTGCAGGAAGGAAGCCACATGAGAGGGACGCTGCCACAGAGACCACTGATGGCTGGATGCAAAATCTGCTCCATCCCGCTCCATATTTCTCTCACCAAAATGGAAATGAGAGGGTTTCCAGCTGTGCTGCAGTGTTCCTCCTAGATCTCCTGGTCTCTGCATTACTGCTACTCTTCCCTCAGCTTCTGCTTTCTTGGTCCTAATCTCTCCATCTTGTTCCTCGTCTCCTCTTTCTCCGCTACTTTGTTCTGTCAAGATTACCAAAACCAACCAAGTTGAATCATGTTCACAACAAGCTCCCTCCAGGTTACCACAGCTATGTTCATGACAAACCATAGGCCATATGCTGGGCTACACACATGTAAAGTATCAGCAGGATGAGACCTCATTTCTGTAAAGAAGAAGGACAAATACGCTTTTAAGCCCCATCTGGAGAGCAAAAGCCCCAGAACCAAAAATTCAGTGTTTTGCCCAAAGACGTTTTAAAGAAGGAGACAACTAACAAGAAAAAGAAGATTTCAAAAAGTCAGGAAAGGTGAAGCTTCTATGGCTTTTGTCAATGTCCGACTTTAGAGGGTGGGCTTACGGCTGTAGTGGAGGCACTACATACCAGTGTAGACTGCATTCATGTCGAACTCACATCAATAGAATGATAGAAACATCTCAAAGATGATCAAGAGAAATGGGAGGCACCTGAGCTAAATGTCAAGTTTCATAGTAAAGTGGCTGAATACTTATGTCAATGTGATATTTCAGTTTTTCTTTTTTAATACATTTGCAGAAATGTCTAAATTCTGTTTTGGCTTTGTCATTATTGGGTATTGAGTTTAGATTGATGAGGGGGAAATGAATTTAAATGATTTTAGCATCAGGCTGCAACATGACAACGTGAAAACAGTGAAGGGGTCAACACTTTCTGAATGAACTGTATAATAGGCGAGTGGGCGTGAGAAGGTGAGAGCGTTTGTCAATGTCCGACTTTAGAGCGCGGGCTTACGGCTGTAGTGGAGGCACTACATACCAGTGTAGACTCCATTCATGTCCAACTCACAACAATACCAGGAGAATAGATTAGTTCATTCATTTTTGGACAGCACTACAATCAGCTTTTCACATCACAACAGTTTCCTGTGGGCCAGGCGGGTAGAGGGACACTAATATTGACTGTTTGTTTAGTTACATTTATAACTCACTGTCGGCACTTTTAGGAGATGGGTAGCACAACCCATCTCCTAAAAGTGCCGACAACCTCCTGTTGCACAACAGGAGGTTGTAAAAGCAGACACTAAGAGGGATCATCTTGGTTGAGTTCTCAGTAAGTGTTGGCAACTAAGCTAATTACAGTTCGATATCTCCAACTGCTGTTGCTCCAATGAACACTAACAAAATAACCACAAAAAAAAACATTGCAAAAAACTGAAAATGTCAACAAATCAATTCAAACATCGCAGCAATCACATCTCTCCAACCTGACAAACACCAACATTCACAATCCCAGACTGCTTTTTAGTACAGCAGATTCACTTGTAAATCCCACCACAAACTACAGTAACCAGGCTGCTGGTTCTAAATGTGAATGTGTGAAGATTAATAATCAATGTTCGATCTGTTATCTGCCACCAGATCAAGCACTCTGCCTTTTTTTATCTATATCCCCTGTGCATAGAGATGTCAAGGTGGAACATTTTAGGCTGTTGATTGTGCAACTCTCAGGAGAGTAGAAGCAGAACTGAAAACCTCTTGTTCAACTGACCCAGTTCCTACCTATTTTTAATTCTTTATCTGAAGACCTCCTTGCTTTAATTAAACCTCTTTTAAGGATTGGGAACCTGAATATTTTAAGACCCGGCAAATTTTTGACCAATTTCAAATCTCCCATTCATTAGTTAAATATTAGAGAAACCAGTTTTTAATCAACTAAATACTTTTTAAAACTGACTGCTGCCTTTGATACTGTGGCCCACCCGATTTTTTTAAATAGAGCATTTTGGCCTGTTTGGAACTGTTTTTAACTGATTTACTTCTTATCTAAGTGGGAAAAAAATAGTTATCACTAGACAAACGCTCCGCACATATGTACCCCATATGAGGTTACCTATGGGGTACACCAAGGATCAGTTTTACAACCGTTACTTTTTAGTTTGTAGTATGTTACCCCTGGCCAATGTTATCACGAGGCACGGCATCGCTTTCCCCAGCTATGGTAATGACAATCTGCTCTATGTGGACATGTCTCCTGATGACATCGGGCCATTGACTCCCTTGCTAGCTGTATTTTAGATATAAGGGCCTGAATGTCACAGAAGATTTTGCAGCTCAACCATGATAAAGCAGAAGACTCAGAGAACCAACTGGCCTCAAAACTAAATACACTGACCCCAAGCCAAGAGGCAAGAAACGATTTTAATTTCAAAGCTCATGCTCTGGGTGTCACAAAAACAGCCTTTTATCACTGAGTGTGTAACACCATTTCTACTGTTAGACCATTTATGTCTCTGAGCAATACAGAGGGACTAATGCGCATTTATACAACTAGCAGACTAGACTACTATAATGGTGTCCTTTCATGCCTGTCAAAAAATGCAATAAATCAGCTACAATTAATCGAGGGTTCTGCTGCATGAGTGCTGACTACAACCATAAGGAGGGGACACATAATGCCTGTCTTAAAGTCTTTATACTGGTTGCCTCTTAGTTTTGGATTTTAAAATTATTTTATTAGTCTATGAGGCACTACATGGTGTTGCACCGGACTATCTACCAAAAGTGCTTCAAATTTATCAACCAGGAGGGCCCCTGAGATCCTCTGGTACTTCTGTTTTAGCTGTTCCAAAATGCAGAACGAAAACCTTCAGTGCTGCTTCAGCCATTACGCTCCAAGCTGCTGGAACAGCCCTCCAGAGGATGTGAGAGAAGCTGTAAATACTGATACATATATATACTGGCATATAGCACAATGCAGGTTCAACATAAAGTTGTATAATAACAATAAGACGAATAATAAAAACTAAAAATTAAATGATAGAGCTAATAATAAGACTAATAATACTAATAATAATAACAATTATAATAATAATAATCGAAGTAGTGGGTGTTGAGCAGGATCATGGGGGCAGTAGGTGGTTTGCAGTCACAGATCCAGACTCTCTAGAACCAGGGGCAGAAATACCTGCAGAAAGCGACAGGAGGAGAGAGGAGCTCGGTGCATCATGGGAAGTCCCCCAGCAGTCTAGGCCTATAGCAGCACAACTAGGGGATGGTTCAAGACCAGCCTTAGCCAGTCCTGACTATAAGCTTTATCAAAAGGAAAGTTTTAAACCTACTCTTAAACCTGGAGAGGGTTTCTGCCTCCTGGATCCAAACTGGAAGATGGTTCCACAGTAGAGGAGCCTGATAACTGAAGTCTCTGCCTCCCATTCTACTTTTGGAGACTCTACGAAACCACAAGTAAGCCTGCGTTCTGGGAGCACAGTTTTTTAGTGGGGTAATAGGTACTATGAGCTCTTTCAGATATGATGGTTCCTGACCATTAAGGGCTTTGTAGGGGAGGAGGAGGATTTTAGATTCTATAATGGATTTTACAGGGAGCCAACGCAGAGAAGCTAACACGGGAGAAATGTGATCTCTTCTCCTAGTTCCTGTCAGTACTCGTGCTGCAGCGTTCTGGATCAGCTGGAGAGTATTTAGAGACTTGTTGGGACAGCCTGATAATAAGGAGTTACAATAAATCAGCCTAGAAGTAACAAAAGCATGGACTAGTTTTTCTGCATCATTTTTAGACAGGATGCGCCTGATTTTTGCAATGTTACGTAGGTGAAAAAAGGCAGAGGTTGAGACCTCCAAGACTCCTAATGGTGGTGCTGGAGGCCAGGGCAAATCCATCCAGAATAACTTTATTATTAGATAAGGTGTTTCTGAGGTGCTGGGGGGCAAGTACAGTAACTTAACAGCAGAAAGTTGCTGGTCATCCAGGTCTTTATGTCCTTAAGGCAAACTTGAAGTTCAGCTAACTGATTGGTTTCATCAGGCTTCATTGACAAGTACAATTGGGTATCATCTGTATATCAATTGAATTTTATGGAGTGTTTCCTAATAATGTTGCCTAAAGGAAGCATAAATAAGGTGAATAAAACTGGTCCAAGCACAGAACCTTGTGGAACTCTGTGACTAACTTTTGAGTATATGGAGGATTCATTGTTAACGTGCACAAACTGAAATCGATCTGAGAAACACGAGAATATGGAAATAATTGTAAATATAAAATGAAACATGAGACTATGGACTGAAACGTGATCATTAAATATAAACGGGGATTGGGAATACTGTGTCTAAAATCATTCACCCACTAATCCCTATGTAATAGACACTCAGTTGCAAATCACAGTGAGTAGTACAGTAAACTGAGATTTTAACCACTTATTAGTCATCCCCGTTCTGATGATTCTCTACACTGGCAAGTGCAGAGATGCCTGACCATAATTTTTGCATGTATAAAATGGGACACAGTGTGTCCAAATAAGTGAGGTAATGACAAGTCTGACAGCAATCGACTGAGGAAAATAATGGATACTTTGCTCAGAGTATGTACATCCAAAAGGAAATTCAAAAGAATTATTAAAGAGGCAGAGCTAAAACGGAAAAACAGAACATTTCGACAACCCCTAGTAGGTTTTAGGAAGTGAATCATTTCCCTAATTTTCAGCAGAATGTTTGCATCAGGATGATAAAAGAAATAAAATCTGGTCATTACATTTCTTTATAAGTTGGATAACAATGTTCTCATTTACAGTAATGTTCATCAATAACGGTCAATTTGCAGCAGACACCTCATTAATATACATGTACACACAAGGTTCATTTGCTCCCTCTCCATGTCAGATCAGACTTTAAGGTGCTTCTAATGACAGACAAAATGCAAAAAGGGCAGGCCCCTTCATACCTGTCTGATCTCCTTAAACCTTATATGCCATCTGTGCTCTTCAGGGCTCCTGTCTGTCCCCAGAGTTGACGAGCAGTCAGCAGGCCACAGGGCCTTTTCCCATCGTGTCCTCTTCCTCTGGAACAACCTCCCTGCTGACATCAGACAGTCTGACTCCACTGAGGCCTTCAGATCCAAACTTAAAACTCATCTCACCTTAAATTGCTATTCTTTGAGATCACTGTAAACTTTCTGAAAACCTCTGTATCTTTCTAACCCTCTGTTTGTTTGTTCCCTCAGCCGTCCTGGGATCTCTCTCTCCCTCTCCTGGCTGACGGTGCCTTATTCCACATGTGGACCTGGATCTTTGTCCTCAAGGAGTCCAGCCTGCTCCTTGTATCTGACATGTGAATGATGTGCTTGGTTTTGCCTCTCGTGTGTTTGTGTGTTCTGTCCTCTCTCCAGGTCTTCCCGGTGGACAGGAGGTCGTGTGGCTCAGGTCCCGGAAGTTGCTCCACGTCCTCCCGGATCATTTTCTTCATTAATGTTTACAGTCTACAGGGTTGTCATCCAGATTGTCCGTACTGTAAATCTACTATGTTGGTCTATTCTCTACTAACAATTTCTATATTCTGTCTGTCCATCTTGAGGAGGGATTTGTCCTCTGTTGTGCTTCCTGAGGTTACCGTTCAGCATTTTCATTTTCTAAATTTAACCCCATATTCTTAGTTTTCCATTTAGTTTTGTCATGAATTATTTTACAAACAGAAAAGTGTACTGTATATATTATATCATACCGTGTATGATCCTTTCCTTTGTCTTTCTGGAAAAAAAGAGTTAACACTTTGCTTACGAACTGTTGTCAAAGTCCCATTGTACAAAGCCGTTATTTCAAATAGCTCCTGTGGAGTGCCTCGGTGACGGACTATGACTGAAAAGGATGAAAAACAGAATTCAGGCTCCGTCAACCTTCCTTCTATAAATAAAAACAGAAGTGATGTGTGAACAAATGAACAGAATACAACAGAGACAACATCCTCATTGACATGTGTTAAGAGGTCAATTGGCCACACGAGGCTATCACTTAAAAACCAATCTGCAGACAAAAATTGTACTAATATGGGTCCTTTTGTGAACACACTGACCCCTGTAGACGCATGTACATACAGTAATGTTCACACTGACCTTACCAATGTCTGACACACTTTGAACAATAACTCCAACAAATCTGATTCATATGACATCTTTGCAATGATGCTAATGGCACCAGCTGATAAAACCCACTAATTCTATAAGATTCGGTCATTCTCATGACTGTAAATGAACCATGTTAAAAGGGCCCAAGCAGTGGAATTTGAGATTTTCTTCGTATTCTGGTTTCTCAAGTCAGGTAGTTTCACTGCCCCAGAATGGCCAGTCAATTAAAGCAGCTTTGAGGTAAGTTGAAAGGTTAAAGGTTGTTGGACCTTAAGGAAAGTGCCAGCTATTGGCGACGTAACCGAAATCACAAAAATCCAAAGTCACCAATGTCATGTGTCTTCCTGTTTCTTTGTGTCTGGTTGATAGCTGGGCATATTTCCAGCCACGTACACAGCAGGAAGCCATCAGGAGACCATCCCTGCCTGCTCCCAGACCCAACTCTGCAGCCACATCCGGACATAACCCCCCTGTCTGTGGACAAGGTCACCAGTTCATATGTGTACTTGACATGAGTCATAGCCTAGTATGAGTATTTTACACTTGAGAGGCTGTGTATTTTGTGCTGATAAGTCTGTAAGTGTGCATGTGTGTTTTCCATTTTTCTGTTTGTCTGGAAAACCTGGAAAAAACATGGGTAATTGTGGACATTTTTTCCAGCAATGGAAAACACCTGGAAAATGAGAGAAAAAGTTAAATGTCCTGGAAAATTATATATATAATTATACGTTTATCTGCAAAATATTCTTTTTTTGGTGGGGGGGGGGTCATTTTATGCCTTTATTTGACAGCAGCAGTGTAGATAAACAGGAAACGAGGGGAGAGAGTAGAGGAGTGACAAGCAGTAAACGTTCCGGCGAGCCAGGAGTCAAACTGGGGACTTGCTGCTCATGGTTTTTACACACATGTGGTTTGCGTTTGTTTTCTTTAACATGGATCAGAAAGTTTGGGATAAAGCCTGTAGCAGCTGAGAGGACGGTGTTCAGGAACAGCTGAAGTTTAAATAGTAGTTAAAGTGTGTTGTGAAGTTCTGAATACACCTGGGATCAGTACGTTTAAAGGACAATTCCATATTTATACAACTGGGGTCATGATATCATAGTTATACCCATAATTTCTATCAGTAGTAAAAACATTGTACTCAACAAGTTAATTCTGGGAACATGGCGACTTTACTAAGACTGAACCCCACTGAGAGGAAGACTGATGATGTCATACACCACATATGACATCATCATGACATCACATGTGACCGCTGTGGGAAACACTACATCAGTGAACCAGCGAGGACCCCGGACATGAGAACCAGACGACATCGGCTGTCTGTGAACACCAGACCAAAGCCACCCACAGCATCCGCAGGAAGAGGTCAAAGGTCACGGAGCAGGAGTCAGTGGAGGACCGGAGAAAGACAGAGGAGGACATCCCACATCTGAGCAGAGACAGAGGTTACTGTCTCCCCCCCATATACAACCACCTGTTATCATGTCACATGATAACTTAATCGATTCTATCCCCTGATGAACACTTTGAGTTACAGTAGTGAAATAACCAAAAAAAAGCTGGTAAGTGGCCCTTGAGTGAAAGTTACAACATTAAAACCCGTAACTGGTTGCAGTGTTGTGGCTGATCAGTGTGTAGTAAATGTGACCTGCCTGTCGTACCAGCTGTTTGTCACTATAACGGCTTTGTAAAATGATACCTGGTGTTTTCGGTTCAGTTGAATGTTTTCCTGCGCAGAGTTAGCCTTCATCATCTCCAGGCCAGAGTTGTCTCACATCTCAGCGAGGGAGTCCCACTTACAGGAAATACGCTCCCATGCTCCGCTCCCCCTTATTGAAAGACCCCGAGAGATTGGGAAGGCTAGCTGATTCCTGGAAGTCGTGCTCTGCTGCTGGCAGGGTATGATGAAGAAACAATGCTGCCATTCAACATGGTAATGAGATGCGTTAGCTAGTCAGAGGTTCTTCAACAATGACAACAAAACACATTTATATCAACTAGTGAATAATACATATCATATTTATTATGATATATCAAAAGGCCACATGTGTTACCGCATTATATACTAAGTCAGTAATCACCTATAATACTTTATGATAAATATTGTTATTAGCGTATATACGTTTGACAAACAATTCAAACCACCATTTCCATTGTCGACAACGGAGAGATATGATTGCTGCGATGTTTGAATTGATTTGTTGACATTTTCAGTTTTTTGCAATGTTTTTTTTTGTGGTTATTTTGTTAGTGTTCATTGGAGCAACAGCAGTTGGAGATATCGAACTGTAATTAGCTTAGTTGCCAACACTTACTGAGAACTCAACCAAGATGATCCCTCTTAGTGTCTGCTTTTACAACCTCCTGTTGTGCAACAGGAGGTTGTCGGCACTTTTAGGAGATGGGTTGTGCTACCCATCTCCTAAAAGTGCCGACAGTGAGTTATAAATGTAACTAAACAAACAGTCAATATTAGTGTCCCTCTACCCGCCTGGCCCACAGGAAACTGTTGTGATGTGAAAAGCTGATTGTAGTGCTGTCCAAAAATGAATGAACTAATCTATTCTCCTGGTATTGTTGTGAGTTGGACATGAATGGAGTCTACACTGGTATGTAGTGCCTCCACTACAGCCGTAAGCCCGCGCTCTAAAGTCGGACATTGACAAACGCTCTCACCTTCTCACGCCCACTCGCCTATTATACAGTGCATTCAGAAAGTGTTGACCCCTTCACTTTTTTCACGTTGTCATGTTGCAGCCTGATGCTAAAATCATTTAAATTCATTTCCCCCTCATCAATCTAAACTCAATACCCAATAATGACAAAGCCAAAACAGAATTTAGACATTTCTGCAAATGTATTAAAAAAGAAAAACTGAAATATCACATTGACATAAGTATTCAGTCACTTTACTATGAAACTTGACATTTAGCTCAGGTGCCTCCCATTTCTCTTGATCATCTTTGAGATGTTTCTACACCTTGATTGGAGTCCACCTGTGGTACATTCAATTGACTGAACATGATTTGGAAAGGTCCGCACCTGTCTATATAAGGTCTCACAGCTGACAATGTACATCAGAGCAAAAACCAAGCCATGAGGTCGAAGGACAGGATTTTGTCAAGGAACAGATCTGGGGAAGGCTACAAAAACATTTCTGCTGCATTGAAGGTTCCCAAGAGAACATTGGCCTCCATATAATAAGTTTAGAACAACCAGGACTTTTCCTGGAGCAACCCCCCCAAGCCAAACTGAGCAGTCAGGGGAGAAGGGCCTTGGTAAATGAGATGACCAAGAACCTGATGGTCAATCTGCCTGAGCCCCAGAGATCCTTTGCGGAGGACCTAAAGGACTCTCAAACTGTAAAAAACAAGATTCTCTGGTCTGAGGAAACCAGGATTGAACTGCTTGGCCTAAATTCTGAGCATCATGTCTGGAGGAAACCAGGCACGATGCTCAGAATTGGCTGTCCATCTTCCACATGTTACTAGCTCTCCTCCTACACCACCACCACGTGACACGGGGAAAGAAAGATGAGCAGTCAGATGATCACCCAGGTTGAAACAAACTGACAGTTTATCCAGGTGATCTAAACCACTATATTTGGAGGTCAAAGGTTAGTGCAGCTGAAATGTTGCTAATAATCCCTCATTGTACTGGAAACCTGATCACAGCTAAAGATGAAGGAGTTTACTTTTTTTAGACACTTCTGGTAATAATTTCACCGTTCACTTTCATTTTCTCTTCCAGATTAGTTAGTCTGACCTGGTTTGTCAGGTTTGTGTCCAACCTGATCGTGTTTCTTGACCCGTTGAACTCCCACACCTCTGACATCTCAGATATCTCACCGATTAAGAGCTCATGTTCATGGGATTCTTTCTCCCAACAGAATCTGAATTATATCTATGAACAGTTTAAACTCCAAAAGAGAATATACTAGCAGAGTGTACAGTGGTCAGTGAAAGCTCTAAACCTGTAAATGTGCACAGCAGGACAAAAAACATGAATTAGCTGTTCACACACGAAAAAGACAAAGTCCGTCTCCTATTAGTCAGCAAAAAAAACGTCGTACACCAACACTGTTCTCTGCTGCTGCTGTGCTGCTTTCACAGCTGTGGTTGAGAATAGAGAGAGGAGCTCGGGGGTTGGCTAATCTGGCATTATAAAATAACATCTGTCAAAACACTGACATTCAAAGTGGCTTATTGCAAGATCATACAATGTTATTATAGATAATAGTCAAGGCTGTAGACAGACCTGCCTAGTTTCTAGTTTTGAACACATTTTCTCTCATTAAAAAGCAGAAATTGGGGGTAATATGAAAAGGCTGAAGCTCTCGTAATGCCTTGAGATTCATAACTGACTAATCATGTTTGCCCTTTACTTAATTAAAATCAGGGTAGCAGTGAAATGTTTGCCACAGAACTTTCAAACTTTATCATTTTTCTGACAAACAAGTTTTTAACAGCTGGAAATACCAAGTGAGGTGGTAAGCAAGGTGACTTTCCTCGGAGGAATGAAGGAGCAGAGCACAGGGACTGATTTGCAGGTTTTCACAGTACAAACAAACTAATGTTTCGATACTTCTTTGTCTTCATCCTCCCAAAGCAGCAGCCACAAAACCAAAATTTTAATATTTGTAGTAATAATTTTGCTTGTGGCTGGCCGCCCTGATGCAGAATTATTACATTTAGCATTTACAACCAAGCTCTAGGACTTGAGAGAAATGCTACAGTTACTACTTGACGTAAAAGAAACCAAGATGAAATGAATACAACCTGCGCCGTACCCTAGATAGTCTCTAGCAGCTGGCGCTAATAAAACTCTTGTAAGCTCACAAAGGAGGCAAATATTTGATAAAAGTGCACATTCCCTCTCCGTTGTCTCAGACACTGCAGGCCACAGTCACCTGGGGTCATAGGTTTGCGGGGGAGACATATCTACAGAACACAATGGTGTATGAAAGCTAAAAATACCTGACAATCACACAGGGGTCAAACAGCATCATCCTTGGGGTTACATTTAAATGACAACCAGCATTTCTGATCTTTAGGGAGCTGAATCAGCGGTGCTTTGAATCCTCAGGTCAGCAGTGATGTCACTCTTTTGGTCCAGTTCCCTGTGTGTTTCCTGACATGGATGAAATAATGTTTAACAGGACAGTTTTTGTTTGTTTGTTTGTTTGTTTGGTTTTTTTGGCTGACCGTGGAATGTCACAGTTCCTTTATTTGTTTAAGTAAGTGAGGAACGTTTATTTCTAGAGCACATTAAAACAGCTTAAGTGGACCAAAAGGACATTAAAAGGATAGTAAAAAGCAAAAAAAAACAAAAACAAGGGACAAATACAGAATTATAACCATGAAAACAGATTGAAAGATTAGTGGGCCAAAAAGGCCAGTGAATAAAAATGTGCCTTTAGCTAAACTTCCTAATAATATTTATTTATAATAGGGAGCATTTGCAGGCAGAATAAAACCAGCCCCAGGATGGATCCCTGAGGGACCCCAGAGCTGACAGGGGCAGAGGAAGAGGAAAACTGACCTATAGCAACTGAGAATGTCCTATGTTTTAACCCAGTTTAGTGCTGTAACCCTTGACGCGTCAAAAGGATGTCATGATCCACAGTGTCGAAGGCAGCACTAAGATCTAGTAAAACCAGGATGGCATTTTAACCAGAGTCAACAGAGAGTAACAGATCATTTGTCGCCTTTAACAGAACTGTTTCAGTGCTGAGGAGGGCTGTGAACACTGATTGAGACGGATCAAGGGTCTTGTTTGTATGCAGGAATGATTGCAGTTGTGACAAGACCATTTTCTCCAATACTTTTGAAACAAATGCTGTTACGTCCCCTAAAAATGTCCAGGGGATAAAGGGAATAACACGTGTAAAATGAGCCCGAGAGGAAGAAAGAACAGGTAAACGGATGTTTTCAAGGGAAGAAAAAAGATTTATTTAAAGCTTAAGAGAAACAAGGTAAGACAGCAACTCAAATGAACGTCCTCGTCAAAACAAGAAGGGAGAAATGGGCGAATGGAGGACGGCACTGATCTCGGTATCGAAACCCAAACTGCTACATCTCCCACTGGCCCCGACGGGTCTCCCTCCCTCCCCCTTTATCCACCTATGGAGGAGTGATGGGAGTCAGCAGCGGGTGATTAACCTGCTCCACAGGAGGAAGGGCGGTACCTGAGGCACAGGAGAGAGGAGAGCAACACAAAAACAAACAACCCACGGCACTAGGGCCGTAAAACAATAGGGCAACTTTCACTTGGGCTGATTTTAAATATTTAACATCAAGGTTATGATTTTTGAGCAGAGGCTGGACAACTGCGTGTTTAAAACATGCAGGGACAGTGCCAGTGGCAAAGCAAGAATTAATAATAATTTGAATGCTTGGGCCAATTATATCCAAAGTATCCTTTAGGATATGGGAGGGCACAACATCATGGGGGGAGGTTATGGGAAATTGATTAAAGGCCCCCTAAGCAGTGAAGCGTAGATTCACAGAGAGGAGGAGAGAACAGTGACCTAATGTCTTCAGTTTTTTCAATGAAAAACTTCAAAAGCCTCTCACAGATGTCGGTGGATGCTTCAGCATTGTTTCAACATAGAGACACGGGGATTGAGGACAGAAGGTATTGTGCTGAACAGAATTTTAGGTCGGTGAGAATGTTTACTGATTATCTCAGAGAAATATTTAGCCCCGGCTTTTCTGGCTGCTGTTTGGAAATTAGTAAGACAGTTTTTAAATATTTCGAATGGAACATTCGAGGTGATCTTTTTTCCATCTCCCCTGAGCTTTCCAACAGGCCTGCCTAAGAGGACTGGTTGAATCGTCCAACCACTGATGGAATTTAAGTTTGGGATGTTTATATTTGAGGGGGACTACAGAGTCCAGGATAGCTGAGCAGGAGGAATAGAATGGACGAGGGAAATTAATTTATGTGGGCTTGAAAGAAGCTCAGTAGCAGAGGAAATAGAGGTTGCAAAGGCATTTCTTTGATAGGCCAACAAACTGATTTGCAATGAGAGAATTTATGTAATGGGAGCAGTTACCAGGGGTTTTGGCAGTACACAGAGGACTAGATAAGGCGACATTGAATGCAATAGGCATGTGATCAGAAAAACACGGTACAATCAATATTAATTCTATCAATAGAAAACCCATAAGACATAATAAGGTCAAGGGTATGCCCTAGTACGTAGGTAGCATTATTTATATGGTGAGGAGGGCCAAAGGAATCCAGGACACGTACTGTATGAGATCTTTGCCACAGGTGGACAACGTATGTGAATAGTAAAATCAAGATCGACAGTCTGTCATGCAAGGATACAATGAGATTTCCCTTTTTCCAAGGCCGACAGACGCACTGGCACCATCGTGCCATCATGAAAAAACCATGTCCCAGTCATCACTTGCCGGTGGCAGCGTTTGCTACACTGACTTCGTTTGTCCTCTGACTTGCTCGGGTTTATTTACTTTGTTTTTTATTAGACGTCTTAATGGAGAGTGCCTTACAGTTAAAAACGCACTGAGAACTTTCTCTGATAGATAATTCACTGTGCATATGCACAACATTGTTGGAGACATTCAGATAGATAGATAGATGCAAGGCTTAATTCTATACAGTAACTAAATAGACCAAAAAAGTATAAAAATAGAAAATAAATATAACTATTAGAGACGGACCCATAGCCGTGCTGTGTGCTGAATATACACTGTACAATTGTGGTAATATAATATACTATGATACACTGTACAAACCTTGAGAGATCAGATGAAGCTGAAATACAACAGATGTGACTAAAAAAACAAAGTACAGGTGAGCAATCCGTCCTTTACAAGGAATATTCTGTCAGAGGAGGAGTCCTCTCTCCTGACAGAGGAGATTCATTGTACAGACTGATGGCAGCTGGCAGGAAGGATTTCCTGTAGTTTCCTGTTCCTTGTAACAGTGGAGCATGAAGGCGGCTCTTACTGAAAGTGCTGCGCTGTTTGACCAGCAGGTCATGGAGGGGATACGAGATGTTCTCCATGACATTCAACAGTTTGTGCTGCAACCTTCTGTCGACAAATAGCTCCAAGGGCTCCAGAGAAGCCCCCAGCACGGAGTCAGCATTCCTGATCATTTTATTCAGTTTGTTGGAGTCGCTGGCTCTGATGCTGCTGCCCCAGCAAACTGCAGCAAAGAATAGTGCACTGGACGCAGCAGACGGGTGACAGATCCGCAACATCTCGCTGCACACATTAAAGGACCTAGAGTCTGCTCTGTCCCCTCCTGCTGACAGTCTGTGTTGCATTTCCAGTCCAGTCTGTTGAGGGGGACTCCAACATATCTGTCTTCCTCCACTACCTCGACCTCCTCTCCAAGAATAGAAAGGGCTTTTTTATTACAACTTTGATGACATCAGCCCAGTCACCTAATGAAGGTGACAACATGGTAGCACAGAAATACTAAAATACTAAAAGGGCTAAAAGACACTTGGAAACTTGCCAGGTCTAGTCACAATACCAGTGGCAGCCACACACCTAACTGATTCTCTGTGCTGTTCCTATGACTGCATAACATTGTTGTTTTTTTATGAAAAAAAAATCTGGCACTTGTGCAGCATAAAAACAAGGTATCAGCGTTGATTTAGGAGGCCCTCGCAACCGCCTGGTTGGTTGTCACTTCACACTAATGACACTCATTATCACGCTTCAGTGCAGAGCATTGTACATAATCCTGTATTTTTATACGTGCATGTTATATCTAACATTGTAAAACCTTCCATGTTTAGACAGATAACAAACCTCTAGTCGACTCGGTAATGGCAAGCTTGCCTGCTACTGAAACCATGCTGAAAGAGTTTCAGACTCACCAAGTTAATGACTCTACTTCAATTTAATCGGCAACTGTTTTGATAGTCGAATAACTCTAAGAAGAAATGCCAAACATTTGCTGGGTCCAACTTCTTAAATGTGAAGATTCTATGTATACATGTATTTATGGTCAGTTTGTGATAAAATGTCAAATCATAATTTCCTGATTAGATAATCTGCTACATATACACGGGGACAATATTCCTAGTCTGTATCTCTAAAGTGTGGTCATAAAATGGTCATTCATGTACACATGAAAAAAGTAAAAGGCACACTACTTTTATTTCACGAGGTCATGTCTAATACAACGTTTCAACCACAGATGGTCTTCTTCGGATAAAAGTGAAGAAGTGGACACACCTGTATTTCATTTGCAAGAAATGTCACATCATTATCTCCTAATGAACCCAAATCAGTCATCTGATATTAAATTTATTACCAGTAACACAGATACGCTCACTGCTCTCTGTCAGCTCAGTGTCTTCACGGTTCTCTGATAAACTGACCTCAGACCAGCGTTTACAGCCAGAGATCGCTGCACCCTTTGCTGTGGTCTATTAATATTAGCTGCTAGTGCTGTTTGAAAGCATCCGACAGAGGAGAAACAAAAAGTGAGATCAAGGATGTTTTGTTTCATCTGAATCTTCAATCTGAATCCGCTGTAGCTTCCGCCATTAGTCTGCTTTAGACAGAGTCATGAGATGGTGTGGCTGCACTAACAGACCTGGGATCAGCAGATACCAACCTCTTAATTGAATGTGAATGAATGCTTAAAATACAAACTAAATAAAAGTAACACAATGAATGTATCCAAATGTAATAGGGTAAAAGTCATGTATTGTAAGGATTTTTCTCAAAAAGTCTATCCAAGTAACAGTCAAACATATACTGCATTAAAATTACTCCAACATGTACAATTTAATTTCACTTACTGTATTAAAAAGTTTCTTATGTACATGTAAATGTAACCCATTACTGCCCACTTCTGGTGTCTACAGCAGGCTCACTCATATCTTACCTCATGGAGAGACTTGCAGGGACATGGTCTAGGAACAGAGTCCACATCTCTTCAACTCCATTGGCACTTCCAGCACACAACACCCCACCTGAATGCCTGAACTTAGAGTAAAGGCATATGGCTAAGACGTATCGAAGACACTCACAGAAGCTTTCACCTTGTCCGGCCTACCTAGCTTTTATATGTTACCAAACTAACTGCCAGCCATGTAAATGGAAACATTCCAGCCCTAAAACTGTGTTAACAGTGTGAGGTTCAAGGAGTGCAGGTAGTGACTGACTAAATCAGTTTTTCCCCTCAGGGCTTACCGTAACTCTATGCGCTCACTGCTGACAACATTTAGTACTACCGACCTACACTCAGCGAGCACTTTATTAGGCACCTGTCCACCTGCTTATTCATGCAGTTATCTAATCAGCCAATCATGTGGCAGCAGTGCAATACAGAAAATCCTGCAGATACAGGTCAGGAGCTTCAGTTAATGTTCACATCAAACGTCAGAATGGATAGAAAATGTGATCTCATTGACTCTGACCGTGGCATGATTGTTGGTACCAGACTGGCTGGTTTGAATGTTTCTCAAACTGCTTCACACACAACAGTCTCTAGAGTTTTCACCCAGAATGGAGCTAAAAGCAAAAAAAACATCCAGTGAGCAGCAGCTCTGAGGACGGAAATGCCGTGTTGATAAGAGAGGTCAGAGGAGACTGGCCAGACCGGTTGGAGCTGACAGAACGGCTACGGTAACTCAGACAACCACTCTTTAGTACTGTGGTGAGCAGAGAAGCATGTCAGGATGAACAACGCGTCCAACCTTGAGGTGGACTACAACAGCAGAAGACCACGTCAGGCTCCACTCCTGTCAGCCAAGAAGAGAAATCTGAGGCTGCAGTGGACACAGGCTGCACCAGCACTGGACTTGTGAAGACTGGAAAAACGTAGCCTGGTCTGATCTGGATTTCTGCTGTGGTAGTAGATGGTTGGGTCAGTACTTGGCTTCAACAGCATGAATCCATGGACCAAGCCTGCCTCGTGTCAACAGTCCAGGCCAGTGGTGGTGGTGTTATGGTGTGGGGAATGTTTTCTTGGCTCCACTTTGGCCCATTAATACCAACCAATCATAGTTTGAATGTCACAGCCCGTCCGAGTATTGTTGCTGACCATGTGCTTCCCTTTATGGTCACAGTTCACCATCTTCTAATGGCTACTTCCGGCAGGATAATGCACCGTGTCACAAAGCAAAAGTCGTCTCAAACTGGTTTCATGAACATGACAGTGAGTTCAGTGGACGTCAGTGGCCTCCCCAGTCACCACATCTGGATCAAGTAGAACATCTTTGGGATGTGGTAGAACAGAACATTGGCAGCAGAACCTATTCGATGCAATTGTTTCAACATGCACCAGAATCTCAGAGGAAGGTTTCCAACATCCTGTGGAATCCAGGCCATGAAGACCTGAGGCTGTTTGAGTGCAAAGGGAAGCCCTAGTTAAAGTCTTATTATACTGGGAATAATATTAAACAGCAACCTACTCAAGGTTATTAATGTATTGTTTTCCTGTGGAGGGCTGCTGACATAATGTTGTCGGTACAATTGTTAACAGACCCAAAAAACACAACCAAGAAATGCAGATTTGACATCAAACTCTTCATTGAAGGATTGTTTATCTGTCAGTAAATTAAACTTTCTCAGTCCACATGATCTCACATTAAACACAACTCAGTTAGTATACAGGATGACGTAACTCTTGAGAAAAATGAACAAAAAATCCACTCACATCAAATTGTTTTCTCTGGCACATTTTCTATAAATTTTATCCGTGCCTATGGCTTCATTTAACAAAACATCTGCAAAAAAAACCCCGCGGGAAATGGAGAAAATACTTGCAAACAATATGGCCTAATAACAACTGAAATGGATAATAAGCAATAATCATGACCCGCTAAAACAGCAATAACACTTGAACTTTGCCCTCCCCATGCTGGATGGGGTGGAGGCATGCTGGATGTCTTGTGCTGTCAAGCAAATATTACGCAGGACAGCACAAGCACTGATGACAGTCAGTGCCAATGTGTGGTGCACCTCCAGGGCCCTGTACAGCAGGGTTCTCCAGCAGGTTTTCATCATGCCCAAGGCTCACCCAGTAACTGAGCAGGCCTTGGCATGACTCTGTTTGAACCTGTTCTGTACCCTGCCTTGCAGTGGCTAATGACATGAGCTGATGATTGCCACAGAATTGCTAATGCAGGGGTAGACACCATCAGCCCCTGTTCTTTGGGACCCTGGTGACACGGAATGACCTTGGATATGTAAGTGTTCATAAACTACCCTTCCCATCAAACAGTGTGCAGCTAGATGGATGGGAAGAGCTTCTGATTGAGGTAGTCCATGATATTGGGTCCATGCGCATCTTGATCTTGATGTGGACCAGCCTGCACACAGGAGCGGGAGATATACACGGTTCTATATCAAACTGTGACAATATATGAGCCTAAAGTACTGGAAATCCTTGCATGTATACACAGCAGACCTGGGTAGTTGAGAGGTCTGAGAAAACACACTGTATGAGCTCTCGGCTCTTAGTATTGCAATCTGGTGTCCCCAGCAACATCTCCTTTAGATGGCAGCAGCCTCATCAGGGCATCCATGGAGCCACATCTGAGGAGGTAGTCCTGCATTATATTATTTCCCCCATCACAGTACATATTAAGGACAGGCACTGTGCGATTAACTTGCACATACAGTCCTGATGATGGATTTTTGGCCTACAAAAGAAAGGAATGTAGCCCAAGGTGACTATAGTCTATACATAGTTACAGTCTCAAATGAAATACAACTGTGAATATAATAAGTAGCCTACAATACGTCAGATTAACACATGTAGCTCTTAATATCACTATTATTTGTGCATGTCTTTTCTGTAGAAATATAGGACTAATTATTCTGGTGAATTGTATATACAGTATATATTCTGTTCTTGCCTCTGGGCCAGTCAGCCAGTGTCAAAACTGACCTTTGTGAAGCCTGTTTAATCATTCACTGCATTTTAATACTCCATGTTTGATGCAAAGCATTGCACATTTTAATTATTATGACATCTTCAAAGGTAGTGATTATAAGCTGTTGCAAAAATGTTAATTCATCTATGAAGCTGGCATGTACAAAAAGTTCAATTATAAGGAGCCAATGCTGCTCAGATTAATATTTTAATTTTTTTAATTCATTTCTTGACCTCTTTCAAAATAGTTGTCACAGACTGATCTGATATGAGAAGGTCGATTTCTTCCACAATTTCAAACTGGCTCTAATAACTCGACTGATCAAATCAAGAGCATGCACCCGAGGCCTAGAGTAACATTTCTAGGCTAGAATGAGGAGGAAGCTTCAAGGTGTTAGCTTGCTCTGAAATAATTGATTCTATCGACACCCAGGCTGGGGGATGATCCTTTGCAAAACATACCTGCTCTAATTTGTGCAACCTAATAGTACCATGGATTTGGCACTTGTAACCTCAGTCACATTGTTGGTATAGTAGGGAAAGCCTGACTACACTGTTTGTTATTCCAAATTAAGTAGGAAACGGATTTCTTTAGTAAATGAAAGAAAGAGGATGGTGGGGGGTATCACATATTACCCATATCACATCCAGTTAGTGATATGGGTAATTCTTTCCAATCCATCTATTTAATAGCTGGATAACCATGTTTGTTCCAGGGTTGAAGCTAGCTCGAATAATTTTCTCAAGAGTGGGGGTTTCCTTAATATCCAGGTAAGTGAATCCATGGTCTGATATCTTAAATGGAGTTTTGATTGGCAGGTTGAGCCTCACAGATATATTACTATTTATTTTGTAACCTGAAAAGACACCAGAGGTTTCTATCAAGTCAAGCAGAGTGCAATGTTTGCCTATTCCTATTCCTATTCCTATTATGCCTGCAATAGAATTTAGCCTTGCATCTATCTATCTATCTAAATGTCTCCAACAATGTTGTGCACATGCACAGTGAATTATCTATCAGAGAAAGTTCTCAGTGCGTTTTTAACTGTAAGGCACTCTCCATTAAGACGTCTAATAAAAAACAAAGTAAATAAACCCGAGCAAGTCAGAGGACAAACGAAGTCAGTGTAGCAAACGCTGCCACCGGCAAGTGATGACTGGGACATGGTTTTTTCATGATGGCATGATGGTGCCAGTGCGTCCTATTATGCCTGCAATAGGTGGGGTTATTGGGGATGTGAAAGAAAAGTTAGATGATGTGTTTGGGTAGAAGTAAAGATAACCAATTGGAACTAAGTTCTTTGTCTTAGAAAACACTATATAAGATGATTGTAAGGCCTTTTCTATTGAGACTCTCCTTTGACTTTGTTTGTCTCCTATATTGTAACTTACAATATATTTCACTTTAACCCAATCAGTGTCTAGGTGTGTTTAATTGTGTTTAGGGTCTTTTGTAGAAGATCTTCCACAACAGGACCACACTGTCTTGTTCCCGATGGAGTTCAAAAAGTGCAGATGGAAACCTATTCTGTCGAAGGTTTCCTCAGCAGTATTTGAAATGTAAGTAATGTTTTCCTTTGACATTAGTCTATTATTACCTCCACCAAGGAGGTTATGTTTTCACCCGTGTCTGTTTGTCCATCTCCTTGGGCCAGGGAAGAACGCATTACTTTTTGGGGGAAATCTGGATCATTTGCAATGAATTTGAATTTTTTTCTCTGAAGTCTGGTGTAAGTTCTTTGACATTGGCCTTAGCGGAGGTCTGCGCTCTACTGAGCGCATTCTCGAGTTTTGTTTCTGTGCCTGTTTGGTCATGTCTTGGCTACAAACGAATGTGTTTGCACCAAGTAGGAGATGGTGCAGCTGAGCCTGTGTTTATGCTGATTAGGTGGGGCACAAAAATTTTGGTGTCATTTTGGCATAAAATTGCATTCACATTAAAACATTCTCTGAACATCTCTTATCACAAACACAGGACAATTTTGGTGGCTTTAGTTCGCAGAGGCACACAAACACAGATCTCTCCAAAATTACAAAACACCTTTCATTCATGCTAAGATTGGCCTCTTCCAGTTTTCTACACATTCTTTTCATCTAATGCAGATTGTTATGTGTACAAAACACAATTTTCAATGTGATTGAGGAAGTAACCAGTAGTTCAGCAGAAACTTCCATAATCACGCTCTGTTTGATGAGTGAGGTGCCCACAACAACTTGTGTGTGTTTCAGCTACAATCTCTGATTTGACAGAGGGGCTGTGGGTAATCTGCATGGATACTACAGCAGCGTGACTTCATCAATTATTTAAATCCCTCAACAAGGGAAAAAGGATCAGTCAGGATCTAACGATAAATAATTCAATTCAATTCAATTTTATTTATATAGCACCAAATCATAACAGAGGTTATCTCAGGGCACTTTTCATATAGAGCAGGTCTAGACCGGACTCTTTTCTGTGTTTGTCTGAACATCAGACTGGAAAACTTGAAAAATATTTGAAGTTGTAGCTTAGTGGCTTATAATCATAGAAACATATCCATATAATCAGTAACAGCACAAAATTGCCCATCCTATATGCCCCAAACAAATAAAACACGTTAGGAAGAATATTTTTAAAGCAAGTTCACACACAAGTTTTTTCAATATGATCTGATCTCTTACCTGTAGTTATCTCTAAATCAATCAAGGACCTGACTCGACCCATGAATATAAGACCTTTCCTTACCCATAATTAAATATAGGTGCAGAGCAGCTGCTTGACAGTGGAGGCAAAAGGGCGCACTGTCAGGGCGCGCGATGGCAAGAGGTGATAAATGATCAAAATAAACACACGCTGATAGTGCAGTCTGTGGAGGTTGAAACACCCTCCATCTTTTCAGTTAAGTAAGTTCACTCTTTTTTCCTCCAACTCAGAACCAACTCCATGGCAGACACACACTGCACACTCTGGTACAGCTGGCACGGCTCCTGTTCCACCTGGTCATGAGATGTGACTGGTCATCACTGAGGCTCACCTTGACTCCACCTGCCGTTTCTGTATTCCTTCCACTAATAATTCAGCCTCTCCTCCACGTTGGGCCAAGCGGCACCTGGGTGCACCTGGTTTGCACCAATGCCCGTGGTGACCAACATTGAAAAAATACGGGTCACACCCATATGTGTTTGCACCTGGATATTTTGCTTCTGTTTGTGTTTGTGTCTTCATTCAGCCCCATGTATGTTATCAAAACCTTGCCTTCCCTGAACAAATCCGTTTTGGTCAGCATGAACCAAATCTGGGGAAATTTGGTCATAGTCGTCTGCCTGAAACCTAACAAAGATTTTTATATCATTATTAAGTGAGATCAGCCTGTATGATCCACATAGGGCCGGTGGTTTTCTAGTTTTTAATAGCGGTGTGATTACTTGGTGTTTGGAGAAGAGGAGAATAAACTGTTATTAAATGACTCTTGATTCCTATCCAGTAAAGTTTTATGGATTTCATCAGACCCAGCAGATCCCGCAGGCTATAGCTTGTGACTGTTCCTCAGAATGAAGGTTGCTGTGGGGAAGTGAAAGCATCATTGTGCATTGTCCCTCTCACGGTTTCGCTCCTCCATCTCCCTTGTTGTGCTCTTTTGTTGGCCCCTCTGCCAGCTTGAGTGGCCCCTTACCCGATGTAGGGTCCACAGTGGGGGTAGCCTGGTCCTGTGCTGAGGATGTTGATGACGCAAGGTCATCTGCATCATCATTCAGCCAGTGAAATCTGAATTAGCTGGATACAGGACAAAAAAGGGAAACGTGAGCTGTCAATATTAAATGTCATTAAAACAACTACAGTTATAATAGAAGTTAAAGGTTTGGGTACACATACTTCTATAAAATACTCTGTGTAACTAGCTGTCAAGTAAAAGTAGTGAAGAAAAAAGCACAATAGTTGTCCCGATAGAGTAGTGGAGTATAAAACGGTCTTAACATAAAGTAAGAGTAGTTCAAGCACAAGAAGCTCAACCTTGTACTTGAGTGAAGTGCTTCAGTAAATGTACTTTCACTACTGCTTATAATCAGGTAAATATCTGTGTTAATATTTTAAATGATTACTAGTGAGTTTGTTAATACAAGTTCTGCTGGGCTTTTGTTTCAGAACTTTGTTTTTGCGGATTATTCAATGCACAGTATCTCCATTCTCATTGAAACTGTGCACACACACACAGAAAACCAAACATTGTTTCAGAAGTTTAATGAAGACACACACACATACATCCAGAGTACTGAAAGCCTGATGAGTCAACCCGTGAGACTCGGGTCGGCTGTGGCTCAGGTGTTAGAGCAGAGTTGGCAGTTCGATCCCCGGCTCCTCCTGTCCGTGTGCCAAAGTGTCCTTGGGCACGACACTGAACCCCAAGTTTCCTCAATTGTAAGACGCTTTGGAAAAAAAGCGTCTGCCAAATGATTAAATGCTCCTCCAATTAAATGAAATCCACTTCTGTCGAGGATTAAGAGCTTTTGCTCCCCTTCCACCGGGCTTTGGCAGCAACCTGTACTGAGTGTGCAGGGATGCAGCAGGGTTATTACTTCTCCAACTGTAAAGCATGACATAGTTTTTAGAATTTTTATGTCAGACAATGAAGAGTCTACGTTAACGACTAGACTTTGCATCCTAAAATAGAAGATTGCACTGTATCAACAGGTGATACATGTGTGCAGCTGTGTGTTTGCTGACGACTCAGCTGGAAGCTGCACTTCCTCCAATGTTTCTTTCCGCGCCGCATCCACGGGGCTCTCTTCTTTGGCAGAGTCCCACAAAGGTCATTGTTCTGGTTTGTTTTGTTGACCCCAAACTTTATTAGAAAATGGCACTTCTGAAATAACATGCCTGCCTGCCTGCCGGCCGGTGTGTTCGGCTTCATTTCTATATGTGGGTCGTAGCATCAGTAACTCGGTGAGAATTTGATACTAAATTTCTTACACCGACATTGTCAGAAATTTAGAATCAAATCAAATTGTTTCAATTTTTTTTTTGGTCACCAAAGCTCTAAATCGGCCATCGGTGGACACGTCTCACAGTGAGACGTAGGTCCACTGTTTTGGACAACCACAGGTTTTATCAGGTTTCTCTCACAGCTGTCAGCTCTCATCTCAGACAGCCCAAAACGGCAGCATGTAAAGAAGCCTTCGAGTGACTCTCCTGAAGGAAAACAATTTTAGCTACAACTGAATCTCAAGGGGCATACGACATACTAACACTGCAGCAGTACTGAATCGGATAATGACAGCTTTAAGTCCGACGCTAAACAAAAAATAAAACGTAATGTTAAAGTGAAGAGTAAAGATGAATACACCTATTAATGAATTACATCAATTCCACTAATTTTGCGGGTCTTTCCTACTTACTTTGCCATTTGAGTTGTAACGGCTGCGATAACAGTCGGTGGCCATTCCAGCTGTTTAGAGTTGGCCCTAGAGTTTTCCGGTGCTTTTTCGCAGGGCTCTGCACGACGCCGTGACCGGAAGCCCTGGGACATATATTTGATTTGCTTATTTACATATTTTCCTTGCCTACTTATTTATTTAGGGAGAAGTATTTTTATTTTTCCTCAGACCTATTTATTTTTTCATTTTATTATTAATGTATTTCATCATTTACTGTATTTACTTTATTGTAAAATATGAATATATTTATTTTATTACTATAATTATGACCCATACAGTCTGTGTGTTTCTATCGGGATTTGAACATGTTGAGTTACTGGCACAAAGTAATCACATAGGACACATTGGTCTTTTTTCAGTTAACATAAATTGTTTGCATGAAGGTTCACTGTTGAAATGGCACTCGGACAGTGGAGCTTTCCACTGCATCTCATTGTCTTCCTCCATGGAGGTATCTCGCTCCGTCGTCACGGAGATGGCTCAGTTGCTATCATGTGTAATGACTGAGGTGTTGAACGTGGTCACGTGATGACAGGTGGTCATGCTCAGTGTGTAAACACCATCTGACAGGGAGCCGGGTCCAGTGAGATGCAGAGGAAACTTCAGTAAAAGCTGGTCAGTGAAGCTTGGGTGAAGATTATTTTGTCAGGAATGAACTTTCACGCTCAGAATGAAGCAGGCTTGTTGAAGAGTGATAACGAATAAAAATAAAATTTCCCTCTCAGTTTGTTTGCTGTCGCTGCAGTTTGTCTTTTTGACAGCCATGCCCTTTGAAAACGGGACATTTCTGCCCTGACCTCAATCCCACAGACAGCACAGGCATAGGCACATGTGGATAAAGTGCAAGGCTTTTGTTCTTCTACAGCAAATAAGCCACAAGGCCACCTCTCCCCACACATGACCACCTGTATCATGTCACGTCTCATACTTAGGTCTCATGATGACAACTGAGCCAACCCCAGTGAGCAAACCCGAACCACTGATGAGGACCATAAGATGCAGCAGGATTCTGGAGTGGGCCACGAGTTAAGACTGTTTTGTCAAATTTCTTTTTAATCTACAAAACTATTTGAAACTCTGTGTAATGTGGGTGTACATTAACTTTAACACTTGAAATGGGCGTGTACTCATTTTTTCATATCTAGTCTTTTTTAGGCCAACATATCCTTAGTGATCACTCTTTTAACACTCTATGGCTTTTAAATTGGGGCAGGAGTTGCCACATTACACACACTAGAAGAAGTGAAGTCTGCCTTTAAATTTCAAGTTATGTACGTACTATGTCTTATCTATGTCTGTATCTTTCACAACTGTTCAGCTGTTGGAGCTGACGGGATTTCAGGGCTGTATCACTGAGGTCACGTCTTCATTTTTTTTTTTCTGGGAATTTGCAGGTTTTAGCAACCTTTGGAGGGTTAAAGTTTTACAGTTAAGAACGTACACATTGTGGGTATTTTATGACCGGATTCCAGTTTTTAGACTCAATGAAGTTTTTAGACAAATGAATAATTAAGGATTCAGAACTGTATTCCTTGGCTGCTCTATGAAACACCCGTCAGACCATCATGGTGGGAACTTAAATTGACACAATGTATAATTATAAAAGTTGACTGAATAGATCAAATATGGATAGTCCTAGAAGAGTTTTTTGTGTCTGGTGAGGTGGAGGCAGTGTTGAGGGTATTTGGACTCATGACCCCACTATTTCTACAACCCTTGGCTTTGGTGTAGCCTGTGTTCTTCACTAATCAACTAATGTTATCCTATCTTTGTGCTTTATTACCATTCAACACGCAGGAATAAAAATCTTTGCATAATGGTTTAGAAACCTCTTCCCCACATTTTCTATCACCTCCTCTTCATTTTGGAGGGAAAGGAAAACATGCATCATGCAACAGAGACCAAGATAAGGCAGCACATCTGAGTCAGTAAACAAATGCAGTCACAGATTTGAGTCCAACATACCACAGCGTATGAAGCCAAATAAACCAGATATCTGCTCATCAAACACATAGCCACTCTGCTCCCTCCCTGCGGTGCACACACACCTCAGTCCCCCACAACAAAAACAAGAGGAGAATGGAAAAAGAAGTTGTGCCGTGGTAGCAAAGGAATTTCAAAAATAAACCACAGTGTACTTTGTGTTGCGAAATACCACCATGTCAAGAGCCGGTCACCCAGCAGTCAGTGCCAAGGTCTCTGGGATCTCATGAAGCCCAACATGTTGGTGGGAAGATTGCCAGGGCAGACCTGTAGACGTAAGAGCGTCAGAGGAGAGGCTGTGGGGGAGAAGCAGGCTATTACTTGAAAAAAAAAAAAAAAAAAAAAAAGGCCCCTGCGTTGCATTGGCCTAAAAGACAGGCCGATAACACAATGTAGCCAAGAGATCTATATTTAGGTCTATATTTAGCTTCACTGATGAGCAATCTTCAGAGCTTATTATCAGTCATTATCATCAACACTGAAACTGACGAGCCTTTTTCATTTCACACACTGTTATTTTCTCCATGAGAAGAACCATGGATCCTCATTTTGACCAGTGCTAAATCCTGTAATCGCCCAAATGTCCTGTTCCCATCACCCCAGAGGTGAAACTCCTGCTGCTACACCATAATCACATAATTTGTGACATTAATCCTGAAACTGTGTAATAGCTCAGTGTGACAGCTTGCCGTTCTAAAATGAGGTCAACTCCACCAGAACTGAGTCTACCCACAAGACCTCCACTTCAGGAAACAGGGACGTTTTTACCTTGCTCTGTACCAAAATCATGCCAGACGACACTGGAGTCTGAAAGCTAAATGTCAGTTGCATCATTCTTTATTTGCAGTATTGTGCTAGCACGAGTTCAAGCCTCACCTTTCTAAACGAAAGCAGAATTCCTCAATCCTAAGGACGCAACATTATTCCAACAGAGTCGGAGACACTAAGAATAAATTTGCTGAACGTTGAATAGACTCCTGTCACTGCCCTCTGTCTCCACATTTCAGCAGACACTGAAGCTGAGGTGAGAAAAAAGAAAGATTGCTGCGACAGCTGGGGAGTTACACTCAGCGAGCACTTTATTAGGAACACCTCTCCACCTGCTTATTCATGCAGTTATCTAATCAGCCAATCATGTGGCAGCAGAGCAGTACATAACCTCCTGCAGATACAGGTCAGGAGCATCAGTTAATGTTCACATCAAACGTCAGAGTGGAGAAAAAATGTGATCTCATTGACTCTGACCGTGGCATGATTGTTGGTACCAGACTGGCTGGTTTGAATGTTTCTCAAACTGCTTCACACACAACAGTCTCTAGAGTTTTCACCCAGAATGGAGCCAAAAGCAAAAAAAAAACATCCAGTGAGCAGCAGCCCTGAGGACGGAAACGCCGTGTTGATGAGAGAGGTCAGAGGAGAATGGTCAGACTGGTTGGAGCTGACAGAACGGCTACGGTAACTCAGACAACCACTCTTTACTGCTGTGGTGAGCAGAGAAGCATCTCAGGATGAACAACCCGTCAGACCTTCAGGTGGATGGACAGTCGTCAGTTTCAGCTGACTGAAGACTCCACTTGCCTGAGACCTGAAGGCAACAAAATCTTCACCACAGAGGCATGCTTACAGTATGAAGGGACAGGAGGGCCTCAACTAAAAAGCAAAGAAGCCCCCTCACACGATGAACGTTAGCGTAAACCAGTAACGTCCTGCTGTTAGCTGCTGCACAAGTTCACAGCTCAGACTCACTCGGATGTGCCACATTGATGTCAAAAATTCATATTAGAGACAACTGCGGTGCGGACAGGCAGAGCTTCGCTCCCAAACCGTGCCGACACAGGATTTAATCAGTATTACCCATCAGCCACACGGCATCGTGAACAGACTCTGCATAGCTGTTTAAGTTTTTTCTATGTAAACATATATACAGTGTATATGTAAATATATTTGTACATATGCCATTCAGCCTCAAGGCAGCTCGCCCCGATATAGAGTACACTGTTTTGAGCAAGTCCCTCATTCTAATCCTGACTCTCTACAGTGGAGGTGGCAAGGGTGAAGCTAGCATGACCTATAGAGTCAAAATCTCCACAATTACGTCCTGTAAACCAGGATTATCTTTTAAATCGGGCCAGTTCACCTACTGGTAACATTCATTCTTCTAATCTACAGCATGCCAGAAGAGAGCTGAGGGGTGGATGAGAGCTGCAACACAAACTACAGAGAGATCCAAAAACAACCGATATTATGATGTTGTGGTGAGACAGGGATGGAAACACAATCTCCTGCTCCAGGAGACCATAACCCAAAACATCCAGGGAGAAACCAAATACTGGACATTCGATGAAATGGTTAACAGCACCATGGGAATCCCGGAGAGCGTTACCCTCACATTCATAAGCCTTTAACACCTTAGCCCATAAACCCAAAGAATAAGGAGGAAAAAAACTGACTCGTGATGATAGTAAAAAAATAAAAAGCATGACAGAAACACAGAGAGAGATTAATGAATGTGAATATCTCTGCCAAAAACTAGAATCAACTAAAACACAGCATGACACTCAACAACCTGTCTGAGTGTCCAGTAGTATGTAATAGTGTGTGTTTGTCCGACACACCCTGCCTGTCCATAACAATGTCCCTGAAGGATAAATGTGAATGTCATCCTTTGGCTTATGGGTCCATTCATTTTATTTTATGACGACCGGGATTTGTAGATTCAGCCATCACATGAACGTTTAATTAGACCGGTTTCACAGCCATAACTCGGATTCTACATTCATGTGCTGATGGGAACCTCAGGCTTTGGGACGTTGAACACGTCCTGAATGAGACAACAAAATGCATCGTTTGAAACTGCCCCTCAGAACAACACAGACACAGACGTGCTTTCTGATCTGATGGTACTATGGGCAGAACCATATCATTTGTCTCACAGATCAGGTGCAGCAAAAACCAAACTTTTTCTGACCTTACATAGCTGGTTAACATGAAAACGAAAACGGTTAGAGCGGGCTTGTGGGCTTAGCCCAAGCATAATGATACAGACAAAACAAAACAGCAAATAACCTCGGAAGACTTCAAAATGAATCGGTTTTGCCGGAACCTTGCGGAAATGCCGGCTCATTAAACGTACACAATGGACGCTCAAGGCTTGTAGATAGGCTTGAGACCTGGCGGCGCTTGGTTTCATTTTAGCCTGAAGTATTCCATTTATTTTGATATTGATAGATTTTGGTATTAGGTGCTGATGCTGCCCTCGAATCTGCACTGAAATTAGATTCACACATAAATAAATGTGAGCGAAAGCTGAAGCGAAAAAGAGACAACAGGATGACCGGGGAAAGTCAAGTGACGACCACTTCGTATTGATGGGGGGTTAAGAACAGACAAGCACTCTGGTATCGAAGCCTGTGCAAACACTATGAACTCAGACTTGAATTAAGCTGAACACATTTCGGCTGCAAACACGCGGATTGGCACGGTGGACACTTGTGTGACCGAGTGCCTGTTTTTTCAAAGTTTGATGGATCAGTGTTTTCACCACCAATGTGTCAAGGGCTCACAGGTGGCACCGAGAAGTCTGCAGATCCACTAAGCTACTCGGCCCCTTGCAGCTCATTGTTTTGGTCCCACATGACCTGCACTCCCAGGTTCGGGTTCCAGAGCTGAAAGGCCGATTTGACTTGCAGCTCTTTGGCCTGAGTCTGTCAGCTTGCCGTAGAGTTCCTCTGCTGGTGACTTGCATTGTATTCACGTGAAAAAAGGGGCGACCGCACATCAGATCATGTATCTTTACGCAGGAGGAGGAAAGAGATACTCGAGGTTTGCTTCAGTCGTGTTTCTGAGCGGACGAGGAGGAAGCAGTTCGTGATTTCACTCAATGATTCCGCTACGTAGCCCACGAAGCCGGGGTCTTCTCCCCATATCACAGGCCAGGCCGCGTCCGTCCTGCAGGGGCGCTGCGTGCCCTCAGGCCTGCGCCGTGTCAGCGGGAAGCCCGCCCACCCCGCAGCCCTGGGCCGCTGCCCGCTGAAAAGGACCTGCGCAGCACCGCGGCGCGGCAGAGGGGGCTCTCCACGGGGTAGAAAACACCGACTGCCGCTCCGAGTCTTCACCAACTACAATGACAGCGACTGTTATTTCTCCTTTCCTGCAATACAGAGAAGTCTCCGACCAGGTAAGTGACGCCTCTCCGGGAGGAAGTGATCGGCTGACTCCCGTCTTTTCGGGACAAAACATGCTAGCATTAGCCTAGCCACGTTTCTTACTGCAAGTTTGGGGTGAAGTTTCTCGGGCTCCGCACTGCATCGTTCACTAGTTACGGCGCCCGTCAACGTTAAACGCCGTCCGGTTCATAACTTAGAGGAGTTAAAAGTAGGCTACGTCTCCGCGCTGCTGGAGAACCGGCGGACGTTGGCGCGAAGTGGCGCAGCTGGCGTCCGCTGGGAGGCAAAGTGAGTGCGGCTCGATGGAAACGTCGTGTCGAGAGTTTGACCGTTGCCCTAATCGGCGTAAAAATCGGCGTCCGCCATTGACAGCGGACCGCCGGCTCGCTCGCTCGCTCCGCGGTCTGTCTGGGCGCCAACTGCGCGTGAAGGGAGCCGGTGAGTCCAGCGACTTTTCACGTGTGAACCGGCCGCTCGTCCTGCGGGGTCTGACGGACGCAGCGGTGACGCTCCACCTGCGCCGCCGGTGGCCGCGTCGACCACGCTGCTCGTTGTCCGCGGAGGCCACGGGCCGGACGGGCGGCCGGCGCTACCCGGCCCCAGGAGCCTGCGTGGATGTCAGTGTCCCACTGCGGAAGCGGGCCAATGAGAAACCGAGCCGTGACAGAGCTGCGTAGGAGGAAGGCGCTTGAGCCCAGAGCAGCGGGGGCTGCCGGGCCAGTCTGTGCATGTGGAAGCGCTGCGCACATCGGTATTCACAGCACTCCACGGTAATCAGGGTGCGTTAAAGTGGCGGTGGATCCACCGCTTGGTGCGAGACGTACAGAGGGAAAGAAAAGCGTCGGTGGAAGGTGGCGTTTCTCCACCGAGGGGTCAGACTGATGCACAGTGAAATCGGGTGCGTTACACTTTGTGATACAAAGTGACTCGTACAGTCTTCAAGTGTCATGTTTCCAGAGTCCGTCTGAAAAGGGTAGACCAGACCAGAAAAGGGAGCTGCGTTCAGATTCTCGTGACCAGGCTCAGGTTATCTTTTAGACTTTTACGTTTCAGACTCTGCTTATCAGTGCCGCTTCTCCACCATATTTTCAGCAGATTTACGCTGCCACTGAGTCATTTTTCATAGAGCCTTGGGGTCAAAGGTACAGTAGAGAGGGATGTGCATATTCTCCGTCATGCCTCGATGAAGTGGACCATTTTAACACTTGTCCCGATTTGCGTCGGACGCCGTAGCACCAGTAGATTCTGAAGTGGGGATAGAAAGACACACTCTTGTACCGTGCTGCGGGAAATGCTGTGTCCCGATGGACACCAGACGTGGGACTGGTGTGTAACTGCTGATGTAAACAGAGGCGCGTTAGATTGACAAAACAAGTGCCCTGCTTGTAATAACTTTGACTGCTTTCTAACTGCTCTCCCCAGAGGTCTGTTGGGGTAGGAATCGGGCGCACAGCTCCGAAACCAGCTGGTAAACGCAGCTCACGCCGATCACTGGTAATCGGGGATGAAATGTGCTTATTCAACTAACCGCCGCACGTCTCTCTTGACAGAACAACAAGATGTTGAACTACGGCAGCAACATCGGTCTTGGTGGACCTCAGCTGACGTCTGTCCAGTGTTCCGGTGCCAGCCTCTCCCCCTGCAGCCCCACTGCGTCTCTGCCGGACAGGAAGGCGGTGGGGGCCCCTTCTGCAGGAGGCCTGTTCCAACGTCGTCACTCGGTCAGCCTCCCCAGCACAAAGCTCAGCCAGAATCAGTTTGTCAACAGCCTTAAAACGGATCCCTCGGTGGTGTTGGGTAGCAGCTGCGGCGGCAACAACAAGGAGAACCGTTTCCGTGAGCGCTCGTACTCAGAGCTGGGGGACAGGCTGCGTCCCGGCAGTCTGGCGTGTGCGGGTGGAAGCAGCCAAGTCAACTCCAGCCGCTACAAAACGGAGTTGTGCCGGCCCTTCGAGGAGAACGGCACCTGCAAGTACGGCGATAAGTGCCAGTTCGCCCACGGCATGCACGAGCTGCGCAGCCTGAGCCGTCACCCGAAGTACAAGACGGAGCTGTGCCGCACCTTCCACACCATCGGTTTCTGCCCGTACGGCCCCCGCTGCCACTTCATCCACAACGCAGAGGAGCGCCGGGGGCCCCCTCCCCTCTCTGCCTTCAACAAGCTGGAGCGCCCTCGGCTGCAGCACAGCTGCAGCTTCGCCGGCTTTCCCAGCTCCGGCGGCCCGCAGGACAACCCCACCTCGGTCACACCTCCACCCGCGTTCTCCATCGAAGACCTGACGGAGTGGAAGAGCAACCCCTTCACCTACTCCAGACAGGAGCTCGCCCTCCTTTTCGGCCCGAGCTTGGTGCCCCCACCTGTGTCTGAGCCTCAAGGTCTGGCCCCACCTTCCCCAACCGCCCCCGGCATTTTTCAGTCCACATCAGAGAGCCCCCCAAGCCCCCCGGACTCACTGTCTGACCAGGAGGGATATCAGAGCAGCATGGGTAGTCAGAGCGGCTCTGAGTCCCCCCTCTTGGATGCCTCCCGCCGCCTCCCCATCTTCAGCAGGCTCTCGGTCTCCGATGATTAAGGTGTGTGACTCCTTGGGCTTGAGAGGAGAGTGATGGATGGAGGGGGAGGGAGGGAGAGAGGAAGATGGAGGACCCCCCCACCACCACCTCCTCCTCCTCAGCCCTGCTTGCAGGAGAAGCAAACTGCTGTGTGCATTGTTGTCGCCAGTGAGTCACGTCAGAAAACCGGATGCCTTCCGTGGTTTGAGGATTGTCTTACCTTACCTTTTAAGGACCCCCACCACCTACACCCCCAAAGCCACAAATCCAGATCAGTTCTCTTCATTATGAGGAACAGTTGGTAAACCAGAATCATCTTCACGTACAGGCTCTGCACTGGTGCCATGGTGGGATGAATGTGAATGATTGTGAAGAGTAGCTCAGCGATCACATTATAAAGTAGTTAAATATGACTTGCCGTGTGCAGAAGCAGTAGGAGTGGCAGCGGGGGTGTGTGTGTGTGTGTGTGTGTGTGTGTGTGTGTGTGTGTGTGTGTGTGTTCAGTACAGGGTCATCCCCGCGCTGCATCCTTTAAACCTCCGACTGGCTTATGACAGCTCAGTGTTCAACTTTTAAAGGATCGTCACCACAAAATGAACAAGAGAGAGTCAGTAGACAGTGAGTTTCTAAAAGTGCCTTGGAGTGGGTTCATGAGCAACATCCTCTGATCATGCTCGGTCTCCTGTTCCTCTGCCCCGTTTCGTGGGATTGCCTGTTTTCCGGGAGGCCCAAACACAGAAGGCTTTCCTTCAGTCAGGCTGGGATGCTGGAGCCACGTGCCTTGTGCCACCGAGCTGGTGGTCAGTCGTCATCCTCTGGGGGTGCACACGATCTTTGAACAGGCTTGAATAGTTAAAGGGTCATTTCACCCAAATTACAAGACAACATATTCTGTGGCAAACGTGTATAGTTTAGCTTTTCTTTGTCCGGGTTTGGAGAAACCTGCTTCCATCCCAACACACTGGAGGTGGGCTTCAGCCTCAAGTTTATGTTCACAGCATTTAAAAAAAAAAATCCATTTGCATAGATTCAACAGCAGCATCTCTTTTGGGCCAGTGTCCTTGTCACTCCGGATCATCCGCAGAACACGCCGGAGGCAGTTTTCTTACGGACTAAAGACGTTGCAGAAAGTAGTTCCAGTGACAGCTGTTCTCGCTGAAGTCCGGAGTAACAGCAACAGGGACACTGCAGGTGTCGAATTTTTAAAATCTGCTTTCTCAGTGCCAACGGTTTGGTCAGGAAGGAGGGAAGAGAGAAAATGTGTTTTGGTAATGTGGGTGAACTGGCTTCTTGACAAACTGCAGCACCTCGGTCTTTCCAGTTCCGACTCTGCAAAGCTGCAAAGTTTTGATCATTAAACTCCAACAGTTCAGCAGTCGTCGAGCCTTTTCGCTCTCATCACATCTTTCCAGCCTCCACAGATCAGTTCTGTGTCTGAGGTGACGTTTCAGTCAGCTGTCAGAAATCAGATGTTGATTTCACCATGTTCAATATTATGATGATGATGATGATGTTATTGTCTAGTTTATTTCCCAAAGTCCTCAGAGTGGGGACTTTGGCTGTCACTGCTTATTTATCAAAATGTATTTATTGCTGATCCTAAGCATTTTTATTTTGTATTTATCTGGTTAATGAAACAATAGAATATATATTTTCTTTTATGTTAAATTATGATCTTCCATATTAATCGTGAGATTGTGAAGACCTGTTTTTGTTATTTTTATTCACAGTTAATATATTATACTGCTATGACATTTTTTGTAACACGTGATTTATTTTGAAAGTGAATCTTAATTTAAAACATGAAGGTTTGGCATTTGTATTTATTGTTTGTTCCTCCCACATGTTGGACTGCAGGTCGAGGTTCTGTCGCAGTCTGAAGACACAAACGCACTGGGAGTGTCAAAGTCGGTGCCCCAGTTCGTGCTAGAGGCATAACTACAAACCTTGTCTTTTCAGCGAGAGGGTGACATTCTGCCGCTGCCGTGGTCAAGTTCGAATGATGAAAAAAGCTAATAGAGTCATTGCAAATTAATCAGATAACTAAGCTAGTGGCGTATAGTTGCTGAAGGTGTGGACAAAGTATGAATGCACTCAGGGTGCAGGTGGTGCGGGTTTAACAGGGTTCTTACAGCCAAAGTACACAACATCCAGTTCTGTGGAAGCTGCCGGAGATGATACGCTGCCGTGCGTAAGTGCGTGCGTGCGTGCGTGCCAGTGTTTGTTTACCGGCCCCGTGCCTGGAGCAGCTCCCCTGCTTCTCTTTTCCCCTCTTCACTGTCCTTACACACAGGGTGTAGTTTTGCCAGAGCAGCTCATGCCTCTAAAGTGTGAAATCCACTGTGAATGTACATAAATGCCTGTATTTATTAAGTTAATCTTCATTTTAAGGCCTTTCAACCATGTTTGGAAATTGCACCGAGCTGTTGGGGGAAAAGAGTTTTGTATTCTTTAGATACACAGAACAACACATTCAGTGGTTTTAGACCAGAACTAGTTTTCTACAGAGCATCTGCACAAATATGTAACAACCGGATATTCAAAAGTGACAATATTGCTATTGATCTACTGAGATAGATTGAGTTCAGAGGGTGTTATGACCCCAGAGGTTTGGAACAGAACTTGCGTAGGAACCCTGTTAGCGTCTCCCACCTGCACTCCGCAAAAGATCCAATTTCCAGATCAAACAGCTGCATGTTGACCGTAGCTTCCAGTGCATCCAGGCCTCTCATCTCAGAAGCCCAGCTGCAGTTCTGGGTAGCATCTCCTTTCGTTCTCGACGGTGCGGACTGCTTCTGGAGGAGTCCTGTCCTCATATCGGTGTCTTTTCCTCCGATGAATTCTCACTTGGTAATCAGTCACTCAATCAGTTTGGATGAAAAAAACAAAAAAATTTTAAGCTCTTACTTTGAAAAGATGATAGAAGCATGCCTGTTCCATAGTGTCACGCACAGACTTCCTAGCACTTTGAGTCATGACGATCATGACGATGTAAAGGTTATTTTTGACCACTTTTTTTCAATGAAGTGCCTATAAATACATTCCAGGTTTCCCAAATGTTGTGCCTTCATATGTTTCTGTGACCGAGCAGGTAAAAGCCTTAAATGTATTCCTGTAGGTTCGAGGTGAACAGGACCGACACATGTAAAGCAACTGTTGAATGTATTCTACAGCAGCCGTTGCTGTCACCACAGTAATTACTTTGTTTATGGTTTATTTTGTAATGAAAGATTGCAGTTAAAACCAATAAAACATGTCTTTATAATGAGTGCGTGAGTTGATCTTCTGACGCAGCATGAAGCTGACATCCAGTGGTTTACTGAGCAGAATATGACACAACACTGCTGAGGTTCAAGGTTAGCGTTTCAGCCCATTTACTGCATATCACGTGACAGTACCACTGCGGCAGTGCACTGCCTTCCACCTTTTGCGGCTTGTCTTCCCTTTACTGGACCACTCACCAGGGGTTAGAGAAATGGCTTTTTCTGCCTCGCACCTTACATCTTTGTTATCATTTGAGAACTACTGCATTCCTTCCGTACATGCTCGAAATGAACGTCGTAGCAACAACATTCACGTGAAGTCAACTCGCAGAGAACCCGAGCTTGATATTTAAATCACCAGCGTCATGTTTGCTTTTGCTTTCACGAGTCTGTGAAGCCTGTTAAATCAGTTTCAAGTCTCTGCAAGTTCATTTACATGAGTTGTCAGCTCAAGTAGAGAAAAGCACCGGAACGGTCCTTTAAAGCACTCGTTCAGTTCGTCTGGAGTTTAGTAGTCTATATGGTAGTTGGCATGTTGATATTCATTTCCACCAAAGTGGACGGCACAGAAGGTCCCTGCAGTGCAGCTGTGCCCTGTACTTTGTGATGACCGTCTGACCCGTGAGAGACGCTGGTTATGGTATGGCTGCAGTTTGCGTTGACTTCCTCCTCGTACTCGCAGCTCCTTACACATCTCCCTGCCAGGTACCCACACGTATGCACACTCTTCTTACAGCGTTCCTTCAGACCTCAGAGGCTAAGCTTGCCTTCACCGTGTTGCCGATAGAAAAAGTAGAGGTTCAGTGCCATCCTCATGACGTGAGCTCTTTAAGGGCATGAAAAGATCTAAATGTGGTCTGCATCATTGCAGAAAAGTCCAGTGCACTGTGTCGGGCTTATTTCCAAAGTTTCACATTGTTGATTAAAAAGTGATCCTCACACGGTCAAAAGTACCGCTGCTCATGTATTTGACCAGCAAATTCCGAAACTGGGAAAATCAAAAATCTGTGCGCTCCACCTCCCTGTAAAGCGTACGTGAATTTGAACTGTTTGTGCTCACTTCATTGAGTTCTGCTCAACCTGCCGGTCATGAGTAACCGCTGACTCAAATATCAACATCCATCTCCCTCTAGCATCGATCCTGGTGGTGCTGTAAGTGCCTGTGGTTAGTGTGATTACTTTCTCATTTCCAAAGTACGTGACCAAGTCCCAAAGTGCAATCTACTCAAATTCATCTGAGCGACCCCAACAGCCACAGGACTGCAGCAGGAATGGTGCATGTCTTGCCAGACACAGTGTGTGTTTCCGGTTTCAGCTGGTGCCATGTGACTATTGTGAAAATGGCACAGCGAGGGACGGGGGGAAAAAAAGCCCAAAAAAATTCTTTTTAGACTCAGGCACATCCTGGTATTTCACTGCTGCTTCCCACAGAAAGAGGCAGTTTGTTGTGTTATTGTCAAGATTTCAAATGTTTCCTCTCTGCACACATGCTGCCTGGTCTATTGTCTGGAGCCTTTTTTTCTGCTGGAGCGGAGTCGAATGGATCATTCAAGGGGAGCGTTATCTTGTAGCATCATAAAGTATAAATCTGTGATAAGGTTAGCTTTACAGAGAACAGTCGGTCTGCTTCGAATGGCTGGCTTTCAGAAAACCAATAACAGCTTATTAAAGGTTTTACCCTGGTCTCTATCTGATGTCATTTTCTCTGGTGCCGTGGAATTGATGATTTCAACAGTCAGCTTACGAAACAATGAGTAGATCTTCTGTGAACTCAGTATCCTGGCGGCGACTAGGAGAAATAACCCAGGGGGTAAGTTCAGGAACAACTGGGAGATGAATCCCACGGACTATACGTCCTTTCATATCATCAGCCCGCAGCTTTAATACAGCAGCTGTTGGTGATGTAAATGAACCAAGCCTCCACCACTAATCCAGGCTTAATTTCCTCAGGGAAAAGTGGATGTTTGGAGGCTCAGCTCCTGAGTAAACACAAGCTCAGAGGAGAGAGTTTCTGCTTCCCTTGTAGTGCGCTGACCCCTGAACCAAACAACTTCTCTTGTGTTGCTTACCTCCCGGCCCGTAATCCAGCTCACAGCCTGTGGACTCCCTCCTCTTGCCCTGCTGTTTCTTCAACTCTGTGAGCTGTTAGCAGAGCTGAGGAGAAAATAAACAGGGCAGAGATATTTGGAAACACTGACAGGGAGAATCCATATTCAATAGCTGCAGAGGAAGACATCTGAGTTAAACCAGGGAACTTTAGACCGAGACTAATCCAACTCTGTGCCAGACCCCCAACTGAAAATGAAAGGGGCACTAGACCCCAGCTAGTTCTACTCAGGTATACGCCATTTTTGCCAGTTAGGACTGACCCCCCCGTGGGCGGCTGCGGGTCAGGAGGTAGAGCTGGTTCATCCACTACGTAACAGCCGGAAGGTCGGCGGTTCGATCCCTGGTTCCTCCAGTCCGCATGTCGAAGTGCCCCTGAGCAAGACACTAAACCCCAGAATAATCCCAGATGTATCATCGGTGTGTGACTGTGTATGTATAGAAAAGAAAGCGCTGTGTGAACGGGCGAAGGTGGCAGTTACTGTAAAGTGCTTTGAGCGGTCGATGAGAGTAGAAGAGCGCTATATAAGTGCAGACCCTTTACTCTGAGATGTTTGATAAATACAGGTCCTTGTCAGGGGCAAGACTGCTCAGCAGGTAGCCATGATACTGTGAGTTTTTTTGGATAATATACACCAAAAAACACATTACGTGTGGCTACCAACAAGGAGGCAGGGTGTAGTTAAAAGAGCCATTAGAACAAAACTTGTCTCAACATGTGGTTTCAGGTGCGGAGAAGCCGGCTCTGAACTGATGACAAGATCTCCAGCGTACACGAGTGAGTCACTGTGTATGTAAACGAGACTGTGCCCCCCCACAGGTCGTCTGTGCAGCAGCTTGTTATGACCCAGAGATACGTTTTATTGTTAGGCAGCCTCTTGTGGTGGCGGTAATGATTATGGGAGCGAAGGAGGAAGTCAGGGGAAGTCAGCTCTTATTGTAACCGTGACAACGACGGTCCGGTACGCCCGCCGCCGCAGGGGCACCATTTCATGAGACGCTCCTATGGGTCACCTCGGAGGCTGAAAAAGAAGTGGATCAAACAGAGGCAGAATCTAGGTAGTGAAAACACAGACGTCCCTGCTGGAGCCACGACGGACGAGCTCAGAGGACATGTTTGAAAGAGTACGGGAAAAGAAAATGAGGAAACATGGGGGAGGACTGCTTCGAGTGACCAAAAGACAGCATTGTACAGCCTGTCTCTAGGTAATGCCAGGCTTCACTGGAACACGTTCCAGCTGCTCAGATGCGAGATCCCAGATGTCAAGTGACATGATGACATCTTTACTGCCTATCCGAGACTGTCTGGGACAGTGAAGCACAACAATTCAGTTTATCCATGTATGGAACTATAGCTGAGAGTTACATGGAAGTGTAGGCGTCAAACGAAAATGAACCAGAGGCTTTTATTTAGCACTAAATCGCTAGGGAGACTCTACAAACACCTCCCTTTGTGATTCACACAGAGACATGAGGCCATTAGGATCCAAAGCCATTCCGGGCTGCCAGTTATGCAGACTGGACTGCAGGAGACTTCTAAAATAGAGTGACAAATTACTCTCACGTGGCCACCATAATAATAAACATACTCTTAAATGAACACCTCTCTGCCAGTGACCATAAAAGCTAAACACTATATCTCTGTAAAGTTGCTGAGTAAATGAGTGTAAACACATGATGAACACAGGGGCTTGGAGAGTCTGAGACAAGGAGCACTGAAGCTGTCCTGAAGGACCGCGGTGGACCATACCTGACACACCGCATACCGAGCTTTCCGGCCATCTGTAGATACCTGTTCACTGGGCCTGCAAAACGGCATGGGGGGAATTTTTTACTAAAGAATGCAAAAGAGTCTTGCATTCCCTCTGACATTTCCCGACCGAGCCCAACCTCCTTAGCGAGCTGCAGCCGCTGTGGCTGGTTGTTTGCCTGTGACTATGGTGGTGCTATTGCTTTGGCTGTCTCTGTGGCTACTGTTTACAGCACCCAAGAAAGGAACACTGGTTGTGAAAGCGTAGCAAAGCCAGACACCCCTGTCAGGATTTGAGCCCAGTTCTTCTATCAGACATGACAGATTTGTTTCAGTTCAGCAATAGCTTTACCGCAACGGTCAGACGGCCTGACCATTTCATTGCACCTGCAAAAGCCCTGCATGTCTGCAGCATTACACCCACTAAAAACTCATGTGTCACAGCCATGGTAAGCGTGACAGCCGCAGCCATAACCATAGCTATAATTATAGCCATACTGCTTTCCAATCAGCCACAGCCAGAGCTACTGCCTGTCACAATTAGCAGCAGCAGCAAGGTACTGCGGAGAACTGACTAACCCCACTTGTTATCTTCGTACTAGCTGCAAAGACGCAGGGTCCCCTACTGTGACAGCCGGCCACAGCAAAGAGCACAACCGCAAAGCTGTGTTCGCAGCCAGTGGCTGAAGTGACCGTCAGACAGAATTTGCACAAGTATTGCATGTGAACGCAAAAGTAGCTCAGAAAAAGAATTCCCACCACAACACGTTTATGACAACAAGTACAAAAAAGCGTTTATTCTATCATCTTTTCTTCCATGCTTTTGACCTGAAGGAATCTCTAGTTATGTGTGGCTCCGTCCGGTTTTGTCATAATTCTACCTGTTGGAATATAGATGACAAATGCTAACACTGCTACCTGACTGAGGGGGCACTGCTGAGGTCTGTCAGAAATACAAAAAATGAACCACATGCGGCCGATGGTTGGAAAATATCAAGTTATATCATGTGTTGTGTGATTGACGCTATGCCACATTGGAGTTGACACTCTGTGACTACGCTCTGTTGTTTCTAAAAGCCTCTTTGTTTGCCCAGCAGGACAGTGTCGACTGTACAGAGAGCGGGGAGAGGTGAATCTGACAGTGTATTAGTGCGTGTGTGTGTGTCTCTGTCATAGACTACCTTTGGGGACAAGTTTCCGACTACAGACCAGTTAATTGGGGACAGCCTGTCCAATCGGGGACAAAAGTCGTGTCGTGTTTTTGGGTCAGTGGTCCAGGTTAAGGTCAGGGTTAGGCACGTAGTGCCTACGGTTAAGATAAGTCTCCTGGAAATGAATGCAAGTCTATGTAATGTCCACAAAAGTGACCGAGTTCGACGTGTGTGTGTGTGTGTGTGTGTGTGTGTGTGTGTGTGTGTGTGTGTGTTGTGTATTCTCCGAGAGGACTTCGCTCTCTGCAGAACAGGCCTCGTGACTTTGCTCCAGTTCCTTGCTCATTATTATGACACAGATTTTCCAGACTGGGCTAATCTAACCTCCAGGTCTGTATAACGGCTGATTTCTCTAGAACAAACATCCACCAATAGACGGTAATCCTTCATGAAAATACATATATCACTGCAAAAGTGTGACACTGCTTCTGTATTATGTGACTGTTTTAAGTGTTTGTAAGGCAACAGTGGGATTACTGGTTTTTGAGCTTGTTTGTGTTTTTGACGTGGGTTCAGCAGCCCCCTCATTCTTTTCAGCGACGTCTCTGTGTCAATGCACTGTGTTAAAACAACTGATGAACTATGAGAGGTATGAGATATACTTGAATGAAGTCGTCGAGGCCACAGCAGTGGCTGTTTCACGTGGCAAACACCCCTTTTAAAGGCACATACAGTATGATGTTACCTAGTGCCTGGTCAGACCTGGACCTAGCACAGCAAAATCCTTCAACGTGTGCTGCTGCAAGCTTGGTCACGTAGTCACCAAACCATGCTAACTTTGAGACTTTTAACTGACCAATTGCAGACCATGCTGCATCTCTTTTGTGCAGCAGCATACTGCATACTCCAGCAGAGCAGGGTTACAAAAAGAGGTGGATAATGTGACGGAGTTAATATCAGGGCTTTCTTCACGCTGGACTTTCTGGTTAAATTCATTCCCTCAATGTTCGGGACTGTAAAGACTATCCGCAGGTGTTCAATGGAGCAGAAGAGAAAACTGGTGACAAGCGTGGATGAGACGGACAAAGCTGTACAGGTTGTCGAGAGGCGACTTACAGAAATAACTTAAATCACCACATTTCTTTTAATTGCCATGAAAAACTCTAACTGCTGCTGGTAACCACTAGCAAAGCTTCTGTGTCCACTGAGCACAAGGTTGGCGGGACAGATTGCTCACTCACTTAAGGTTTGGAGCAAAACAAAACTAAACAACCCCCCTCCTAAACAGAAATCAGCTTACCTGTCAGACTGAATAAAGTGAAGTGGAACAAAATGGTAATTTGGTCTGATTATCAGGTTACACCAAAATGGAGCTCAGTGCAAAGCTCTGCCTTCCTCTACCAGCAAATCCACTGACTGCAATGATTCCACTGAAATCAAGTAATTCTGCTCCAAACCTTTGCAGTGAGAAAGGCTGGTGTGAGCGGGCCCTCAGCCAGAGGCAGCTCTGGGACACCCACTGATATTTTACAAGACCACTGGAACGGCCCTTTCTTTCCAAAACAGCTGTGTCTGCTCAGTGGCAAACGTTTGTAGAATTTTTCCCCGACCTTCTGTAACCACCGCTGGGATCGATCCACTGACCCCGGCAGCGGTTGTGCCACAGCGCAGCATAGAGCACCACCTCTCTGCCGGTGCTGCCACAGAGCCAGAGTCAAGTGAAGTGTCTGAGAGAGTAATAAGGTTTAGTTTGGACCTCCTGACCCCCCACCAGCCTGTCTGGGAGAAATGACGCAGCGGAGACACGTCATCAGGTGACCTGTGGGAACATGTCAGTCCTCTAACTGCAGCTCAGGGAGGGCTGTGTGTCTGGGCCTGGGGAAATGATCTGTGTGTGTGAGAGAGAGAGAGAAAGAGACAACGGTCTGCCTAAACAAACACCCCTCTTTTCTACACAACACTCCTCTGCCCGACAGACTCATCAGGGTGTGCATGTGCATGTGTGCGTGTACACGTTTTTTGTCGCCTCTTTGGGACCTTTTCGGGGCCGGTGGTCCTCATGGGGACCGAGCCTGGTCCTAATGAGGCAGAATGTCATTTCTGAGTTCCTAGTTCCTGGTTGAGGTTTGGGTTAGGCTGTCCACTGTGAATGGAAGTCAATGCAATGTCCTAACAAGCATAGCTGTGTAAACTTGTGTGTTTCTGTGTGTCTGACAGAAAGGGGAACATTACGGAGGAAATTTGATGTCGGATAATGGCAGCATGATTAACATCAGACGTGTCAAAACCATCACTGAACTGTAAGGAGACCTAACTTCATGTTCGATCAGGCTAAAACAGAAGCTCAAAGGTCAGCAGATTAGAGGGGGTAAAAACATCCAGGCCATATTCAAAAGTAGGACACAACAGGGGGGCTACTTCCCATGATCCTTCAGTGAAAAGAACATCTCTGGAATGAACGGCATATGAGACGGAGGGAGACCAAAAGGGCACGAATATCGCATTGCTTTTCGTCTTATTAACACCGAGCTGTAAAGCCCTCTACGCACACACCAGCGCCACTACCGCCAGTGCGAGCTCTACACAAACAGCACGCAGTGGCTTCGTGCAGCTGAACGGGCAGACAGACTGTGTGTGAAACCAGGAGGAACCACCAGAAATAACACCATTGTTCAGCTAAGTGGCCAAACTTCCCCTGAAGGCTCTGGGCCATGGGAACACAAGTCATGGGAACGGGTGCCATGGCAACAGCCTGTCAGAGCCCGTTAATGACCCGCAGGACTGATGGGTCGTGTTCAGTCCTGAGCATTAGCAGCTGATTCAGACCGCTGTGTGCTGAAGCAGCTGATCTGTGGAGGTGTAACCAGGCCCCGCCACCTGGAATCAGCGCCAGTCTAGCACTGCAGTGTGGACACTGGGGCAGGACCGGAACTTCTTAGGGGGCCATCTGTGCAACACAACAACCTGATGGAGGAGTTTCCAACACAATCAGCCTCACACTTCAGCTAAAGCTGAACTTGAAGCTGAAGGTTACAGTGGCCAAAATGGGATCTTCCCCCTCCAATTCAGATTGAACTGGAAATGAAAGGTTTCATAACAAGTATGAATTTGCATACGAGACATTCACACCGAACCAAGCGGGAAGTACAATCCTTGCGGTTCTGTTACTTCTCACCGACGTCCTGATATTGTGCAACGGGAGAGCTTTGTTGCTTCTTCTGACATTTCGCTCTCAGTAATAATCCAGTGACCAATGAAATCCATGTCCATCAAATTACATTACAAGCCTGAGGGTGAGATCATAAGATCAAGGTAGCGGCAGAAGTTTGGCATTGTTTCTCAAACTACCTAGTCCACAAGTTATTTTTTTTAATCATCATCAACACATACCTGGAATCAAATCGCTGCCCACGTGAGCGAACACTGGGAAATGAAATGACAGTTGAGTTTCTCGGGCTGGCAGACGTCCCCGTAACGACAAAAACTGTAAGTTGAGCAAAAAGAAAACCAAATAGACCTCAAAGAAGTTTGGTCTCGGACTGGATATGCATTGTCGTTGGGTGACATTTACACACACTCGCTTTTCATATTCTCTCACTGGAATTTCAGTTCGGACTTGGTGTGTGTTGGTCTTAAGAGTTTACAGTCACACTAAATTGCAGGACGCAAAGTGCGTCTTTCATCATTAGCAGTCGTAGTGAAGTAAATGTGAAGATGGAAGGGCTGATGTCAACACGCTGACATCAGCATGTTAAGCTGTTACGGTAGCTGTGGATCAGGGGCCTATTCCAGGAGGCAGGTTCAACAAACCCTCAACTCTGAGCTGATGAACCCTGAGATTTGAAACTCAGGGTTTTCGGTTCCGAAACAGCTGATCAGAGTCAGTTCATGTTCAGTCCACGTGCGGTGAACGACAAAAAGCCATCATCGATGGAGCCGATACTACGATTTACCATGACAACGGGTAGATAAGAGCAGAGCCTCCAGCGGAGCTAGAAATATTCTTGTGTGACACATTACAACACAGGAGCAGCAGCAGTGAAAGAGTCTGAGCTGGAGAAAAGAGTCGACAAGATGTTAACACCATTACACCTTGTTCAGCGTCGTCCACTAGACCACATTATTCAGCAGACTGGGATTTCCCTAATGGACGATAAAGTGCTGGAATCCGACTGTTTGTTAGATTCAGTGTTTAAATATATTTATTCACCTATTCAGTGCTGCTGGCAGCTGAAGATGAAATTTAACAGATACAACATAAATTTATTTATAGACCTATGATTTCAACCTATAGTCTATGACTGAGTGTTAATGCAAATGGGGAAAAAATCTTTCAAGATACTAGAATAAAGTCATCACATTAAAAGGAAAAAAGTTGTAATTTTCAAGAATACGTTCTTAATATAAAAAGAAAAAAGTCCTAGTATTTTGAGAAAACGTCTGATTTTGAGAAAATATAAGCAACTAATAAAACAGGCGAGAGGAAGGTCAACAGCCGCTGTTAGTCTCAGGTGACGTGCCAAACACACCAACAGGTAGCTTTATCTCATCATTAAACATTTGATGTCTGGTTTTGCTTGCTGAGCTGAACAAACACAGATTTACAGTCTTGTTGCTCGTAATTTCACACTACTTGTTGAGAACTGTTTTCTAACTGCCAAATACATTAGCAAAGTTATGCTAATTTGTGTACAATATTGGACAATTTAGCCCAGAATTTCCTGTCATTTATCAAATGTATGATACACATGAGGCATGAACTGGGGCTACGCTCAGTGTCTGTTACTATTGCCTGCCCAGAATGACACAACCTTGATTCTACAGTAGGTAAGTGACTTTTGCCAGGTTTACTTTTTATTTTCATTTTTTTTAGACCAACAGCTGTCATTCTTGTATCCATGAATTTCCTCATCAACGCAATATATTGTTCACAGGCTGCAGTCTTTTTGGCATGACCTACTCTTAGTTTGTCCCAGGCCAGGGAACCTCAGAAAACAGGTGTTTTTTTCACGAGTACCTGCATCTTAAGCAACAAGAAGGCGCTAGGTGAATTGCAGATTAGGTTAAACGGATAGAGCCCACAGAACTGAGCTCTTTTGCCTCTGGTTCCAGCTTGTTAGATGTGCAGTTTTCAGCTTTATTTATCATATGTTTCTTGGCCAGTGTTAGCTAAGTGATTAGAGGACGGATCACAAGACAGCTGAGTTAATCCAACTTGTATCAAACTGCACTATGCCTAATACTTCTCCCCTCCTGTCCTGTTACCAGTGGTGGCTGTAAGCAGTTTGAGTTTCATGACGAATGCTATTACATGCCAAAAGAAAAAGAGAAAGACCAGGATTGTAATGGGTATGCATTAGGTGAGGTACACTGGTCTGATATATATATATTTTCCAAAGCAGTACATAATCTGGGTATATCTGACATACTGTAGGTCTACTGAGAGTATCATTGTGTTGATATACTGTATACTAGAAACTATAGTGTGGTTGAAAAAAGTATGCTTATACAGCTTTTGTCACACTAGGCCAAAGACTGGACTTGCAGAGCCTCTACAGGTTCTTTCAGTTGTAAATGTATGAGAAACGATGCCAGAGATTAGCTGTGGTATTTCTGGGCAGTTTGGAGAGATACAGCATCTGAGATATTTACTGCTGTGTTAGAATTGGTCAGTTAAGGACACGTTTTTATTTATTACAATGTTACTAATATGCAATACAGGCTATGGAAATTTCTTGGAACGACATGGGCATCTCCAGCCTCGATCATATGTGGATAGAGTGAGGCAGTCGGCTGTGTAGCCCTGGTGTTGGACCCTCGTTGCTTGGCGACCGCCTTGTCCCGGCGAGTGTCACCTCTCTGGGAGAGCTGCGGCCGAAGTCAGCACTGAAACCCTCAGTCCAACCGAAAGAATTCCCGCTTTGAGATGGTTGAATCCACAAAAGTGGGCTAAACTTTACTTTTACTGTCTGTGATAAGAGTGATGACAGACCTTGTCATCATGAAGTCATCCGGATTCATCCTCCACAGACCACAACAACAAAATGGTATTTGTACAAAATTTCATCGGGACCTATTCTACAGTTGAAATATTTCATGTTGGACTAAAGTGGTGGACTAACTGACACTGACCTCCTTAGAGCCAAGTGGGGCAGGAAATCACACTCAGCTGACATGTTTGATTCTGATTCAGACCACTGTCATATGTGCTTCTAAATCCAATATCTATCTGATTTGGCGCGATGAATCCTCAGTCTGTACAGTGTAGCAGACACTACACTTGAATTAATTTTCCACTCATTTAATGTTGGGGCACCACTTTCTATTGAAGGAAAATACAGAAGACAATAATTAGTCTTCCAATCAGAAGTAATAAACTCTTGATTCAGGGATCTCTGTCTCTGACCACAACTTGGTGATAAATGAAGATTTATTTATAGTTAAATGTCTGTGAGCAACTGAATAAGGAGGTATTGATAATGAACACATACTGTTCATATATATTAACTGAAGCTTTACTTGCTTGTTCAAAACGGTCAATCAACAGTAACTTTAAACACTAACCGTATGTAAGAGTATCTTACATAGAATATGAAGAAAAGCATATGGTTGGAACAACAATCACAGCAGCACAACCAGGAAACATTCAGAAGGGTACAGGACTAGCTAACTATCAAGATGATTTTCAAAATCGCTAATAGATAAACAGTTAAACAACAACTAATTTGGTTAACGACATAATTAAGACATTCCAAATCACCAAAATTATACAATAAATAACTATATAATAACTATAAATGAAGGGTTACAATGGGTCACAGAGACCTAACTATCCGTGGTCACTAGGTGGCAGTGTGCTCACATGGCATTATGTTTTATATTTCATAACTTGTTCATTTAACTTGCACAGACATTGGAGTTGAACCAATTTTCATAAAAACATTTGCTGTGTAATATTAACTGGATTACTGAATAGTTGGACACCTAATTCATATGTTATTTTAGACATGTACTTAACCAATGCGGGAACATCAGGGTTAGGTCACTTCAGGAGTGTATCTACAATTTATGACAAGAGCCTGCATGGCAGCTTTCTTATCTGAAAAATTCAAGAGAAGGAGGGGAGGAGTGTCCTCACTACAACAGACATATCAAGAATCCTGTAACTACGCCACTTCAATGTGACATTCATCAAGATCTGGGATTTGGGATTTTGAAAGATTATACACCGATCAGCCACAACACTAGTTTTAGGGTTGTGGCTGATCAGTGTATATCACTGTGTATTTGTCCAAATATTGATCGTGAATTATGGATAATATGGGGATGATTATCAGAACTTTCAGAAATTTTCACATTGAAGTTTTGATCGATTGATATAATTCTGATGTGAATATGACATTTGGCATGGAAATGAAAGAGCATCATATGCTGTAATTTTCATGATCAGAGTTTCAGGGGTTTTTTTTCCCATTTTTGACACACATTAAAGTCATGTGTCCAGATAATCATGATGCCCCATGTGACTGAATGACTTTGTTGAATCTGCAGAGAATCTGATCTTTCCAGCAGTCCCACTTAATGAATCAGAACCCGCTGACACATGCAGAAAGCTGCCTGTGTACTGAGAGCGTGAACTAATGCCAACACAGCACATCTGCTTTTCTTGCTTTTCTGCGTTGAATATGAAGTTCAGTTGTAGTCTGTGACAAACTCTCGGTCTATTTTAAACACTACATCTGATCTGTTAAGCAGCCACATTTTGACTTTTGACATCTCATACAGGGTTGTGACCCCCGTTTCAAAATGTCTCCACAACTTCCAAAAAGGATGTTCTAGTGTGGTGAAGAGCAATCTGTTTCGATTTATGGTCTGGTATGAGGACACACTACATTTACACGGCAGGGCTGAGGTCAACTAAATCTAAATAAAACAATTTACACTTTATCCAGCAAGAAAAACAGCAAGAAGGACAAAAGGGAAAGAAGATCTTATAAACCCCCTGACTCTTAAGGCTGGGTATGGAACCTCATTATTTATGGAGCCTCCACTTGACTGTGTGTGTAGCAGTATGTCTAGAAAAAATGTCTAAAACCCAAAGTTTGCACCAAGTGTTTGGTCCGAAGATTAGTTTTGTTTACCTGCGAAGCCCACTGTACCCCTCCTCTGCCTTCTTGGTAATCAGCTTACTGATGCATTTATAAAGATGAGAAGAGCAGGGAATGAAGTAGAAAACGACGAGTGCTGTGCAATGGAGACATAAGTTTGAAAAAAAAAAAAAACATCACCCGTGTTTTGTGTTGCTGCTTTCTTATAAAGTGACCTTCAAATACCATAAAGTTGTTGAACAGTGCCAGCTCACTCAAAGAGTGAAATTATCCAAAAGGTGAGTCGTGGTAGAAATAAATAAAGAAATGCTACGTTATGAGCAGGCAAAGCTAAGCCAGTGAGTAGAGGTGAATAGGGCTGGAATGGTCCTATCCATATAGGACCATCGTGTTGATAGAGCTACAGGCTCAATGAGACACTCGACTCTATTGCCCCTCTAAAAAAGAAGATAATAAAACAAAGGAGGTTAGCTCCATGGTTTAACTACCAAACCCGCATATTAAAGCAAACTACGTGAAAACTTGAATGGAAATGGCATTCTACCAAAATGGAAGAATGCCGCTTAGCCTGGCATGATAGTATTAAAACATATAGGAAGTCCCTCTGTAAAGCCAGAGCAGACTGTTACTCATCTCTAATAGAGGAAAATAAAAACAACCCTGGGTTTCTTTTCAGCTCTGTAGCCAGGCTGACTGAGAGCCATAGCTCCATTGATCCAGGTATTCCTACAGCTCTCAGTAGTGACGGTTTCATGAGCTTCTTTCATGATAACATTCGAACTATTAGAGACAAAATTCACCACCTCCTGCCCTCAACCGGCACCAACCTATCTTCAAACGCAGGCACCTTAGAAACAGCTGTAAAACCTGATGTATGCTTAGAAAGTTTCTCTCCCATCGACTTTCGCCAACTAACTTCAATAATTTCTTCATCTAAACCCTCAACTTGTCTCTTAGACCCCATCCCAACTAGGCTGCTTAAGGAAGTTTTACCCTTAGTTAGCACCTCTTTACTAGGTATAATCAATATGTCTTTATTAACAGGCTATGTACCACAGTCCTTTAAAACAGCTGTAATCAAACCTCATCTCAAAAAGCCTACTCTGGATCCATATGTCTTAGCCAACTATAGACCCATATCTAACCTTCCCTTTCTCTCTAAGATCCTTGAGAAAGGTGTCGCCAACCAGTTGTGTGACTTTTTACATGATAATAGTTTATTTGAGGATTTTCAGTCAGGATTTATAGAGTATCATAGCACAGAGACAGCACTGGTGAAGGTGACAAATGATCTTCTTACCTACATCGGACAAAGGACGTGTCTCTGTACTTGTCTTGTTAGACCTTAGTGCTGCATTTGATACCATTGACCATCATGTCCTATTACAGAGACTGGAACATTTAATTGGCTTTAAAGGAACCGCACTAAGCTGGTTTAAGTCCTATTTATCAGATTGACTTTAGTTTGTGCACGTTAACGATGAATACTCCATCTACTCAAAGGTTAGTCACTGAGTTCCACAAGGTTCTGTGCTTGGACCAGTTCTATTCACCTTATTTATGCTTCCTTTAGGCAACATTATCAGGAAACACTCCATAAACTTCCATTGTTATGCAGTTGATAGTCAATTGTACTTGTCAATGAAGCCTGATATAACCAATCAGTTAGCTAAGCGTCAAGTTTGCCTTAAGGACATAAAGACCTGGATGACCAGCAACTTTCTGCTGTTAAACTCAGATAAAACTTAAGTTACAGTACTTGCCCCCCAGAACCTCAGAAACACCTTATCTAATAATAAAGTTATTCTGGATGGATTTGCCCTGGCCTCCAGCACCACCATTAGGAGTCTTGGAGGTCTCTTTGATTAGAATATGTCCTTTAACTCTCACATAAAACAAACCTCAACCTCTGCCTTTTTTCACCAAGTAACATTGCCAAAATTGGGCACTTCCTTTCTCAAAATGTTGCAGAAAAACTAGTCCATGCTTTTGTTACTTCTAGGCTAGATTATTGTAATTCCTTAGTGTCAGGCTGTCCCAACAAATCTCTAAATACTCTCCAGCTGATCCAGAACGCTGCAGAACGAGTACTGACAGGAACTAGGAGAAGAGATCACATTTCTCCCGTGTTAGCTTCTCTGCATTGGCTCCCTGTAAAATCCATTATAGAATCTAAAATCCTCCTCCTCCCCTACAAAGCCCCTTAATGGTCAGGAACTATCATATCTGAAAGAGCTCATAGTACCTATTACCCCAGTAGAACACTGCTCCCAGAATGCAGGATTACTTGTGTTTTCATAGTCTCCAAAGGCCTTCAGTTATCAGGTTCCTCTACTGTGGAACCAACTTCCAGTTTTGGTCCAGGAGGCAGACTCCCTCTCCACATTTAAGAGTCGGATTAAAACCTTCCTTTTGATAAAGCTTATAGTCGGGACTGGCTCAGGCTTGGACCAGCCCCTAGTCATGCTGCTATAGGTCTAGACTGCCAGGTGACTTCCCATGATGCACTGAGCTCCTCTCTCCTCCTGTGGCCTTCTGCAGGTATTTCTGCCTCTGGTGCTGCAGAGTCCGGATCTGTGACTGCAAACCACCTACTGCCCCATGATCCTGCTCAACACCCACTGCTACAATTGTGATTATGATTATTAGTCTTATTAGCCCTATTATTATGATTATTAAATTTATTATTACTTTTATTATTAGGCTCCTTATTATTATACATTTTTATGTGGAACCTGTATTGTTCTATGTTCTCTTCCTGACGTTTCTGTTGGTTTCATGTGTTAATGTGAGGAAGGTTCCAGTATCCTCATGGCTCCTCACAGATCTGGTTTCCTCTCTTCACGCTTCACGTACGTCAGCGTTTATTCACTTGGTCTGTTTCACTTCGCACTCTGTCACGTTTTGTTTCTATAAATGCACCGATTTTTACACCTCAGCTGAGTGCAAACACTTTTTCGTGTTATTTTGGCTTTTTTTTTCTTTCTAATTTCCGGATTATAAACCCTATTGGATTGAGTGCTGATCCCTAAAGTCCCTGATGAAATTTAAACTGGTAGCATCTTAAATCTTGGCAAAATATGAATACTCAGTACCGGTCTGCATATTACCCTTTATTAACACAGTGAACAGAGATGCTTACAATAAGTCAAAATGACAAAGTGAGTGGCTGAAACACGTTTGACCAGCAAATGTTCCCTCGTGCTTTGACTTATTTGGCAGTTTGCCTTTATTTCATAGTTGTTGTCAAGTAACAGGAAATGTAGGGAGAGAGGGGCATATGACATGTAACAATGGTCCGGGGCTGGAACGGAAGCACCAATATTGTGGTTACAATATATGGTATGTGCATTAACCATAAGGCCACCACGGCCTGGATTCTATAGGCACTGTGCCTCAGTCATCATATACTGTAGTTGAAAACAACCACTATGATTGACGCACAGTCTGACAGTACCTGCCATCATTACACTACGGGCCCTCATCCCGAGTCTTTTCGTTTCGTATGGTGTTTGTTTCTGTGTGTTTTGAATGTCCAAACATCAAGTAACACTCAAGGCAGCCACATCAACAATAGCAGCCATTATCATGTTTGGGGCAGCTCATACAACAAAACACTTATCTGTGTGTGTGTGTGTGTGTGTGTGTGTGTGTGTGTGTGTGTGTGTGTGTGTGTGTGTGTGTGTGTGTGAGAGAGAGAGTGTTCACGGTTGTGGATGAAAACTCTGTAAAGTTGCTTTTATTCAGTTTAGACACAGAGTCGGTGGCTGTGAGTGAGTGAGGTAGGCCAACAGTTGGAAAAAGAGAAAGAGAGTAAAGTTGGGCAGAAGTACACACACAGGTGAGTCACAGCAGTGTTTGGTCAGTTCAGTCCACAGATCTGTTCAGGTCGTAGTTGAATCCAGTCCGCACCCTGATTGGCTGGAGGCCTGGATCTGTGCCCTCATACAAGGTTTCCTGACTGTCGTTTCCTAGAAAACACAGCCAACACAAACAGAGACACAGTCAAACACACCGCAACCTGTCAGGGTTCCCTCCCGCCAGACAAGACATGGTCTGTGTATCGCTTTACCCGCACTACAATCAACCACCGTCTTCCTTTGTGGCAGCAGACTGTCACAGGTATGAGATGCACAGTCAGATTTCTATGAACAACTTTGTGGCCTTGGACCATGGCTGAACTCCCACATGCTCACATTGAGGAGAAAATAGTCTTGTTTGTCTTCTTTCTTCAACTGAGATGAGAAGATCGACATCATTGTCAGCTCCTCAGCCCAGTACAGGGACTGAACTCAGACGTGTTTAGTCGAGCTCATGACAAAGACGGGGGAAAGTGGGAAAGTGCCAACCTAGGGCTGTAAAACATGAAATATCTGCCTCCAAACAGCTCCAAAGCTCTGTGTTCTACTGGCTGTTTCTTGTGTATGAAATATAAGATGAGACATTAGAGCTTCAGGAGCAGTTAGTGCTGGAGCCTGACCAGCTGCAGTGACTACATGCAGCATCTCTAATAGTGGAAGGAATCTTTGTGAATGTTGACGTTTGAACTGGATTTGGATTTACAGGGTAACGATTCAACTCAAAATCACCTTTTGATTCATTTAAAGGTCTCCTCCAGACACCAGACATGTTTGGAGACATATACAAATCCCAAAATGACGTCTAATCTTTCTCCCTCACTGAAAAATATAAAATCTATGAATAAGCAAATATTTCTCATTTTAAAAGTTCAGAAGCTGGTGTCTCCTACTACAATGCTTGTGAAGTTTGCACATCAGATTGTGTCAGTTTCTTGTTGGATCACTAACTGCGATGTCATAAATCCTGCAGGTACGTCCAGGTGTTAAACTAAGAGTTAAAGTGAGAAAACCAACTCTGCACAGGTGTCATTCTGCATAGTGAAGGTGGACTTTAGGCTGCTACCAGCCATATCTATCTGTGCTCTTTGCCCCTTACATTTCTCTGTTTTATTTGTCGATGCTTTGTTCAGACAGTTATGTTGCAGTGGAACACGAGTGCCACAAAACCCTGCATCAGTGCTTCAGTAACCTGCATAATCTGGGAGCTCCATCTCCTCGGGGAACTTGTAAAATCAGAAATGACTTCGATGGCATCCAATGAAAGTGTATTCCAATGTTTCACTGGTGATCAGGTTGGTTGAATTAAGACTGTCCTCCTCCATAACACCGTAGTTAACAGCTGCACTGTTTCACCGACACAGCATATCTAGTGAGGAAAAACTGAATTGTTAACATACAAACAGTGGTGAGCTAATTAACAAAGGAGGAAGTTGACAATCACATTTTCTTACACGAGTACATTTTCTTCCCAACCTCACGGTTGTAAAGCAACTCCTCCTTTGTGCAGTGTGGAAACTCAGGACAGATCTCAGGTGACTCTCGGGCGGATTGGTGTGTGGCTTGCCAGTGACTGAGATACAACATTTGAATCGGCAGCTTTAGAGTTGTTGGTTTGCTTATTTTTTCACCGTTAATGGAGCTAGGCCAGCTGCCGATATTTGTGCTAACCAATATGACCTTTTCCACTGCAGGAATTTCGCTCTGTGCTGAATGCACAGATGAGACCGATATCAATCCGCTTAGACAAAAAAAAGCGTGTTTTCCCAAATGTGGCAGTGTTTAAGATCAAGTACAGGACACGTGCTGTGTGTCCCTGTGTCCTAGCTCAGCACTCAGTACAAGCTGCTCTGAACAAAACCAGCTGTAAACCTAACTCGATTCTGTAACTTCCATCCCCTCCTCTGCATCAGCCACAGAGAGCTGACACTGAGTTGGCAGAGCTGGAGGAAGCAGTCTGCTGCTGCTTTGTTTCCATCACTCACCATATGGGCATGTATGAAGTAAACATTTACAAAAATGTTGGTCCAAAACAGACTTTATAAAACAAAACCAGCTGAAGGAAAATAGGGGATGGATTACTTCCATAGCTGCTGACGTCAGCTGAGGTATTTTTATAACATTCGCTTGTTTTGCCATAATCCATATTGATTCTTCAAAGACAGCAGAGGGCAGAGAGGACGGGAGCAGATCACCATCGGCCTGAGTCTGACTTGCTGAAAACATGAGAACAGATAATTAAACAATACTATGTATATCCAGTGCTCCACGAACACGTACAGAGAAATGTTTGCCTTTATAGTCAAACATCTCAGGGCAGTCGAAAGAAATTAGCTTCTATGCTAATCAGTTTGCAAATGATGGGTGTCTCTTTGTGTACGAAGGTCTCTGTAAACCCTCGCCATTACGTACAGTCTCATCAGACGTACTCCGCCTTAGAAACTGAGAAAAATATTCTAAAACCATAGGATGTTTGTTTTGTAGGGCTGGCTGATAATTCAGTATTACTGTTTCTGACTTTCAGTGATGATGATCCCATGGTGATGTAGTGTTACATAGTTAAGTGGAAAGTGACTAATGAGTAAATGAGATACTCTAACGTCCATAGCGAAGGACATACAAAGTGATCCTAACTGACCGAACACAGTTCTTGTGTGTCGGCCTACGTAGCATTATGGGTGCTTACTCTTTTGAAGAGGTGCGAGCAAGAGAAAGTGTGGAAAAGCACTCCGAGAGAGATTCTGGTCTTTCTGGGTCTTACTCTCATATCTGTGACCATTATGACTGAAGGTCAAAATAGCATTTTTCTTATCAGCTCCAATGTACAGATTAGGGAAATGTGAACTCTGTGGACTGAGCTTTCCAAAAACCGTCAGGATAACTGAAATCATCCAGTCTGACCAAACGTAAACAGATGACCGCACTGCACGCTACCTGCTAACAACCCTCCCTGAGTCAAAACAGGGTTTTCCTCATACGCAGTCATCACACAGCATAAACGTAAAACCTGTGTCAACGATGAGACACGCATTGTGCAACCGGACGACATCCAAATTGAAGCAGTACCGAGCCAGTCCGAGGCAAAAGTTTACTTCTTAAATGTACTGCAGGGCAGACGAACTCCTCTTCTGTGACAGTGGACAACAGCATCAACTCCAGAGAGAGTGAGATGTGTCTCTATGTCTCTGTCTCTGTCTTTCTCCCCAAAGTCCTCTAATCATTAGTTTGTGTACAAAAAGTAAAGCTGCACTAAAGTGAACAGCAGTAGAGTCATCTGTAGGACTGTGTGGGAACAGTTCTGGGAAGGGGGACTAGGGGGAGTGGGGGGAAGGCAGCAGGGTGAATGTGCCTGACATTACCACACTCCCACATCCCGGCACTGGCCCACTATTGTGTTCAGACCTGTTTGAAGTCTTACATAATAGTCCTAATTAGCCCCCTCCTCTCACAGGCCCCGACCCAACACAAACACACCAATAATCAAATCAAACTGTTAAATTACAGAGGAGACTCATTACAGCCCTGAATGCAGTTCAGCCTCGCAGCAGTTTGGTCATGGGAGCCTGGCCTCCCTCACCCTCACAGCTCTCCTGGCTAAAAGCTTCCAGATTCTGAGTGTGTGAGGAGATCTGAGTCTCTCTCCTCTTCTCTGTGACGCCACCGACTCAAACCCTTAGTCGCTGGAGCAGAGCCAGTCCGGCAACACAGCCGGGATGCCAACGCGGGGTCAACTTTTGATGCAAAGTAACATGAGGTCTCTGACAAGACACTGCAGACTGCTTTGTAACCTGAATGGCATATTTCTACCGTTTCCTTCATGATCACCCCAACAGAAGATAAAAGAACTCCTGTAAAATCCAGTCTCTGAGTAATATAGACCACTGTGCAGCGTTATGGCGTCTGAGAAGCCTTCAGATTCACTGCTCTGATACTCACACTCAATCTCCTGTATTGTACGTAATCGTCTCACCGGTGCTAGTGCCTGAAGCAACACACCCCCGCCAGCGCAGCTCCTTGTACTGATTTAACGCGGGGCCGTTTTCTCTTTGAATGCCTGCTGAGACTCCCTCGGTGTACTTTGTTATTGCTGATAAACCTATGTTCTCCTTTGACCCCAAGTGTGAAGTGGGAAATGTCAAGAAAACACGGAACCAAATATTTCAACCCCTGCTGGACCGAGTCTCGGCTCGCCGGTCCACTGTGTCCTCTTCAGTTTGACCTCATTACACTTGGTCACTTCATGAGTCAGTCGCTTCATGGGAAGATCAAACAGCTATCTGATGTCGAATTTCAACTGGAAATGCATGTGTGGCTGATTATTAAACAAAACTATCTTAAATCTCATCTGGATTTTAAGAGGATATGAGACACTTGAAATGAAAAGTGTAAGGGCTGGTTGATTCCAGAAAAATACTTTGTTTGTACGACGTGATGTGCGACCACGGAGGAAACCCAAAGTGTTTACAGCTGTTCTAAACAGCCACGCTGGCAGGGGCATGAAAAGCGGGGGAGCTGTGATATTGTTTGAATGTGGAGATAATGGCGCACATTTTCCGACAGTCGCTCCTGAAGACACTGATAGTGTTGACCTCAGTCGTTCACATGAAAAGTAACAGAAACAGTTGTACGAAGAATGAAAACAGGGACCGGGCACAGTCCCCCGAGACCTGAGGCCTGAGGCGTGTGCGTAAGAAAAAAAGAGAGAGGAATAATTGTTTTTCTTTTTTTTTGGGGGGGGGGGCTTGTTTTTATCAATTTCATTGTTGATATAATCTTGCTAGCACTACTGCTAACTAAGCAGTCTCAAAGGATCATCAACAAGGAGCACCCTGTGTTGCCTAAACAAAACTAGTCATGCAGCAGCTCTGTGAGGCTGTACTTAGGCACAGTGGTGCTTTGAGCTAAATGCTAACGTCAGCATGCTAACATGCTCACAGTGACAATGATAACACCTTGATTATTAGCAGAAGTACTGTTTGACATGTTCACAGTCTTAGCTTAATATGTTTCCAATGCTAACATTAGCTAATGAGCACACAGCATACAGCCGAGGCTGATGGGAGTGTCCTTAGCACTGAAGACATTTGATCCGAAACCAAAGTTTTGGACACACTGTATTTGATCACCACAGTCTTCAGGATAAGTCATTAGGACCATGCATGTTTGTCACAGCGTGTCCATACAATAGTTGCTGAGAAATTTCCTGACAACTGTGTTCACTAAAATACACAATAAGATGCCGCCTGCCAAGAACAGAGCACAGGTCTCTGCTGAGGTGGTTGAATATGATCCCCCTGCGCCACCTCCACCACCTGGTCAACTTCTCATGATCCCAGCCACGGGAGGGCTGTCATGCTGACGTGAATCTCGATGTGGCGTACTTTTCTGTTCTATGTTCAAACGCATTCAGAGAGCACCAAACGCACAAATGCTATTTCACAGTATTTCAAAGATGTCACTTATTTCATTAAAAAGAATGCAGATATATCATGCCATACGGCCCTACTCTGCATGAGCTCCTGACCCCAGGGTTGTACAACTACCGGTTTGTTGGGTTTAGCAGACATGAGCATGGTGCTTGGCATGAACCTTCTTTATTCTGTGCAGCTCTGCATGAAGTGGTGATGCGCAGATGTTATCGTTGCACGCCAAATCCCGTGAGTATATCCATGTCCATCTGATCTCAACAGCAGCTCCAACTAATTGAGCTAAAATGATACAGCAATGATTCACGGATGCTTCATTTCCTCCTCTTCTCTCCTCCCAAACTCTGCCTAAACATGGAGAGAATTAAACTGTGTTGTGTAATTCCCTCCTCTTATAACTGGGGCACTGAAGACAGCACCAGTTGCTTTTGTTTGACAGTCTGGTGATGAGTGTGTTTGTCTGAAGACAGCTGACACACATTCACACTCTGAACACACACAGTTTCCAGACACAGAGGTGGACCCTGAGAGTGACCCTGAAAACACCTTTAGAGCCCATTTCTGTAGGGAAATAATGTTCTAATAGAAACAAGCTTTTTTCAGTTGTTCTCATATTTTCACTCTTTGTAAACAAACTGTCAGTCCCTTTACTGAATCATGGCTTCCTGCAGGGTTCCAGTTTATACCAAATTAGGTCTTATTTTCATAGCTTTGGCCGTCATTTCTATCAGTTATGATGACGACAGGAGGAATTACAGAGATCTGGGAACATGGTTACAACACTAAGTTAAGGTTAGCGTGCTCATTGTTAAAGAGTTAGGGTGAGGGCTGAAGGATTACAGTTAGCAAACATTAACTGCAGGGCTATGGCAAGATGCAAACTCCAGTTTCCTGCAGGAAAGTCAGAGGCATTGCCTCCACACCCTCACTTTCCCAGTTCACTACATGAAGGCCACACTACTTCCTGCATCAGCACTGAATGTTGGCACTGGACATAAATGCTGCATTGTGGATATAAATGCAATTCCTTGGCACACAGTGTTGATTAATGATAGAAATGATGGCCAAAGCTGCAAAAATCAGACCCCAGTTCTAATTAACAGATCTGATCCTTTAAAATGTACCTCAGACACCCACACAGAACACTGGCCTACTGCCTGTGGTAGACGACAACCTGTTTCTGTTGACTGGCATTTCTGACAGAGTTTACCGGGGTGCCGACTCCTCTTCCCTTGTCACATTACACACACACACACACACACACACACACACACACACACACACACACACACACACACACACACACACACATACACACACAGACATGCGCTCTTTGGTGAGTGGATGTGTGGTGGGAATACTGAGCAGCTGTACCAAGAAAGGGCAAAGCAACAGCTCTCTGCTCTGTGGTAGGATGAGAAACACCCCTTCACACCACAGTAACACTCCAGCATGTGAGAGGTCACACAGCCTGGCTATAAAAGCCTCCCACAGTAAACTATACTCTAGAAGGTGCTGTGTATACAGTATACGGACTGACCGCAGTTACTCCCAGAAAACACAGTGACACAAGGTTTGTCTGATGCTAGTTTATGAGTCCTGTCGTCTGTCAATTCGGTGCAGTGTTTCTTTAGCCAGCACTTCTTTGTCCAGCTTGATCTTTCCAGAGGGATTAATCGACCACCCGGTGCGCTTCAGCTATCAACCTCGTACTCTGACCGACTGCTCGCTTCAGCTTCTTCTGCTGTCATGCTCACTGTGAGATTCTCTGAACAGCAGCATGTTAGAAATGACACAGAGGGGCAAAGGGCAGAGCAGGAAAACATGAGAATGTAAGCTGAACAACAAGGGCTAGGCTGAGATGGGAGGGGAGGAATAAAAAGCAGAGAGGGAGGAGAAGAAAATGAGTCAGGGAGGGGAAATAGAAAGGGTGGTATTTCTTTACAAGAGCAGCAGAACAAAGAGGGCTTTGTGTGCAGTGCTGAGAGAGTGAGGTGGAGCTAGGGCTTAGGGAGTGTTTAACAGTGTACACTGACTGCATTCCTGCTGTGTGATTACGGGCCACTTTTCATTATTCTCCTCCGGACTTTACTCTGCACTGCCCTCCTCCTGCTTTTCTGGGTCCCATTCTTCCATTTTCTCTCTATCAGCCACTTCTTCCCTCCTGCTTCAGTTTCAGGTAGTCTTTGAGTACCTTCATACTCTCCAACACTGTAAATTTCACTTCCTTTGGTCAATGTACTGTCTTACTCCACGGGAAAGTTTTGTGTCAAGGATCATTCCACTTTATTAAAAGTTGGATCTCATTTCCACAGGACTGGCCATAGTTTCTACCTGTGAACTATGGATGTAAATTTTATTCTAATTTCAAACTACCAATTCAAAGGGGGGAAATATTCAATATTCAATTGTAATGAGCTTTCTTGGGTTCAAAAGAGGCCATGCAACGTACGTCTGTGGGAAGCGTTCACAGAATGGACTGTCACTCTGAACTATTTCATGTCGCTCTTGCAGTTAACTTGGCTGTTGTTCATCTTCTCTCAGCGCAAAATTGTACACACTTGCGAGCTTCGCTGATAATTATGACACCAAACCATGTGAGAGTAATGTGTGGGAGCATTTGTGTGACACCAGAGATGGAAAAATCATGGAAAAAGATAAGGCTGTACGCTGCCTTTGAAACATGCAAAAACTGTCTTAAGGCCCAGCATTTAACACTTTTTTCATGGCTAAATTGGTCAATTTCAATGGAATCACAGCTATTAGTGGATTTGTTTGAAGTAATGCACACAAATCGTTCATAGTGAGTTCAACCTTGGTGAACTTTTACAAATAAGTTTGCGCAATTGACCAACAGCAAAATCTGTCTCGACAATGCTGATCTGTGGGGGAACAGAGGCGGTGTGTCCAAAACAGGAGGAGCTATAGCAACAGCAGATATAGCTGCGTAGCACCATCCACGCTTATGTCAGTCTCTCCTGTCAGGGTATGGACTGCTCCGCAAAAGAAGAACGGTTTGCAGAGGGGAGTTGATGGTACAAATATGTCTCTTAAATAAACCGTGTGAACTTATTGATTTAGTAGCGTCTGAGATAGGTGCCTTGCTAGATGAAGCTTTGGTGAAAGTTCAATAATGAAGAACTTTTCCCTGTCACTCCTCCTTATACTGGGAATTCCTGCTATTATCTTGCTTTTACATTTTCATCTACTCCGTCACTTCCTCTTTCCCATGCTGTCAAACTTCCCTTTTATTCATACTGGTGTCACCATATCTGGCCAATGATCATTCCTCGAGCCAATGAGTCTGCTGAGGTTGTTCTTTAATATCACTTTGTTTCTGTCATTCTGCCTTTCGGACCTTTAATTGCACAAATCTGGGCTAAAGTGCATTTGGTGTCTGCTACTGGTCATTGCAGTCAAGTCTGACTCTGGTAGGCACTTTATGAATGAGAGATGTTAGAGGAAGATTCTGGCGATGATACAAAACTGGCTAATGCCAGCAACATCATTCTTACTCAAGACGCCCCCCCCCTCTATCCAAGAACCACCGACCTCTGTCGAACCAGAAGAGGGATCGAAGCCAACCACTTGCGGTCGGATGCCGATGCACCCCAGCATAACACCTTGGCCAGACCGCCTACCTCACCTTTGCGTGACGGCTACCTCGCTGAACTGCTACAGCTGACACTCGCGTGTCCACACCGCTAGCTCTGCTGCGGCGGCGCTGCTACTGCCAGCCCTATTTTTCTGCACTGAGTTATCCTTTGATAATGGCCTTCGAAACAGTAATCCATCAATGATGAGCGGTCCAAAAAGTAACGTGATTTTTGTTTCCCCTTGTTCAGAGACAGAGAAAGAGAGAGAGAGAGAGAGAAAGAAAGAGAGACAGCGAAAGAGAGAGAGAGAGCGAAAGAGAGAAAGAGGGAGAGAGAGAGAGAAAGAAAAAGAGCGAGAGAGAGAGTGCACTGGAAAACTACTGCCTTTTCAATTCACAGTCCAGACACCACACCCTGCTCCTAACCTGCCTCTCACTATGCCTATTCCAGCTGATCACCGAGGGCGTCAAGTGCATATGCTCCACAAAAAATTGAACTGAAATAACTTTGATGAAAATGGACGCACTTGCTATTTCTTTCACATCAGTGGCAACTGCAGTGAAGTTCACCCCAAATCTGTTTGCCTGAGAATCCCATCCCGACCTCGACCCTCGTCAGAAGGGAAACTGAGCTGGTTCCAAAACATCCTTAATAACCACCCCAGTAAACGTCCCGGCTTTGGCAAATGAACTATCCAGTCATCCAGTGTTTGTGAACCATCTGTTACCTTGACTGTAACAAGGTTTTCGAGTTGGTGTCATCTCAGACTTGGAACGACCTCATGTTTGCAAAATCTTACAGTCTGCCATTTAAGAGCCAGAAATAGTTTTGCAGCTTTTGGATAAAGAGTTGAAAACGGTTACATTGTTGCCCCTTTCTGTTCCTCTCCTTTCCTAATGTTTCGCACATCAAAAAAGACAAACGAAACTGTATGCATGTACTGTTTAAGAATCGGAGCTCCGAAATGCAGAAAAGTATGTATTTGTGCACGTATACAGGCACTCGGTGGCAAGGAGAACACGGACAAGACTAGGATCAGCAGCTACCCTGAATTGCAATGCATTTCGTATGTGCTGTTCTTCCTCAAGCAGCATTAACACGTTTCTAGAAAGGCAGATAGTGACTTGTTAAATAAATCACAACATAAAACCGTAAATACAAAACAATGACGCAGTGCTTCCAGTACTGTTGAGTGCCACTGAATGTTGAATGATGTTACACATGTTAGAGAGAAAGTAATAAGGGCAGACCAGGTGAAAATACACCATTCGGTCATAGACATGTACGTAAGGGAATTAACCGTTTATGGCAAATGTTTCGACACTTAAAATTTTTGTAGCTCTGCTGTTTCAAGGGACTCTCAATGAATCTGAACAGTGTAGGGAGGACACGGTGCATTTCAATAAGAAACTCCCAGGATCTGCCCGATGGCTTTCTTACCTCTCACACTTAAAGTGCCAGAATTAACACTGGCCAGATGTGGAACCACCGTTCTCCAACCCGAAGATGTCAATGATAATAAAATTGACGGCTGGAGGTGAACTTACTTTGTGACCTTCTGGGGTCAGCCTAGCTGTGGATCTTAAGCAAAGAACAGATAAGGTGAAAACGCTCCTGGAGCGGAGATAGATGTTTTATTCAACAAACTGAAATATATTTTACGGAGGACAGTCATCACTGATTAGACACATAATGATCTGCAAGTCTCTCTCTCTGACCTAAACGCACAGACACACACAAACACCCACTCTCTCCCTCTTTCTGTCACACCCTGAGAGGCCGCTCCGATAAGAGACGTAACTGGCGGCTGTCATAAACTGTACATGGATTCCTGAAGTGACATAAACTGATATTCCTCACTGGTTAAGAAACTGTCTGAATTATATGAATACAGATGTCCAACCATTCAGTAATCCAGTTAATATTACTCAGCAAATGTTTTTATGAAGATTAGTTCAACTCCCATGTCAAATAGTGTGAAATGGCCAAGTTATGAAACGTAAAATTGAATGCTGGGTGACCACACTGCCACCTGGTGACAATGCATATGTATGCCTCTGTGCCCCTTTTGTAACTTTGAATGTACAATAGGTCTCTGTAATTTTGTAAAGTGATTTGGCTAGGCTGTAGGACCTTATCATATTCTTAATCAAATTAGTCGTTGTTTAGATCCTCTTCCTCTATTAGCAGTACTGAAAATCCTCCATGATAAACAAACATGAACCTAAATCTTTCAGTTGTCCCCGTTGAATGACATGAGCAGCAAGAAGGTGTGACTCATTCAGTCTGTTGCTGAATAGTACTTTTGTGACGGCTGCATTTGGTTTTACCAGTGGATAGTTTCAGGCACTCACTGGCAAAGGCACACATACTGAAGGTGGGTAATTTTATCAGTACTGGGGTCACGAAGGTCTTTTAATACGTTTTGAGAGAGGCTAGACTGAACAATGTCCATATATAGTTAAATATGTCATATTAGCAGATCACGTGTTCCGTCCTCTTAATCAGTTGTATGAATATCCCATCATTGTTTTGTATTCATGGCTTTATGCGAAGATGTATTTAGCAGGTCCTGTCTTTGCACTGTCACTGACATGTTTGGAAAGCCTTTTTCCACCTTTACCTGTAGATGCCAGGTACTATTTGACAAAGCTGTAATATCTATGTGATAATGGTAACAAGGAAAAACCAAGGGGTTTCACAGACCGCTCTGGGAGAGAGTGAAGTGAATCTAGGAGAGGAAGTGAGCGTATTTACATAGAGCTACGTGTTTACCATTTTACTTTCATTTCCTCGTTCTGATAATCTGAATGTCTATGAGCATACTGTGTAATCTGACAGACAACTGAAGACAACAAGACCAACAAGACCCCTTTGTTTCTCCTCTGAAATTTAACAACAGTAAAAATGAATCCTCTGTATTCATCTTCAGTATTAAAATACAATACTGGGCACCAGGGGCGCCTCAGCATTACTGTAAGCCCTGGAGCTAAGCACGTTCTGGAGGCCCCCCTCCGCGTTGTAGTGTGTTGGGGTTAGGTGGGTGGGCTGAGTTTTACAGCATGCTCAGAGGCAATGTGCTTATGGACAAACGTTTATGTTATATTGTGTTTTAAATCAACACAGATGTTACTTGGTACACGGTCATTACCAAGGGTGGAAAAAGTACTAGAAAACTGTACTGAAGCATAAGCATGTTACTTAAACGATATTTAACTCAAGCTAAACTAACATAACTTGTGTAAAAATGTACTCAAACAAACGTACAAAGAAAATGTACTCTGAGTAAATGTTACTGTGTTACACTTTTAAAAGGGGAGGAGTAAATATGTTATATGACGATAATAATGATACGTAATAAAACTATTAATTATTGAAGAACATCTTTGGGCTACCAGGCATAGATACATAAGTATTTCAATGTATATACGCTGTTCCCAGGTGAGAACCGCACGAAAGCACCCAATAAATTCCAGTCAGGCACTTTGCAGCCTGTACATACAACTGACGGCGGCAGCAATATAAAGCTACATAAACCAAATAGCTGCCAATTCTTATAAATTAACAGCAGAATAAAGCCACAGAAATTCGGAGAGGTATAAACAACATAAACTCCACAGCGGTTTTCGCCAAAAAACAGACAAAACCCTATGTTGCCAGTCAATGCAGTAGCTGTTGATGCTCTCCTCTGTACAGTGAGTTACAACAATCAGTCATTTGTTGCACTCGTCTGTCTGAATGTTACTCTGAGTCTTGAGCACCATGAAGTCCTCCACAAATTGCTCTAAATCCAAATCAGCCCCTGTGTCTCACTGTGCTCCTCCAAGTTTTCAGACACTGAGCCCAATGAGCTCTGCAGTCACTAGAGGGATTTCAAAAAAACAGCAGGAAGGTGGTGCACACCTCACTGAGGGTAGAAATCACAGCTGAAGGATCCACCATCGGTATTTTAGTGTTTAGCCAGACCCAGCATGCACCTGTCGGTCACGCAACACGGCAGCTGTGTTTCATTCAGGACACCTGCCATGGTCCCCAGGTGGTGCATTAAATCAGCAGCTTCTTCGTTGCTGCACCTGATGATTTTGCCCTGGTCATTAGTGTTACTGCGCTGTTCTCTTTCCACAGTGTTTCTAGTAGTTTTTCAGTTTTCGGTTGTGAAAGTGCATTTTGCACCATGAGTAAAGTTATGTGCACGGTTAGTATCTTCTCTCCATTTTGTATGGTGGTGACAAGCCTGTCGCGGTCTGGCATCGAACCAACCAGGGGCCTCACGAGACCAAAAAATATAAATATAAATTCATTTCAAAGCATTGATATAAATTCACTTACTGTGTTATGACTGAGACTGTCTGTTGGTAGGGTCTCCACAGGGGTTCTTTTAATATCCAAAACAAGCCAGTGAGCAACTCAATTGAGGAACAACAACCAGCACAAGCAGCTCTCTGACAGGTATTTTCCTGACCTTGAAATTCCCTTTGCCTGTGTGGTATTGTGGTGTCCAGCGCACGGTGCACTGGTGAAAGGAGAGGAACAAATAGGTGGGAAGTTCATTCAAATGAGGCAGCACAAAGAGAGTTGATGGCATTACGGTGGAAAATGTGTCTTAGACTTTGCGCTGAGACATGACGTCTCAGAATCTGTTTGCGTCTGTCTGTGGAGCAACATCACTCTGTGGTGATTTTATCGACTGTGCTACAGAATAACCACACTCCTCTATACAGCAACGAGACTGGTCGATTACCAGTGTTCTGCTTTAAGCAGGAGACATCAAATGCATTGTACAGCAGCGTCAGGACTGGCCGGCAATTCCTCTGTGTTTAAATGAACTAATGCCAGCAACTTTTCTGAATTAACCTACTCATCTTCTGTACATTTTTCTTTAATTTTTAGTTTAATACTATTTAACACTCTAATAGACGTGTTTTAATCTCAAGTCCTCTCCCCACAGTCAACCGAGGCATGGGGTGATTTTCACGAATGCTGAGTTTTAAATACCTGGTTACCGACTAAAAGTCACATCCATCAACTGAATTTTTTGGAATACCGTAGTTTAATCTATTCTGTACACAGCGGGACTTTTTAACAAGAGATGGTCTCCACCCCAATTTTGGGGGGTCACGAATGTTCACAGCAAATTGGTTTTATAGTGTAAACTGCCAGAAACAAACAAAGGTGTGTGCCTCTACATCATGTCTGTTCAGCCCAAAACCCTTTAACTCATAGCGTTACTTCACACAGTAAATCCTCTGTAACTTTTTTGAGGGTGTTTAGCTCCAGGCTGTTATAGCTGCGACAGGACGCCACCTTCTGTCTGTACGCAGACCCGTCCCCTACCTGGATCAGACTAATGATGGTTGTGTCATCTGCAAACTTGAGGAGCTTGTGGAGGAAGAATGGGATAAACTGCCCAAATCCAGGTGCAAAGCTTGTAGAGATTTACACAAAATGACTGGAAACTGTAACTGCTGCCAGAGGGGCTTCTACAAAGTACTGGATTAAGGGTCTGATTGATTTTGTGAATGAGAGAGTTCACTTTTGATTTTTAATACATTTGGGTTATTAATAAGGGTTATTCAGTGTAGATTGATGGGACAGACTTTCAATTTTTTCTTATCCATTTAAATTAAATCTAGAACAAAAAGTGAAGGGGTCTGAATACCTGCAAGACATTTTCCAAGACCACATCACTGCTAATTATTGGTGATTGATTAATTACGAGATGAGAGCGAGGAGACAGGACTGTGGCCCTTGTCCCATGTAACCTTACAGCCCCCGTGGGTTGATGAGTGCTGTTCTAGAGAGAGCATGGCATGTCCAGGACATTATCCCTGCCAAAACCGAACCGCAACCACACTGGAGAGCCTATTCTTGTGATGCCGCCTTCCCATAGCGCGGTGAACAACTGCAATGTCACCCACCCAGTTGTTATGCATGAAAAGAGAGGGCAGTTGTGGCTCTGTGGTGGTAGTTCTGTGGGGGTGGTGAGATGTGAGTGCGGAGAGGTAGAGGAGGGTGGTCTGGGTAGGCAAAGGAGAGCAAGTGAAAAGTGGCTTGGAATGAAATCCCCCCATCAAAGCGATCAAAGACAGGACTGGCAATTTAATTCTAAGAGGATGTTGGTGTTCCCATAGGCTTCCCCCGCTTCCTGCCCCCCAGCTCCCCCTGCCCGCCCCCCCTCCACCCACATTATTCACTCTGCAGCCACTCTTAAGTCTCACATGGGAAACAGGGGCACCATTATTCTCTTTCAGCCTGCCTTGGCTTACAGCACAGACTCATGGCAGGCAGACACAGGAAGATATGCAGTGGAACTCTAACTCGTCTGTATCTTCCCAGATAGGCCCTCTCTCCATCTCCGTCCTCACATCTCATCTCTCCTTTTTCTATACGTCAAATACAGCCGGAAATGTATTTAAAAGAACTGCTCAACATTTTGGGAAATTTTGGAATTCCCTCTAAAACCACAAGTTACGGTCCTTACATTTCTGTTTGCGTGTGTATGGTTAAACAAATGAGATGCAGAGTAATACTCTGTTACAGCTGTCGGTAGGTTATTTTTGGAAAAAAACTGTTGACCTTTGTCTCTGGTCTTTATGCTAAGCTAGCTATGATCAGCCACGTTAGTGCCTAAATAATACATCTATTTTTGTTTTTTACAGCTTGGGCTTCAGTTGCGTGAGCTGAAATGTCTTTTTTACCAGCCAACACTGAAAGCAGTGAGTGTGAGTCCAGTCCTCCTGAATCTCCACCTTCAGTGAGGGTCCAGACGGCGGTTCAGAGCGGGACTTGTTTGAACTGCTAGTTTGGTTGAGAGAGGCTTCAGCAGATGTAGCAGATATATTGAAAAATGAGAAAATATGGGATGTTAATGAGCAGTAAGGGCGATGTACATGCACCCCAAACACAGTAACTCACTACTACTGCTACTACCACCTCTCTACTTCTGGTCAGTGCCAGTACAATACCCACGTTTCAACGCTGATGCCAAAACACTACTTTTTCAGGAATGTACCTTGAGAAATATAAAAATGTTTTTCTGCAACATTTTTATCACTGAACCAAAGAAGCCAAAGAGTTACTGTGTTCAAAGCTGTAAAACCTTTACTGAAATAAAAGAGTGTAACATTTTGATTTGAATCAGGAAATCATTAGTAAAAAAGACTACAAATCTGACCAAAAACTCAGCGCCAACTACTGATACTAGACTTGCATGGTAGTCTGAAGATTGTGGTATGGTATGGCACAGTGCCTCGAAAAGTACACTGATCTCTAAAGGTGGCGACAAATATCACTCCGTGTGTGGAAGATTAGTGACCCAGACAGACTACGAGTGAAAGTCATTCACTGGTGTCTGAGTTCAAGCTAACTTAAACAGTAAGATTTCCTGTCTGTGTGTCTGTCTGAGTATTTGTTTTGACCCTAATCAGCCTCGTCTAAACATCCACCGAGCACTGCTGTGAAACACGGCAACATGTGACCAGTTACTGAGGGTACATGAGACTTTAACAGCAGGGTGGTCTCTTGGTTAGAAAGCATATCCTTCAGTGGACCCAGCGCCGCTGAGCACAGTTTGGGTATGTTCTGTGTTTGGGCATGTGTGTGTAGGAAGCAATAACTAGACTAGTTATTTAATAGTTCGCCATGAGTCATTTCCTGTACGCATCCAGTCTATTCCTGTCTAACTCACCAAGATGTAGTCTGTTAGATTAAATGTGTGGGAGTGACATAAGCAAAATAAGTTCTTACTGTATGTGTCAGCCAGTGACATTTCAAATAACAGCTAGGTTGTATAATCAGCTACGTTACTTTCTGCCAGTTAAACAGAACGTTATGTGCTCATGTTTCATACTGTTCAAGACAAAGTATGAAAGCAGTGGATTCCTCTGAGAGCAGACAGAGGCCAGGGCTGTGAGGATCACTGCGTGTACTGTCAAACTGTGGTAGTAGGTGAGCACTGTATTAATCCAAAAGGGAAATAACATCCCAGCAAAAATGAACCTTGGACTCAGTTCAACATTTCACAGAGTGATGACAGCGACCACAGTGCCTAGTGACTGATTCAAGTCAATATTTATTTGGTGACAGTACGAAAGCAAATAACCCTTCCGCTCCAATCGATGTCCATACAGTATATCCCACTATGAAGGACGTGTCACACCTGTCTCTGCACAAACACACAGTCCCATGAGTGGCATATCGCTGACACAGGTCTGCATTAGAAACAGGAGAAGGTCTACCTGAGGCAGCATCTGTATCCGTGTGGAGATGTGAAAACACCGGGGCTCACCCCGCGTTCTGCTGAGTTTGGCCCATCTTCAGCAGCTGCCTGGCAGCCATAATGAAAAGCAGAATGAACCTCCATCACAAGAAGCAAAGGAAGGAAGAGTGCACGGAGGGAGGAGTGAGGGCTGAAGGGACGAGGGTCACACGGTGTCTCTGTTCTCACCACAGTCTGAACTGCTTCATAGGCTCGGGTTACACGAGCTATGGCTTTCGTGCTCTTTTCTCTAGGTTGGAAGCCAGATCTCATATCGACACGTGCTCTGTCAGAAAAACGTGAGCACTGAGTAACAATAGCACAAATAGGTAAAGACGTTTTACCTAAGCTTCTGCCTGTTTGAACTATTGTATACAAGTTACAGGTTGTACTGTATGGAGAGTATTGACTGGACTGAAATATCTTTGGTCACACACAAATCTTTCTGTCCATCTATCTATTGTCATTGTTCTGATTCCTCCAGCGAACACTGGCTCACTGTCCCAGTGATACTGTTGAATTTTCTTTTCATTATGACAATGACTGATGCTGACTGTCTTTTAGGTAGCATGTCAGTTGATCAGAATCATCTGAATCCCATTTGACGCAAGAGTCTTTTCCTCTTTTCTCTTTTTTATGCCACAGCGCTGGGACTGTGTGACTTCAGAGAGGCTTATGTGGGTGTGCCTTCACCAAAAAAACAACCGATATAAAACAGAACACAGGTGCGCAGCGGACCAGGTGAGATGCACTCGTTCTTGAGACCAAGGCTGCAGTATCACCACACCCTCTCCACACCTCTCCTCCCACTGGGGCACACCAGGTCACTGAGATACCAAACGGGCGCAGCTGAGTAGACAACCTCAGTGCATCTCAGGAAGATACCAGCTCAGTGCTGTGGAGCTACGTCAGTGCTGTTACCAGAGTAATGCCCTTAGGGGCATTTTTAGTCTGAGCAAACTCCATCTTTTTCCATCAAGTTTTTTGATGGAGCTGCTATTTTCACACACACACACACACACACACACACACACACACACACACACACACACACACACACACACACACACACACACACACACACACACACACACACACACACACACACACCAGGAGACGCGATTTTGTCCATCATTTCTTTCAGTCATGTGCCTGGGAGCCTTTTGTCCTGTCCTAGGCCTGAAGGCCAAATGATGTCTGCCAAAGACTGTTCTGACATGTTAGCATCTTTGGTTAACTGGCTCACTATCTATAGTATTAACCTTGTGTTACCTCTTAGGTCAAGGGTTAGCACATTATTAGCTTAATCCCTTTCTGTGGGGTTACAAAAAGAAGCCCATGGGATATGAATTCATTGTGTTTCCTCCAGGTCTGCTCCCAAAGGCTTCTACATCAGAATGTAGAGTGAGCAGTTCTACAGTTACAAGCTCTCTCCAGCTCTTATTTTGCATTCGGGAGGGTTTATTTTGGGGATTTGTGAAAAGTCATATTGTAACTAACAATGTAGCCTAAATAACCTTTGTATTGCTTGTCCAAGTGTGTTTTTCCTGCATAAGCATCCACAGGGGAGACAACAGTCTCACTAAGTCGTCATGCTACGTGTATCTCAGGACTGTCCCTGTGACGTCAGTGAGTCTTCATCCTCTGGTCATTAACCAGAGTAATCAACATGCAGGGACATCTTTGGTTACCTGGCTGCACAGGTTCCAGCCGTCCACCATCTACCGGCAACACACACGTTAAAGGACGCCTGTTTTCAGCAGGTAAACTGAAACACCGACACACTGATTGCTGTGAGAAGATTACAAGATGAAAGCAGAGGAGGGCTGGGCCTCCTTAGTCTGAATGGAAGAAAAGTAGATAGGATAAAGACCGAACTGGTTTCTAATCAACACCTCAGGGCCAGAAGTAGAACTCATGTGTCCATATAACATATATACAGTAAATCTTCTGCAAGTATTCTGTAACATAACTGCAGATATGATGGAGGATACGATACCACATACTGATTGCTATTAGGATCAAACACTCAGCCACTAAGAAGCACTCAATAATGCAATTTTGCTCAAAGATACACAAACACAAAGACTGTTGCTTTATGGCAGCGAAGCGTACCTTTTGTTCTGCCCTACTCAAAGCCAGCACATTTCAAAGCTGAGTGTTCAGTCAGAGACGCTTACATCGAGGCAGTGACCATTTCTACACTAAGCTTTGGTGGAAACGCTCTGCTCTTCGGAGCCCCTGCCATCCACCATCCTAAATCTATGTAACACACGAATGCTGCAATTTCAGACAACATTCCTGCTGCAGCACATATCGTAAAGCTAACCTGTCGATGGCCATGAACCCACTTTATTTATTTATTTCATGCGGAGATTAATGAGGAGCGCATTTTGGTTTGAGGAATAATTCTCAAAGACAGCTGAGATATTCATCATGAAGTTCATCAGTGCTGCAAACGGCATCTTTCTAAGTCCCAAGCAGTGGAGAGCTGTGCAAACAGTTATCTCCACTGTTACTGGACTGTTTGTCAAACAACTTGACACATTAAGTTGGCTTGTCTGCAAATGAATACAGCAGCGGTGCAAACTTAGTACCCAGCAGGGACAGCGTCACCCAAAAGCATGCAGGAGCCGTAAATCCCAATAATTCATTCACCACACGTTTTACCTCAGCAGCAAAAAAAACAACCCAAGAAAACAGCCAGCAGCGGTGCTTCCTCATAGCTAGCTTACTAGTATCTGCCAAACACAACAGCCTGCTCAGCAGAAAACAAAAGCATGGCAATAATGTCGACTGTAAAATCCAGTGAAGTCTGAGGCCACGTTAACATGACAATTAGCCCTGAGAGTTCAGACTCTCTGAACCCAGAAAGTGGTCAAAGTTGTCACCAATCAGAGGAAAGAATATTCTGACACAAGTCCATCCCATGTGTCAGTGCTGATGTAACCAAACGTCACACTGCTGAAAAAACTGTAACAACTCCTACTTCTTTCTGTCCTTCGCATTCTGACGGACACAGACCGCAGCAGACAGTGGACGCACCCGTGCTTCTGTCCATACTCCATCAGGAGTCGGTGTGAGTGCTCGGGTTCACTCGGGCAGCCGGTACAGTCCGCACACATGTACAGACCATCACGAGCATGACATGTACGTCACAGGGACCCTGATAGCAGATAGCCATCACAGCTCTGCAGACACAGAAAGTAGAATTTAACCCTAAAAGACATCAACAGGGATGACGACGGACAGGAACATCCCCACTCATGCTTCGGCATAGTACATCATATGATGATCTGCACACACATACACTCTGTACCCTGGATTAAATACTCATCAGAACATACAGTGTATTCCCCAAATATGAATCTAATCCTACCAGGCTTTCCCAGGGACTCCCATGATGCATTTGGGCCAGTTCTCCTCTGATTGTTACCACATGGAGCACGATAAGAACTAAGCTAGCTCCTGTAGCCTTATGAAGTGGGACAGTTGTGCACCGGGACAGTTGCGCTGTGAGAGCACTTTTTCATTACACATGCTCTGCCGGTTGGGCCACTCCAGACAGGCCCAGGAATAATCCCTCAAGGCAGTAACAGTAAGTGAATTCCCAGGCATGCAGCATCTTGCTAAGATGCAATGTGTGTCTCTCTCTCCTCTGGTTATTTCCCTCGCTCGCTATCGACGGTCTGCTTTCCATTTTGACATCAGTTTCAGGCTTCAGGGTTAGAATATTCCACACGTGTTTACCTCCTTCTTACGTCAGCTTTCCCCAGCCAAACTTACAACTCCCTGAAAGATTTGGCGGTACATAAAAAAAATGGGATAAGGTAGATTATGCAGCATTTGCAACAATCTGATAACTCATTTTCAAGTACATGTTGGCAGGGGTTTATGGCACAAACTCACAAGTGTGTTGTCAGTCACAGAGCAGCAATATCTATGTTCAAAGAGGTCGAGGTGCTTGTCTGTATTGGTGGCACAGACCACCGGTGACTTGGTGAGAGTCATGTCAAATAAGAACACGTTACATCTGGTTGATACTGATTCCCAGCATCAACCAGATGGTGCATCCTGGCTGCTGTCCCCTGAGTCCCTCTGTATGGTGTGTCCAGTGAATGCTACTGCTGCCAGCTGACGTGCATGTATTGGCATGACGCTATGTTGTGCATCACGTAACGTGATACCCTATGACTCGGTGTGTTGCACCTAAGAATACTGTTTAAAACTTCACACTTTCTTTTGATTTGGGGCAAACGCTCTGTCAACTCCTTAAGGAAAAGAAAACGGATTTAAAACTTTCAGCATGATGCTGAAAATGTATCTTCTAACAATTTCCATGGCCAGTTTAATCGATTCCCACAACCAATACTACCAATTCTACCACTATACAAATGTAAACAGCACACACAACATAACAACAGCCACTGTGTACTAAAGGAAAACCGCAGCTGTAAGAGTCGTCGCCTGCAGCAGATTTGACTGTCGTTTCCCGCAGGCAGCGACTCTAACGTGCAGGTCTACACTGCCGCTGATGCTGCTAATTCCCTTGGCTTAAGGTGGCACAAGTGGGGATGCGTGGACAATAACAAAGACAAAACAGCTCCTCCTGGAGTGGAAAACCTCGTGCTGACAAGTGAGTGGGTAACAGGCCAGTTGTATTAGGTGCTGTGGATCAAACAATAACTGATAAGTTGGAGCAGAGAATTTAAAAGTTAGTGTGACCAGTGAAATGTCACTGCTCACACATCATGCAGCACAGGTGATCACACTTTAATATAATTTGTGCACTGATTAAAATGGTGGATAAATTGTTGAATAATAATTGTTGTTATATACAAACAACTTTTTACCCCTAAAACACATAGTTAACCTGATAAATTTCAATTTAACCACTGTTAGGGCTCTCCAGCTCCAACTCTGATGTCATTCATTTTGATTGTGTGAACAAGTGGTAGTCCATAGTCTCACTCATTATGCATTTGATTTCTGTTGATCTAAACTACCCATGAGTGGAAAAGAAAACCAAAATTCGGTTTGGTTCATTACTGCAGTATCAAGAACCATATTTCTTATTTATTTCTAAACTGACACTTTTAAGTGTGAAGATCAGCTTTACTAACACATGTGTATCCAACAAAATCTCTCTCAGATCAAAATTAAGTTTGTTTCTCCTGTTGTCAGGGGCTGTAATGATCATTTGCAATGTTTCCAGTCTAGGAAATAGAGCTTTCATCTGTTGGTGAGTGACCCTGAATAACATAGCTCCTGTATCTAAATACTTCAAATGTGAGATGTATCTGGGAGCAGCTCTCCTCTCGCAAAACCTGGTCACAAACACACTCGTGACAAAGGCAGGGAAGGTATGTATTGCCAAGCAGCAGCTCACTTCATTGAAGTGATGTGTGCTGGACAGAGTTTATAATGAGATCACTGTATGACACGCAGCAAAGACGTCCAAGTCTCAATGTTCCCGTCAAAAACGGTAACGTCATGGTTTTGGAGAAAGGGTGCTACTTGTCAGGACTGATATAATTTCCTTTAAGTAACATAATTGTTTCACCTTCTATCCCACCTCCAAAAAGACATGTATATTTAGCGTTGTGTAGTTACTTCAGTCCTCTGCACTCTTCCCACGAAATGAGCAAATCTTTAAAAATAGTCAACAGAGTTGTGTCTCTGGTCATAATTCCAGTCTGTTAATCAGATGTGAGGAGGAGGACAAGGCCTGATCTGTTGCAGCTCCATGAGAATTTGAATTCTAAGATCAGATAATTTTGGGCTTCTTGTCCATCATGTGTTGCAAAATCGTTGAACGTTATTTTGTCTTTGGCAAACTGCAATAATCCCTTGATGGGAAGTGAAAACATTGCACAATGGCTTCTCATTCCAGACAGTCTCCAGTTCCAAAAAGTGATTTCTAAAATGATGATTGTGTTTATTTGACTATGTTAAATGGACTTTGCTGAGGGTGTGTCAGCCGTCTGTGTCTATCTACATGATGAGGCCTTGGCATGAGGATGAGGGAGGGAACGTGCAATGTAAGTGAACTTGTAACACAGTTATACAATGTTGATTTAGTTAATCTGGCCCGGCACAATGGCAAAGCGCTTGATTATGGGAAGCTGGCTGACACTTAACCACTGAGTACTGTAAATGAGGAGAGGTATGACTTAATTCAGATCAACTACAGTAATGTGCACTGAAAAGAGTTCTCATAACAGTCTCCCCTGCCCATCAGAATCTAAAAGGTGTTTTGTTTCAACCACCAGTCCACCATGATTCGGGTTCTGTTCAGATTTCTACCTGTTAAAAGGGAGTCTTTTCTTGCCACTGTTGCCAAGTGCTTGCTTATGGTGGAATGTCTGTAAATATAGCTATGAAGACTCCAGCCCTGAGATAACCTCTGTTTTGATTTGGCGGTATCTACATAAAAAGGAAGGGAAGCTGCAAAATCTCCAATACAATCTTCAGATGAACATCTCTGCACATCTAGCCCTCTTCAGGACAAGCACTTTTTAAAAATTCATTCGTTTCATCAATCAATAGTGTGAGGTTATTGTAGCATTAAATACCCCCTCCAATGAAAATCAAGTTTTGAACCTTGTAAGCTTTTCTATACGGTGTTTTTTTATATGATGTGCAAAATAAGCACTCAAAGCTATGGCAGTTCCACCTTGGAACTACATTGAACCAATTACAGTCTCGAAAACAAGAACTCAATTATTGGTTTTCATACGTCACACACCTGAAGAACCAACTCCCGTCAACCTGCGGGGTGGAGCAAAAGAAACCCGAAACCTCCTGCGCAGAGCAGAATCGTCAGTACAGAGAGCGAGGATTTGCATTAGCACAACCACTAATGCTGTTTTCAGCCACTGCCAGTTACAAGCTAACAAAGAACATAAACAAATAATAGATGCTAGCTACACTTACCATTCTGATAGGTCCACCAGCAGCTGATTTTGGTGCACAACAGACTCCTCATCTGAGTCTGGGTCTGACTGAGGCTCAAACATGTGGCTGAATCTCTCCGATGTTTCCTCTAATGGTAGCCATCTTGAACCATCTTGAGCCATCTTGAACCTCTCTGTCGCCGGTCAACCTAGCGCAAGCAGCGGTGGTGAGCAGGGCCGAGGCCTGTGATATTTGCATATTTGAATATGATAGATCCAGAATTTCTCGAGGAGGAAGTAAGCGTAGATGTGCTTTCCCTCCATTTCAGACTTTTTTGTTTGTTTGTTTGTTTGTTTTTTATGTAGGAATATCATGTTAAACAAAATATTAATCATAGCAGAGTATTTTTGCAAAACGTGTCTGGAGGGGAACTCTTGAACCACTGGACTAACTTTTTGTGAAAAGAGGTCCACCAAAATGTGACATCATAAAAAAACTGCTCTTTAGCTGTAATATCAGCCCAAGGAGTGTCTGCTAGAGCATGTGACTGTACAGTGACAATAAACCATGTGACAGACTGTGCTCTCTTATTAGACAAGTTAATCCTGATGTCCCTCAGGTGAAGAGGAGGTCAACCGCAAACTGCAGTCAGACATACTAAATGCTCATTTACTTGGCAGGTCAACAATATGAAGACTGATTAAAGGGCTGCCTAACAGGCTGTTTACTCCCACTGCACAATGTGAATTATACAAGACCCAGCTGAACAGTTCAAGTCACTGGCAGGTCAGCCGTGGAAAAAACACAAGAGCTAACATTTGGTTCCAGGCTTTGATTTACTTTTCTCTCAATGTTTGAGCCAGGATTGTCCAGGAGGGGGTCATATTGACCATATGACCATATGAGGGCGTCATTAGTACTTCTCACTTATCTGTCTAAGGGGGAATACAAACAGTACTGAGAAAACTGCACATCTGCACAACCATCAAGTGCTACAAAATGTTCTTAAATGATACGTAAAATCAATATTAGACATATGGACCGATGTTGAAATTACGAAATTCATACGGATGAAAACTAGGACAAACAAGAAAAAGCACACCTTTGTTCATCTGTATAGACAAAATTACATAGCCTTGGCTGCTATGTGGTTTCCAGTGTAGGATAATAATGGCTCACTGCTGGTAGGTAACACCTGACAATGAAAACTGAAGATATCAGATATTATCTAAACTGATCCTGTTGACAGCTCTCAGTCTGCACTTTAGCTGCTGAGCTGACGCCGACGGACTGACAGGACAAGCTGCTGCTCTGCTCTGAAGCATCTGGAGATCTACATTACAGTGATGACAGTAAAAGTGTGACTGAGAGATTACAACCATAGGTGTAGTGCTGCCACTTTTTTCCTCCAAGTGAGGAATCGGAATATTTGCAAGTTCGCATAAACTGGTTGAAATTCATAGGCTACACTTTTTTTTTTAAGCGCTTGAAGATCGAATCATCACTAAAGGGTATGTCATGCAAGGGAGCCAATAAAAACAAATGGAGTGGTCAGAGTTGTCATATTGATTTTAAGGTATTGATTGATTCACAATGTCAACTCATGCATTGAGTAACACGCAAGAAAAAACATTCCACCTTAAAACTTGCGGGTAGTAGCCTCTGAGCAGCACAGGGAATTGACTTATTTTTCCTACCTAGCTAACGTTAACTAGTAAAGATGAAAAAGTAGCCAAACATCCTTTCATTCATCGTTCACTCTTGAATTTCTCTCATGAATTTACAGAGACACATTAGAGAACCAGTCTATTAAACCCGCGCAGCTTGTGCTGCATCCACAATGCCTGCAGGAAATGAAAGCTTAGCTTAGCTACGTGTTCACAGCCGAGCTTATCAGATGAGCCCCACCTCTGCCTGCATTGCAACTTTTCCTAAAAATGGATGTCTTGAATAAGGCTCCATTTGCTCGGCACAAGTAAGTAAATGAAATCATTCAAAACCCAAACTACTTGTGTTCATTGGCTTGTGTTGCTTGATGTCACGCTAATTACAACCTGCTACATCCATGGTATCGTTTAATGCCACTTACGTCGATGTTTTGCTGACTGCCAAATAATATTCTCAACATGAAGAAACTATCCACAAAGTCAGTCTAACATTTGTTCGTGTCGTCAGTTATACTCGACTAATGTATATAAACTTGCCACCTTAGAAACAGCGGTTAAATAACCCTGGAAACGAGCCACAACTTACACACATGTGCGCGTCATAGGTGCCCTGTGGTATTTAAACAAATGGCACAACACCTCTGATTACGATTGTTGTTTATTATCTGCGAGCATGACTGTAGCCGCTGGTCAGTACTGGTCAGCTATCTAGCGAACGAAGAGGGTTGGAAAATAACGTGCACTGTCAACTAAATTAAAGGATTTTATCAAATGACAGACTCTTTTAATGTTGTTGAACAGCAGAAACATGCAATTCACTGATAATATAAAATAAATATCAAAATCATGCAGAGTGGCATTTTCCTAACAATCCATCTTCGGGCGAGTGTACGGACACTGGCTTAGGATGCATGTTTACCAGATAATGGCTGACAGTTTCATTTCGTAATTTGGCTAAGGTAAACTCAAAAACAGTAAGAAGCTTACTAAGGGGTGTTAATCCTGTCTTTGATTTTATTGGAGAGGGGCATTTATAGCAGTATGTTCTTATAGCTCCAAATTCCAATTTTTTTTTTTTCATATAATTTTGGACCCTCTGAAATCTTCCTTTTTTACCCTAATTATTAATATGGAGTTTTGATTTGGAGTTATGCTTTGGTGACTTCTTGTTTGTTTGAATATGATTTCATGTAATAAATGATGATAAATCATTTTGTAAAATAAGCTCTGCTACATAAACACTGTTTTTTAGCTTCATTATAAAGGAATGTGCAGAATGAAATAGTTTCTTTTTATAAATGTACAGTATGCTTTCATCCAGGTGCCCAACCAAAAGCAGGACAACCACAGCATCGTCTGAACACACGGACAGATGTTCACTCACCATCGACACAGATTCCCTGCTTCTGAATGGTGTAGTTCAGCACAGCGAATGGAGCCACAGGTGACTTGGCTATCAATATCTGAAAAACAGTAAGAGAGGTACAAGAAAACAATGAAAGAAAAGTACAGTAAGAAGAGGTGAAAAAAAAAAACCAAGGGAAGCAACTCTGTCCTTATTTTCCAAGGGAAAAAAAAAAACCAACAAGGAAGATAAGAGTGAGGAGGGATGAAGGTTCCTAGTCGGCTGTCCATAGGATGGACTCGTGCTGCTCATGTCAGCACACTGGGTGTTTGGACTAATACAACATGAAGAGTGAGCTTAGCAGCCAAATTGATGTGAAGAGACTCTAAGCGTGCTCGAGGATCAAGGCTCCTTTCATGAAGCAATAAAGTCAGCTACCAGCAAGTGAAAACAGGACGGTAAAAGGGCTTAGGAGCCCCCACAGAGTTCCCTGGGGAAACCCTTCATGTCATGTCCATGAGTCCACCAACTTCTAACATTAACGCGGTACGTCCCTTTAGATAAGGATTTTTTAATCCAAATTTTGAATTTAGATACACCAATATGTATCCATATCATAATGTAGACCATATTTGATCAACGAGTAATTAGACATCTCTTTGATGATGAAGATGATGCTGAATACACTTTAAAGTAACTTTGCTTATTTAAATGTCTGTAAGTTGTGCTAAATATTCATATACTGTACATCCATCACGAAGGGTAAGTGTTGTAAACAACACAAAGAAATGCTTCATACTTGGAATGTTCAGTACAAAAATGAAGCTTAATGAGCAGTAAACAGTCTACAGCTTTCAACTTTTTGCACTTAATGATTCGTAATAATTCACGTTACTAGGTAGAAGTTTAAGAAAATAAAATGACTGATTTAGGTAAGTTTCATGAATATGCACTTCAACTATTGTGCACGTCATTGTGTCTGTATCAGACCCGCTGTTTATAAACATGTGGCAGAAAACATCCACGTCATGAACTAAAAGTCATGGCGAGAAGATACTGTATGTAACCTGAAAATTTACCAGGAAAGTTTCAGATCAGCCAGAAGAGATTAAAAAATTCGGCGAGAAGAGGGAGACGAGGACGCTGATGACAGGAACTGGCAGATCAATTACGCAAATAAATTAATGAATTTGTGTGTGTGTGTGTCTTAGTTTAGTTTAATTTGTTATTTTCTAATCTCACTAATTTTACATTAAACATTTTTAACAAAGACCATCAGCGATGATGATAAAAGTATAGAAAAATGTACAAAAGCAATAAAGTCTTACATAATTCTCTTGATTTCCTCTTGCAGGCTATGGAGCTTCTTAAGATGCTCGTTAATCTACCAACATTTCTAAGAGTCTTTGGTTACGCTTTTGGGAAAACCTCCTAAACTTCAGAAGGGCCGTAAAATCAATTTTACAGCCATCTTAGTGTTAAGATGCTTCTGGCAAACAAGGCCCTGGGCTGTGAAATGATTTTGGCAAAGTGGCTGAACTGGGTTACTACAACTTCTGTGCTCATCACGTAACGCACACTGGCCCGAAAACAATTTTCCCCATACACAACCTTTGGAAAAGTAGCAGCTGTAAAACGGTGAATACATTTTTCTTACTGTCACAAGCCCTCTGAAATGACTCTTTTTCGGTCCAATAACATTTGGAAAGTCTAGAAGAGACGCATGATTAATTTATTTCATCCCATTCATGTGTGTTGGGAGCCAGCAGGAACCACAGGAAGTCTCGGACGTGCAGTTCTCAGGCGGCTTGTCTGAAGAAAGACTCTAGTGAGCATGCTCAGTTGGCCCAAAGTAATGTGAGGAAGCCCGCGGAAACATGGCGGAGCTTTTCCGAGCATTGTGCCAAGGGAGCCACTTTCTTGGGCTGAATAGGGCACCATCCAGTTCTCTTTAATACATCCATGGTGAGGACAATAACCCTAATTATTATTATTACAATTAAGTTGCATTAGTTTGTTAACAAAAATCAATAAACTAACTACGAGCAAGACTGAAGTTTTACTATCTTCACTTTCACCCTCATTGCTCCCTCATCCATACAGATCATTCAGTATGTGAGTAGCACTCCACTATTGAACCTCTCATTCCATCTGTTGGTTACAATACCACTAGTTTACCCTCATGGTTGTCTTGTAAGAATACTGCAATCAAATCATGCTTTGAGCAGCTTTTTTTATAGAGAGCAGAGCCTGCACAAAGAGGTTTTCCCAGAGGAAGATGAACCACTCAGTAAATGGCCACTGACACCGCTTCAAGCAGAGGAAGGTTTTTTTGGGGTTGTTTTTTCCCTGAAAAGAGTGTATTAAATGAAGAAACATTAAAAGAAACAGCAAACCCTGTCTTTCCAGCACTTAAGCTTTGGTATGAAAGGTCCAGCAGCTGGACTGCCTTGAGTGTCACTTCATTTCATGAAAACTTCAAAAGTCATTGTCAGTAGAGTTATGTGCTGGAACTATTCCTTGATGAACAAGTTTATTTCTGTGCAGTGCAGCCATGCTATTAGCTCTATGAAGCTGTACTTAGACACAGCGGTAGCATCCTAACATGCTAGTTCCTAACATGCTAGCATATTAACACTTTCTAATTAACAATAAGCACAGCACACAGGTGAGGCTGATGGGAACGTCATTAGTTTTGCAGGTATTTGGTCATAAACCAAAGTACTGGACAAAGTGAAATTTGGACCTGATGATGGAAGGTCAGTAGATCAAATTCATTACAGTTGATTCTCTCAGGATTATAAATGTCCAAACCAAACCAAACGTCACCGCAGTCCGTCCAAGAGTTGTTGAGAAAATTCAATCAAAACCAAAAATGTTGAACGTCTGCACAACATTTCGTGGCAATACTGCGCACCGATCAGCCACAATATTTAAATCAGTTACCAGTAATCTAATGTTGTGGGTGATCGGTGTATATCCAGTTGTTGCTGAGATATTTTAGTCTAGAACAAAGTGGTGGACTGGCTGATCAACACTGCCATCTCTAGAGCCATGCCACTAGCATGGCTAATCTTAATAGTTTAAAAAAAAAAAAAAAAATTGATATTGTACCACAAAACACACACACATAAAAGAAAACCTTTGCCTTTCAAGTAAGAAGGTGGCCTATTTTTCCACCAACTTGAATATAGTCAGTTTTCTTGGAGCCAGTATCTGAGGCCATCAGCCGAGTTGCAGCTTAATACATTCCTACATGGGGTTAACCACTCAGACATGGTGGATGCTGCTCCCTTTGAATATTCACTTGTAGACAGAGCATGTTAGTTTAGACTCTCTTTGTCTTTCAGATCCCATGGTAGATAGTTTGAGCTAAGTGCTTATTACATGACTGGATGGGATGTACACAGCTGTTACGGTGAAGTGAGCCAGCAGCTAACACTGAAGCCTTGATGCAGCAGCAGTTGGGGAGCACCACTTTTCTTTCAGGATGAAGCAAAGGGGAAATCTGAGTCTTTGCGCCTTAGGTGGTTTAGTGTGCGTGTAATATTTTTCAAATAGTGGATGAGCAAGCTCATATTTTTATTGTTTGCTGTATACCTATGATAATCCTAGCTGGGCAGAGGCTGTGTAATTAAACAGCTGTTTAACATCCTTATGCTGCATGACACTAATAAGATATATTCAGTTCAGATCACATAAATACATTAAAACATAAACAAAGTAAAAATGTGTTTGTTTTTTTTTAAAAACACAGTAAGACAAGTGAAGACATTAAAAGTGCTGGTACTATACACACAATATATGCCAACGTAGCTTCTCCCTAATAAATGCCCCCCAAATTCAAGCAGGCTGAGTTTATCAGGAAATCCCACATATAAGGCTCATCTTTCCATTTTCTGCCACTTATCCAGGCCAGCAGGCTATGTAAGATAGCCCAGATTTTTCTTCCTAGCCATGTCCTCCAGCTTTTCCTATGGGGCCATGAGTCTTTCCCAGACCAGAGGGGCTCTACACACCCTCCAGTTTGTTTCTGAGTCTGCCCTTGGGCCACCTCTCAGTTGTATGTGCCCTTAAAACCCCTAAACGCTGCACAGTGTTACAATGTCGCCTCACAGAAAGACGGTTCCGGTCCCAGTGGAAAAGTTTGGTTTGGCCAGGGTCTTTTTGTGTGGAGTTTGCTTGTTCTCCCTGTGCCTGCGTGTATGTCTTCCAGGTACTCCGGTTTCCTCCCCAAGTTGAAAGACATGCAGGTTAATTGGCAACTCTAAATTGCCCTTATGTGTGTGTGAGCGTATCTGGTTGTTCGTCTCTAATTGTCAGCCCTGTGATAGACTAGTGAACCTGTCCAGGATGTACCCAGCCTCTCGCTCAGTGTCATCTGGGACTGGCTCCAGCCCCCCCGCGATCCTCAAAGGATAAGCGGTATAGCTAATGAATGGAAGGAGGGAGGAGTCCAGTAGACTTCCTGATCAGATGTCCAAACAGACACAACTGACTCTTTTAAATACAAGGAGTGCCAGTTCTACTTTGAGCTCCTTCCAAATATCCCTGTCTCAAAGGCTGAGAACAGAAATTCATTTCACACACTTGTATCGCTGATCTCATTCTTAAGTCACAGCCCAAAGCTGATAACCATAGGTAAGGGTTGGAAGAAAGTGGGCTAGTAAATCGTCTTTACCACGACAGTCTGATACAGCATCCGCATAACTGCTGACATGGCACCAACCTGCCTGTCGATCTTGTGTTCCCTCTTACCCACACTGGTGAACAAGAGCCCAAGATACTAAAAACTAATTCTCATGGGACAGCAATTCATGAAGTCAGCGTCTGATGAGTCCAACAGGACCACATCATCTGCAAAGAGCAGAGATGCAATCCTGAGGCCACCATGAAGGCACAGCCCTGCCAGAGCCCAATAACTACTGAGAATGTGAACACAGCTCTGACTCTGGCTATATAAGGACAGAGTTGCTTGTAGTAATAGCCGTCCATACATACTGGAGTAACTGCTATAAGGCACCCCAGGGGAAATGGTCAAAAGCCCATTACAAGACCATAAAACAAATGTTGACTCGATGGACAAACTCTCATGACCCTCTCAGTATCCTTGTATGAATAAGGAGCTACTCCACTGTTCCCCAACCAGGACGGAATCTACATTACCCCGTCTGATGTCCGATGTTCAAAAATTTGCCTAGTCTCCTTTCCAGCACCCTAGCATCAGCTTTTTTCGTAGTTTCCCTATGCTCTTCACTCACTTTGTCACTTTGGGGAACAGTGTCAGCCTTAAAGCTGAAGTGTAAATATATTGTACAGGTGCATCTCTCACCTGTCTCTGGTGTGCGTTCACATACTGGACAATAAGCCGTGTGTTGACACTGTGACTCCATGTATTCCCCAGAGCCGCTGTCACGAACCCAGAATTCACCTCAGCAGGCAGGGCAGATCCTGAAACACACAGCAGAGCAGACATGTCCTCTGAGCTGCAGAACAAAGGTTTATTGTGACTTAATGATACTTGTGTCTTCATGATGAATTAATCATCCATATCTTAAACTAACAAATAACTGATGATTACTTCTTGACTGATTGATTAGCTTTAAGTTAACTCCAATACATCACAGGGTAACATTTATGTTTAATTTTGTACCTGGTCCCTTAAATGTAACATAAATAGGATGGCACAATGGTGAAACTGATCCAGCCCTAATAAGTGTCTGAAAAACCATTAGTGTGCACCAGTGCAATTGAATTGTTTTACTTTCATGTGCTGCTTAGCACAGATGAAGATTTTTAAACACTGATTTATTAGTTTTTCTACTGACTTGTTACTAAACACTTCACTAATTCCAGCTGTTTGCAATCCATGATGGAGATGAGCTCTGTCACACTGTCATGTGCCAAGTGAAAACAAGTTTATGTAAATGTCAAAAGTGGAAAAATTGCTTCTGCTTTTCAAAATGCACACAAAGTTAAATATTTGTTTTATCTTTGCAAAAATGGGTAGTGATTGTCCCAGTTACTTACTCCTTGATCCGAAACAGCCTACAGCTAAAATCAATGACAATGCACACTCCTGATATCAGTCAAATATGATAACAGCTTTTTAAGGATTAACTGCCTGAGAGCTGTAAGCTGAATTATATATTGTGTCCCTGTAGTTGTAAGTAATACACTGTAGTAAGTGTGGACAGATAGTAAGTGTAGTTTAGTGTAGTGTAGTAAGTGTGGACCTTTTCAGCCCAATAGGCCAGGAACTAAACGGGAACTAACCTCAGGAACAAAATCAAAAAGTAAAAGCTCCTGTGGTGTCCTTGTGTTTGCCCGTCATAACTGAATGAACTGATTGAGGAAACACTAATTTTAGAGTGCTAATGACAAAGAAACTGGATTTTGATGCAAACTGGCTTAAAGAAGTCAGTGTGATCCTGCTGGTTCCCTGGCATTGGAAAGTACTGTTGGATGAGCAGAAAATTTTTATAAAACCAAAACCTGAAGTACTGTCCTGCAGCTGAAATGATAGTAAAGTGTCTGAAACCTTGAAAAACATCAAGGTTTTTGTGGCTGATTGCGAATGATCATTTTCAAGAAAACTCCTTGGTTCACATAAATGCAATTTTATACATCATGAACTGGGACTGATACACAACAATAATGTTCCATGTTACCATTATAATTAATATACTTGTTGGTAGAGGAAGAGTTTTTCTCCAACAGATTCTCTGAGCAGACCTTCCCAGCCGGTTCTGCTTCAAGACCCAAGCCTTCTCTTCTAACCTTTAGGTGACCACCACTACAGTGTCTGCCTGTTAACCACCACACACCATTTATGCTGTGTCATGACTGAAAACAGCTCATCATGGTGTTCAACAACAACTCCAGCTGTGCGACTGTATTGTTCTGAGCACCTTAATGAGCCTTGACAAGAGCAAAACATAAAGATAAACTAGCTGGTTAGCACCTGAGGGTGCCTCTGCTCCAAGTGCTTTTACTTGAAAATCTCTGAAATGGAGGAGAAGCTTGTTCGGGCCTTGTCTGTCTATCCCAAGCTCTATGATATATCAGACAGAAACTATCACAACAAAGACAGAAAAGCCCATTTGTGGGAGCAGATCGCCTGGACAATGAATGTTGCTGGTGAGTGTTGTGCTTTTATCACTGTACGTGTTGTAAGCTTATTGTTAGCTTTGTAGTCAACAGTGCGTTAACTTAGCTAACTTAAGTTAGCTACCTAGCTAATGTCAGTCTGCTTCTGTTTACATATTGTCATTTATCTGATTATAGGTGAATGTTGCATATCAAAGTGGAAATACTTGAGGGACAAATTTAGTAAAGAGATAAAGGCTGAGAAGGAGAAGGATGGTGCAGAAGGCGGAGCAGAAAAAAAAGTAGTGGAAATTTATGCACATCCTAGCTTTTCTAGAGCCACCTATTCAGGACAGGGAGACCAGTTCAAATTCCAGGGAGGAGAGACAGCAGACAGACACTGTAGACTCCATACAGAGTATGAGGGCAAGCATAATCTGGTTGGTGCTCATGGTGAAAAAACAATGTCACACAAATAGTTATAAAAAGCAAAAAGGCGATGCTAGTCTATCATACAATGGTGGTGGTGATATGTTGTTAAGATATTGTTGTCATAGGAAAAAAAACCCACACGCAGCGCTTTTTTAATAAAGTGCTGCCAGTGCTTATCCGCCAGAGAAAAATTCTATATGGACACACACCTTATACTTTTATAAAGTTCAGCTGCTGGGATGGGACTCTGACTCCCACTGACATCAATAAACCCTGGGTTGGGGAGATTAATAGAAGAGCTGAAGGATGAGACCTAATAGGATGCTGTTCTGTTTCACCTTTTCCCAGTAAGTTTCTGCTGAGCAAGTGAGCTCTTGATGGTTACCTTTAAGGTAACAGTCAGTTTACTGGTCAATCTACTTTCAAAGCTTCAACACTGGTCAGGACATTTAAGTAGTGACTGGAAGAGTGAGACAGCAGTTGGCTAGACTCGACCTTAGGGAGAAGATGTGGAGCTCAGACATCCAGAAGCAGCTCATAGTACAACTGCTGCTACTTCATAAAAGTTTAGTAGTTGGTCCGATCAGGATACGTCACTGACACCTCCATCTGGAGGTTTCCCAGGTACATCCAGCTGGGAGGAAACCCCTGGATAGACCCAGATTATACTGAAGGGGTTATACATCCCATCTAAATTATGATCTTGCGATCCTCCATTACAAGCTGAATGAATCACCTAAGCCGAAGGACATCTGGGCTACCCCGCTTAGCCAGGCCTTACTCTTGGTGTTCACATAAAGAGCTATGGGAAACCGCAGGCCTTCTGTCCTTACAATACAGAAAATGTATCTACCTCTGTATTGGACTGGATCTTCATGGTATTCCACACCTATGGCACCACAAAGGATTTAGTAGCACACCTGTAGATAAGCCTCTGAGATTCACGGTTGTTTCCAGACTAGTTTCTAAAATAGTAATAAATTAACCAGCTCAAATGTGGGTCTGGGACATGAAGTCGAGCACCTCTTACTAGCATAACTGCTGACAGAAATGAGAGCATTTATTTCCATTCTCTGTCTAATCATTATCTTTTCTAACCTGTCAGGCCATCACTGAGCTGTCACAGCAAACACATGCCCCACTGCCCTCTGACTATGTTTTTTCCACTTGCTAAGCAAGGATCCTGCTTCACTACTGTCACATCAGCAACTCTTACTTCCTCAAAACATTTCCTCAGGAAATGTGTGTGAAGAGAATGTCCACATCATGTGACTGACATGCCCTGTGTAATTGCAGTCAGTGCAGCTGACAGATGTCAACAACAGGTTATGCGGACGAGACCATAAACACTGGAACCAATTTGTTGAATATTAATGAGTAATATGGACTGGAATTAATCGAGGGTCATTTGCATATCTAATGTCTGAATTCAGCATATTTAGAACTACAACAAGGAGAGAGCCTTTCTCTCTCCCTCTCCGTTCCTTCAAGGACAGTGTGAGAAAACAATTAAAATATCAAGGATTCACTCATTTTTTAGAGGCAAGGTCAAACATATCTGAAAACCTGTTACTGATAATGGCTACTCTAATACACTCACTTTCCTGAGTGCTACACTAGTAGGGAGGAATGAATAAAGATCAAAAATTAGGTTAGGGGGAGGGGTGTGGAGGTTTGAGGATATGGAGAAAGAGGCTGTTGGGAAGGAGAGGCAGACTAAATAAACTCCACGTGTGCTTCAGACCTCTATACCCTGGAGGACGGCTCTGCTATCAGCCGGCCTACCCCAGCTGGTTCTGTTGATTCAGCCTCCAGCGCAAACACTCAACCCTGTCGCAGCATCTCCAGCACCTCCTGCTCTCAGCCCATCATCTCTGGGAACTGACCCCCCTACACCAGCATGAACCAAACAAGCCATAAAGGGTTTCATACAGCTTGGCTGGAAGGCCTTAAAATGCTCAGAAAAAAAGTAATTCTGAACATGTCCCCAGAGCAGCAAACAAAATGTTTTTAATGATGACTCTTTTGGCGCCACCCTCAGGTAAAACAATTCCAGCTGTGCACAGGAAATTCTAAATCTAAAATAGATTTTAATAAACGTTCCTCAGCGCCATAAACGTTACATTTTCAACAAAGCAAGGCCTAATAATAGTCTACTCATGTCTGACGGACGGATAAACTTCTATTTAGAATCAATCCAGTGGTCTGCACAGGCTGCGTAACAGTTTGCATTTGTACTTGCATTATACCTGTGTAACCACATTCGAAGCATATTTTTTATGTTTCAAGTTTATTTTTTTTATTTTTTAGCAAGTAACTACAGTGATTGTGTGTTGGGCTCTGAGCATTGCTGAAACATGGGTGACCTATACTCGATACCTGAACGCCTCTTGTGCAGACACAGACCACAGCTGCTGCTGCTGTTCTGCTAATGTGCTGCTTTCACTACACGGGCTGTATAGCTGTGGTGTCAGTGTTGTCATTTGTAATAGTTGCTTGACATTTTCAAGTAATCTTGATATTGTATAAACCATATCTCAGTTATGAAGATCAATAGCCTCAATGTGGAGATACAGTACTAATTATGTTTTGTGTTACACTGTTGTGCTCACTGTAAACTGCTCAGGATGAGGTTGTTTAAAATGTTTAAAATACGGGAGTAATTAAAGACACAAGACCTAAGTGCAGCAGTACAGTACAAGCAGTATGACAGCACGAGTTGTGTCTTGGTAAGCAGCAGTAAAGGGCTGAAATCCCTGAAGCCTTTGTGATACAGTCAGTAAGGGGGGATTGCAGACAAAGGGACGCTGTCCACAGGGTGAGAGTGGTCCAGTTCAATCGAGAATCTGTTGCAAGAAGAAATTAGCTGTTCACTCATTCTCCTGATGAAACCTAACTAAGCTTGAGCAGTTGTGCAACCAATAATGAGCTAATCTTAACTCAACGTCCGGCAGCACGTCTGAGGGGCACTCCAAGGAGTGGATGATGAGAATCCCACTCAGACTGCTAAATCAACAGTGACCATCCGAAGCATCCCAGTGGGACTCTCTTACATAACTTGACTGTCAGGACATCTAGCCAGAGTCTTCAAGTCACAAGGAGTCAGCATTTACCACAAACGATTCAGCACCTTAAGATCCCTGCTGTTCCATCCTAAAGACAGGAGGATTAGAGTGGTGTGCGACATCACCATGTTATCACATGTGACAGCTGTGGGAAACACTACATCAGTGAACCAGCGAAACAGACAACATCAGCTGTTGTCAGCATCGGCCGGGAAAGGTTCAAAGACCAAGGCCAAGAATGAACTTTCACAACAAAAAATGGAACATTTTTAATTGCCACTGGATTGGGAGGGGGTGATGGAGCCAGTAGTTAAGGACTTCATTCACTTATCTAAAGTTCAGGAAACATACTGCAACTTGTTTACATTCCCAGAACAAACCTGCATAACACATAGGAACGTTTCGGCCAGCACACTGCTTTATATGATGATGACCCTGTGAAAAGTGAAACTAACCGCTGAAAGTAGGCTTGGACATTTAAAGCCTCCATGGTTTCTAAATGAAATGGGATTTAACAAAGTCACTTGGACAGAAACAAAAACATCTACAATTACTCTTCTTCCTGCCAGAATAGCAAAATGTTCTAATAAGTGCCTGATTACTACTAACTGGGTGTTTGAGGGTGGAATGCTCAGGTCCTTCCAGCAACTTCATATGGAGTCTGGTAATACACACAATGATTCTTCAACTGCTCAACACCCACTGCTTCAATTATTATGATTATCGTGATTAGTATTATATTTAGTCTTATTAGTCTTATCATTAGCCCTATTATTATAATTATTAGTTTTATTATTAGCCCCATTATTAGTATAAATCTCTATGTGGTACCTGTACTGTGCTATGTTCTCTTTCCTCCCTCCTGCACCCCTCGTCTCTCTCTCTCTCTCTCTCTGTTTTTCTCTGTCTTCACCACTGTCACCACGTTTGCTCATGGGGGAATGTTGGGTCTCTGTAAATATAACTATAAAGATTCCGGTCTAGACCTGCTCTATATGAAAAGTTCCCTGATTTAACTTCTGTTATGATTCGGCGCTATATAAATAAAATTGAAATGAATTGAATTAAATTCAAAACTCTTTTAGTTGGCAGATGTGAGACTGCAAAGTGTTTACAAATATGTGGAACCCTCCATCACCAATAATGCCTTAAACCAGACTGGTTTTAGTGACATCACTGTATCTACACACGTTACTATTGTATGAAGGAAAATATAAATATCAGTTTGAGACTCAACTGAATAGCTGAATATTAACAAATACTCAGTGCAGAAGGACTCTCAATATTTTTCGCTCTGTGTTAGTGTTGAGCAGAATGTGCTTAGTGTTTTTTATAACCCTCACAGAAACAGATCATTTACTTTTCACCAGTCGTTTTCCAGAAACTCAGCACTGAGTTACAACCACTTACTCTCCTCTCTTAAAGGTGTAGTCAGTGATTCTAATCCAATACATTTTTTTCAAATTCCGTGAATTTCTCCTCACGGTCGGCTACCTGTCTGTTCTATGTGTTCACTGAAAAAAAAAATCCGGTGTTCCTACATAGCCCCTGCTCTGTAAATGAGAAACAAAAAAAGTGGCTCGGACGGATTCACATAACACTATTCCAGCCAATCAGCAACAGGGGGCATTCGTAATCGTGCACAGGACAAGAGAAAGGTGGAGAAGAGGGGAGACGAAGGAAGGGGGCAGTGGGAGTGAGAGACAGTAAATATGGTAAATGGTAACGTATAGTGCCTATTTAAGGATTACCAGGGGAAGGAGAAGGAGCAGTCTACGCTTCTTTTGCGGCCAGATCATGTGGAGTTTTGAATGGGATTGACTGGGACTTCAGACGAGAGACTGGCGGCAACGTTAAGGCGAGTGCACGCAAGGAACGTCTTCCGGCCGCAGTGGGACTGCGGCGTTTACTCCACAACATAAACACATTGTCAACAAGGAGAGATGGCCAAGGAAAAGCCAAAGAGGAGAGGGTTTGAAGAACAAAAACTGAAAAAAAGAACTGCTCTGATCAGGCAAGGCCGAAAGGCCACGTTAATATCGGTGAGGTAACGGTGGTGAGACCCCCGAGAGTTAAAAGGCAAGAAGACGGATGCGGATGTTGCTCTGTTTCTGCTCGACAGGTGTGAAAAACATTAGTTTTGCTGTTTCACAGAGCCAGTAAGTCAGTATTGTTTTGTCCCATTTGCCAATGTTTGTTTTAGTTAATGCCAACTGGTTAGTTAGAAAGCAAGTACTGATGTCACATTTTTGTGTCTGGTAACGTTAAATTACTTGGCCACAGACATTCAGCTACTTTCTAGTTTGCCAAGGTTTGGTGTTGGTGTGATGTTAGCTAAAGTAGCAGGAGAGCTGTGAGTTTCTTTGTGTGAAGCTGGTGTGCTGGCTCTGGGAAACCGTCTCATCCTTTCTATATGTTAGCTTCACAGCAGCAACTGTAGCCACAGTTTGCTAACCAACAACCTAGCTAACATTAGTTACATTACTTGCTGTCTCGTTGTTTGCTCTATCTCATGGTATTTGTCCGTAAACGTGTGAAGGGTAGCCACGACGACCTAAAAACACAAGTTTGCTAGAACAGAGGGATTATTTGGACTGATGAATTATTCTAAATGCTCTGCCAGGTACCGTTACCTTCCTTGGTAGCTTAGCTACAAACCGTCAGTCCTCTCTTCTGTCACTGTAGTTTTGTAAAAATAAGCTAAACAACTAACTCTCGCTAGTTTTAATCTGTAGTGTTTTGGATGCTGTGTTTGTGTGCATGTAGTTTCTTTGATTATTTTATATTATAATGTTTGTTTGGCTTCAGCAATGAGAAAGAGTATACACATCTACAGCATATAAGACGCTTGGGTTCCACCATTGTATCGTTGCCTTGGCAGTGTGCTTCGATTAATTTGGGGGCTGAGCTTCTAAAGGAGCACTGGGTGTATTTGTTTTGCTGTTGAGTTCAAATATCAATAGTGTTTCTCCAGAATTGCTTATTCCAACTTTAACCCCCACTTTAATATAAACTTTTGCATTTTAAGCATTTTTGAAAAGATCTTCACTATATATTATAACTTATCTAAAGCAACCCGAGCCTTTCACATCAACAGATATCGACTTTTTTGTTGCCTGTTCTTTCAGTGTATTGAACCTTTTCCACCTCTCCCTGTCTCTCTCTGGGTTTTGGATGGAGCTGTTTCAGCCTCTGTTTGTATCTCATTCTCCACTGCCTGTCCTTTTCCTCTCCTGGTGACTCTGCTGTTGGCAGAGGCAGCTTTTGGCACTGGCTGAGCTATTGAGTTTTCACTAAATGAGGTCAGAGGGAGCTTCAGCTTTGGACAACTGCAGCTCCGCTAGATTAAACACCAGGATGGAGGAAAACCTCATATATACCCAGTGTCTTTCAGTCCTGCCACACACAGAGGATGAGGTATGAAGTAGATGGAGAGCAGAGCTGTTTCTCTTTAAACGGTTATATTTTTCTTTTGATAAATATAATTAATCCCCGGGGGGAAAATTAGTCTGGTCATGTATGATATCAGACAGGTAACAAAGAAATACACATGAAAGACATATGACCATACATTTCAAAGGACAACATAACCGATAAAATTAGACCGCAACACAAGGGTGACGGTTACCCACCATCAGTGGGGCAATTAAGACCAGTTGTGGTTGCTAGGACCAATTAACTTATCATGGCATTAAAAAAAATATGTTGATCCAAGGATATCTGTAACTGGACATATAAAAACCTGCACAGCTATGTTCATCTCCTACACACTTGTTGCATATTTCCTCACTTTTTCTTTTGCTATTCTATTGCTCAAAGCATAGCACAGAATCAGCCTTTCTCAAAGTCACCGACGACCTCCTTCTCTCCTCAGACTCTGGTCACGGCAGCATCCTCATCCTCCTCGACCTCACTGCAGCTTTTGACACCATCAAACACACCATCCTTCTCTCGCGCCTATGTAAATCAACATCACTGGTACTGCCCTCTCTCTCTAAGGGTATATCTCACAAACACAGAACAGTCTGTCAACATCAACAACTGCGTCTCATCCATTGCTCCTCAGTCCCAAGGAGCCCTCCAGGGTTCAGTGATTGGTCCTCTTCTATTGTCAGTTCCAAAATCCCTCACCAAAACCACTCACACTACTCTGTCTCACTCCGCACTCATTCGCAGCCTCAGAGTCATTTTTGACAGAAACTTCTTCTGCGAACACCACGTCAATCAAATCACCAGAACTGCCTTTGTCCACCTAAATAACATAGATTGTCTCCGTCCATCACTCTCCTTCTCTGCCCCCGAAACTTTGATCCATGCCTTTAGCGCATCCAGAATCGACTACATTCAACAGCATTCTTTATGGTAGATAATCCAAAGTCCTCAATAAACTCTAGTACATCCAGAACTTTGCTGCAAACCTGCTTTATTTTTGTTTGTTGAAGCTCCTTTAACATTAAGCCACTTTCTTAAATCTATAATTAATTAACATACATTACTACTAGCTACTGCTAACTCCCAAATTTCTATGTGCGGCACGCTTAACCATAAACCTCGTTGGTCATCCTTTACCTTGCTGTTATGTGTGAGATTTGATGGTTGACTGTCTTACGTCTAAATTAGGCTGCTAAATCACAATTAAATTATGCACCAAAAACAGGTTTTATCCCTATAATCTCAAATGTAAACACACATGCAAAACACACAAAAAAGATATTTCATCATATAATGGGTAGATTGCCATAAAAATCTCTTGAGCATATTCATTTAATGGCCTTTCTTTCAACTTTACCCCACCTACCAACATGAAACAGAAAAGTTGAGACACAAAGTTCCCTGAGTGGAAACAGAAACCAGCAGGATCGATAACAAGAGGAGAGAGAACAAGGAATGAGAGGCTGTCAGGGAGATGTGAATCTGATTACATAAGGAGGCTAAACTGTTTAAGTTGTTTAAGTTTCCTTCTCCATCCACAAACGCACACATAGTGCCAGGACAGAAGGAGGGGATCGAGACTGGAAGAGAGCGAGGGAGAGACAGTTTGAAAGAGCATGAAAGACAGCAGGAACGTTGTGGAACCACTACATCCAGCTTCTTGTCTACACTCTCTGTAGAGTGAAAGCAGGATATCAGTAGCACAACATACAGCAGCTGCAGTCCTCCAGCAGTGTGTGAACTTGATCTGCTCAGCCACGCTATTGCTGTGTGCTCAGCCGTGTTCTGAAAGCCCACACAGTCCAATACACAAACATGGACAGACTGAAATCTTGTCTCATAAGCCTTCAAACTCATGGATGTATTACTGAAACTGGATTTCCTTCATCTTATTGCATCAGCTCATCCACAGAAAGAATCGACAAGACAAAGACAAACGCAGCCACTGTTCAGTTCAGTTCAGTCATTTTATCATCTGAGATAGGAAACTTGGCTTGCAGTCAGGTGCACAAGATAAAAGACAACACAGTACAAAAAGAACATAAATGTTTCCTAAAACGTCTCCCATTACATACGATATACAAAATGAAACACAACTATCTCTAAAATACTAAAGTGCTAAAATTAAAAATAATGCTAAAATTAAAATTGCAAATTGAGCAGGTTTATTGCACAAGGAACAAACGAGTTTTAACTCCTATTGCACTTGAACCGGGGAACTCTAAATCTCTGGCCTGAGGGGAGAGTTTCAATCTCACAGGTGTGCAGCACCGTATAAAGCTAACCTTATGGAGGACCTGATGGTCAAAGATAGCTGTCAGGGGGGGGTCTGTGGGACACCTATCACCTTTCCGGCCGCCTGCACAATATGGCTCAGGTGATTTTTGTCCCTGATGTTCAAGTTACCATACCAGGCAATTATAGAGAACAGCTTGGACAAAGAACTAGTACAACAAGGACATACTTGTTCTATCTACATTAAAAACATTTCACTTCCTCAGCAAGTACAAACGTTGCTGTCCCTTCTTAGGCCCATGCGTTGTTTTAAAAACAGCACTATTTTCAGTCTGAATGCCTGCTACAGCGTGAGCCATGACATGGCTGCAGAC